>NC_041046.1:10184721-10534051 GCF_900634775.1 Gouania willdenowi | reverse complement strand
TGTTTTGTCTTAAGTTTGCAGATTACACTCCTTGTGTGCCTGCATGAGATAGAAAGCTTCCTGCAGGGATTGTGTATTATCCTATTGAATTAATAGTGTTTATGTGACAGCGTATTAGGGCCACATTAAAATAAAAAGAAATCTGAGCAATACGAGATTAAAAAAAACTTAATATTCATTTTATGAGAATTAAGTTGTAAATTTATCAGATTAAAGTTGTAAATTTATCAGATTAAAGTTGTAAATTTATCAGATTAATGTCGTAAATTTATCAGCTTAAAGTCGTAAATGTATCAGCTTGAAGTCGTAATATTTCGTGAATAAAGTTAAAATAAAAATAAAATGACAACTTTATTTCGAATAATTACAAGTTTAATCTTTAAATATGACCTTAATATCATAAAATTACGATTTTATTAAAATATTTTGGGTTTTCATTTATTCAGAAAATGTACTTTGATCTCCTGACATGTTTCGACTGATCGCTTTGATGTGTACTCATCAAAGAGATCAAAGTAAATTTCCTGAAAAAACGACAAAATTATTATCAAGATACAAATTATTATATATTTTTTCTAATGTGGCCCTAATACGCCGTAAGATAATTTGAGTGATTGTGATTTTATTTTCTTTGCTCTGTTTAAGTTTAGATTCTCCCAATATTCTATCAAAATGTGTTGAGTCACTTATGGAACTGTTTCCCAAACTTTATTGCTCCATGTACCCCTTAGCCTTTATTTCCTATCGTAAGTGACACTTAGCTCATGTTTTACATTATTTATTTGTGTCTGTAGGCTTATCTAAACTACTTCCTGTGTCTCGTCCAACATAAACCTTGAATTTAGGCCTTTTTATTCATTTATTACCTCTGCCAAGCACGAAGTGGCGAGAAGCAACATCATGTTTTAGCTTCCGCTTATCTGTCTGTCAGTTAGCAAGATACCTTGAAAAGTTATGAACAGATTTGGATGAAATTTTCAGAAAAAATGATAAATGGGACAAGGAACAAGTGATTACATTTTGGTGATGTTCTGGCAACTAAAAGAAAATATATAGCTATATATATCCCATTCATTTTCCCTTCTTGTTGTGGCCCTCAGATCATGATTTGTAACAAGGTTGCATTATTTTAATAACTATTTTACAATTAATAATTCAAATGCTAAGGTATGTTTTGATGATCAATGAATCTAACAGTGTATATAAAATCAATGGAGGACTACAACATAGGGCAAAAATCACAGAAAGGGTGGAAATGAGCTGCTTGGCAGAGGTCTGCGCTCTCAGAGTGCTTTTCTAGTTTTTGATGTTTTGCTTGTTTTAGAATTTGAACTTCACGTTTTGGTGTATTTTAAAGAGTTGTGCCACAAATTATTATTGATGTTTAAGAAAAAGTCTGTGTGCATGTAAAAAACATATATAAAGTTAAAAAATAAAAATAAAGAATCTGTGTACATCCTGAAAGGTGTTTAATTACCCCAAGGGGAACTAATGACTTGTAGTATGAAGCATTACACTACTGATGGTTATTGCTCTGTAAATACACTGTAGATACATGTCAGGGAGTAGGAGTAGATAGTAAATAGTATTTTTACCTTGTAGCAGGCCACTGCTAGTCGAGAGAGGCCATCCACGTAAGGACCCAAAACTTTGTGCTCCCTCACCCTCAGAGTTTGTCGGCCCCTAAACAGAAATAAAATTCTACTAATTTAACACTGAACAACATTACTGTATGCTCAGGTTTCCTCCATCATAATGATCATTTCTGCTGAGTCACAATGTGCATAGCATGTTTCGGCAGGCAGTCCAGCTTCCATTTAAACAGACTGGCACTCTGACCCTGACTCCAACCTGCGGTAGACCACAGAACCTCATTATTCCCTGATCTGCAGCAAAGCCCATATGGCAGTCAGATGTTCTGTCCTTTACTGTGGTTAGAGGTCGTGCAGTGACTGAGGTCAGAGGTCACACAGTCTGAGGCATCAGACACAGGCTGGTGAGGCTGATTTACTGCTGACCTGCTGGACATAAACTGGCCTTTATAAACCACTGCAGGCTCAACACCACTGACCACAACAGCTAGACCGCCACGCCACAGACTCACTTTCTTTCGTTTACGAGCCTACATGACTTTGCATAAAATAAACTGCCAGTAAACCAGACACAGGCAACTGGCGGCCCGGGGGCCACATGCGGCTCTCGGTCTGATTTTGTGTGGCCCCCAAAACAAAATTGAAATTCATGAAGTTGGAAGTTATATGAAGAAAAACATAAAACACAAAACTCCAGAAAACAACAGCAAAATGCACAATTAGTCAAGAAAATTACAAAAAGCAATAACAAAAAGATAAAAAACAATACAAAAATAATTTATAAAAAACATAAAACGACAACAAAGACACATTAACCAACCACTTATAAAAACAACAATATATACAAAAGAACTACAAAGACACATGGAATTACACAAAATGACAAAAAACATACACAAAATGACAACAAGAACAGGAAAAAAATACAACAAAAACACACAATGACATGAAAAACAAACAAAAAATTGCCATATTAACAAAAAAATCTACAAAATGAAATTAAAAACACACAAAATTTGTGTTTCAAAGCTTGTATTAATGCTCAGATTGATCAATATTCTAAATGCTGACATGAATGTTGATAATGTGGCCCTTGGATCAGACAACCACATTTTTGCATTTAGAATTTGCCCATATTTGCAATAAATCATTCATTGAAAAAAACAACAACAAAAAACATATAGAGTGATTTGTATTGTATTGTATTCTGGCTGTTTCTAAAAACTTCTGAAAAAAAAAACAACAAAAAACATATAGAGTGATTTGTATTGTATTGTATTCTGGCTGTTTCTAAAAACTTCAGTTTACACTTAGAAGAACTTGACACAAGAAATTGCCATAACAAAATGTCTGAGATGCTAACACCAACACTAAAACCAGTACCCATGTCTGATTTGCTGGTGTGTCAGTTTAAGGTCGGCCCAGATCAGATTAAACTAGATTTGCATTGAAAATGAGCCAAACGTTTAAAGGCCCAACCCTTTCAGCTGCTTCTATAGAAAAACGTCCAATTTGCATGACCATCTAATCCACAGCACAACGACGGCAAGGTTTATGTTGAGGTCGTACCCTTTGGGGTCGAGCAGATCTCGGACCTTCTCATTGTAGATCTCCATGAAGGAGACCTCAACAGTGAAGCTCTCCTGTTCCCGCTGCTCTATCTGGGTGCGACTGAACAGTGCACTGCACAGGCGAGGAATCAGACCAGGCTGGTCTCCTGAACCCATCATGGTGTACGACTTCCCCGAACCTGCAAAGGCACACAGAGACACAATCAATCGCACACTATTTTATCTAGAAAACGGGCTCACTCTAAAATACGGGTGTAAGTAAAATGTATTAAAAATGTACTGTATATTTAAAATTTATCTGGCGATATCTCAGGTTATTTCACAGCGTGATTAACAGATCTTTCCAAAAAAACTCAAATACATTTTTTAATCATGTTTTCTTAACAAAAAAAATTGAATTGCACTAACATATGCATAGCACAAAAACTCGCAGTCACTAGGTGTCAGTGAACCACATCACCTTGTTAAACTACCTCACTCCTCAATGCATTTTAGCTTGGACGGTGATTGGACTTTATTATCATAAAACATACTCGGCACTTTTATAAATTACTTACTTGTTTTTCCTTCTTTTTTTGTTGTTGTAGAAGCAAAAGTTTAACTTTTTTGAAAAATGTAATTTGAAAGTTTGATAAACATACCACTTGTTTTTTATATGAATAATTGAATTACAGTTTGTTATCATTTACTTGTTCTCACAAGATTAAAAAAAATTAAATACATTGTATTTCATACCATTTTGTACTTGTAAAGGTGAAATCGTATCGTATTGTGACATGCAAATCGTATAGTCAGATTCATGGCAATGCTAGTCCAAGTATGATCAGTTCATTTTACTCTCCATTCATTCTTGGAGCACAGATTACCATTTACTCATTCTTGCAAGTGGAAAAAAAAAATGAAATATATTCTATTTCATACCATTTTTTACATGTAAAGGGGAAATTTGTAATTATTCATATTGTGATATATCACAATGTATATACTGTAGTATTGGGATATATCACATTGTGACATACAAATCTGGAATTGTATCGTATTGTCAGATTCATGGGAATGCTCACCCCTACTATAAAAAAAATACCTCCCCTGCTGATGCTCTGCTTTAAAACAGCCTCTAGAAAAAGTGGCAAGAGCATGTTCATGCCATGTTCTTTCACATTCAGTCTGACCTGACATGTTTTTTTACATCACACATTATGTGCGACAGAGAAGCTTTCCAGTTTTTCCAGGCATCCTGTCACAACAAATCCATGACGACACTCCTTCCAGAATTATTTCACAGCTGTGAGGCAATTGGCTATAAAAAGCTGGAAACATTTTTAACTGTAGCTTTTTGTGCCTGTGATCAGCAGATGTAGTGCAATAAATCAGACTGTGAAACAATTTTCAGCACAAAAGTTGAAAATGACCAATCAGGATAGACTTCAGGTGACTTTAGGCTTTTTAAGCAAGAAGAAGTGTAATCAAGTGTAGGAATCAAGAGCCAAAGCATGAGTAAAGTGTAACTCTGTGTTTATGTGTGGCTGCCACTCGAACTCATTCACATTTATTCTTTGACTATGTAGCTCCCTTTTTTTTTCTTTTTCTTTGTCTGCACATGCTAGCAAAGGTTAACACTGCAAGAAGTGCAATCTTTTATAGAGAGCAATGCATGTTTGGTTACTGCAATTAAATAAATGAAATTATTTGATTGCATAATTGTGACCATCATCAGCCCTCCCCAAGGAAGGGTAAGAAACACTTTATTATTGGGAGGATATAAAAAGAGAGGGCAGTGTTACACCTGGGTGAGGGGGAAAGGAACAGGGAAGAGGGAGTAGGTAGAAAATGTAAAGGGTGGGGAAAAGTGACTGCTTTAAAGTGAGAGTGAGATGTGATGTTATAGTTGCTTATTGTGTTGCGAAATCCATTCAGCCGCCGCCACCGCGAGAGGGAGGCACACCAACGGCACCCGCTGCACTACAACAGCCCCCAGCCAAAGACGACCGGACCGCAGATAGCAGAACAAACCCGCCAGGCAATCGACAGCAACCTTAATCACTGGAACAACTAGCGCCCCCCCCCCCCAAACAGCATCGTCCCAAAGTGCCACGCAGCTCCGCCACGACCCAAGCACCGACGCCAGCGCCCCCCCCAGCACTCCCACCCCCCACACCGGTCCCCTGGAGGCCCTGCTCATACGCAGCATAATGCTTTAGAACCTAAAAAACCACACTGCGAAAGCAACAAAAAAGAAAATCAGTTAGTGGACCTGAATCCATCTGAGCTTATGTTAAAGTCGCCAAGCAAAAAATTTAGTGTAGCAAAGATAACTATGGGTAAGACTTCGGCCAGTCACTAATTGCAATGACAGCCAAATAATAAAAGTGGCAGATTTATTAGTATTATCATTACTTTTGTAACTTTGAAAAGAAGAGAATATGCAAATTCCGATCACTAATCTTTAAAAAGTCTGACCTGCCGATTCTGATTTTGGCCAATCCCATTTTTTTAATAACTGACATTATACACCTTAAATGTTCCACTGTTATTTTGTTATAAAACATTGAACATTATCCATGAAACAATAAAAACCTGTTGTTTTAACTGCACATGAGGTAGTTATCTCTAATATAATTGATAAAATTAGAGCATTGCTGCCCAAAATACTAAATTATATAATTTCCTTTAATCTTTCATTTTTCACTTTTTAAAAGCAAACAGGTTAAACTGCAGACCTGTTTGGAGCTCTTTGCTTATAGCAGTATTTTGGTTTTACAAATAAAGAAAATCACAAGGATTGAGGTAGATGATAAAATCATAATCTACAGGACAAACTAAATTTTAAACCACCAATAAAGTGTCCTGAGTTTTAAGTTTCCTTGTTGTGCAAAAAGAAAAAATGTCCAAATGCAGCAGCTTTGTGGATAATTAAGTATAAAAATACCAATCTAAAAATAACTTGCAACAGTTTACAGGATAAATGCGCCTGAAGTGCAGCATGTGTATCATAAACAGGTAATGATTTAACATGGCACAGGTATAACAATGGCTTGGATTCATACAGCACTTTTTTCAAAGAGACTCAAAGCGCTCTCACATAAACCATTATTCATTCACAACAGTCACTCACATCAGTCATACTAGTGGTGGTAAGCTACAATGTAGCCACAGCTGCCCTGGGGAATACTGACAGAAGTGTGGCTGCCTTTTTGCGCCTACGGCCCATCTGACCACCACCAACATTCATACGAGTCAATGTGGGTAAAGTGCCATGCCCAAGGACACAACCACAATGACTTGGATAGAGCAGGATTCGAACCCCCAACCCTTCAGTTATTGGAAGACCCACTAGGAGAGTGGTAAGTTGTTCTCACAGACTTATTACAGTCACTTGGCTCTTTTCTCTTGCTAGCTTTAGCATTAGCTTGATTGCTAGCTTTAAATGATACATATTCAGCTATATGGTGGTATCTTAAAGGGTGAATGAGGAACAGCTTTGTTCGTAGTTCCACCACAACTTATTTCCTCGTTACACAAATTACAAATAGCGATTCTTTGCTCTCTTTTTTCGTGTAACACTGTCTAACTGTCCACATGCTAGGTTGACCGCGCTCCAGGTGACTGTTGTTGTTATTTATTGTGTTGAGGATCGGTAAATCCTCAATTAAAAGTAGGTTTTGCACCAATCTGATTGGCTATATCGGATCCGCCGATGTGGAATTTTATGCAATTACTGTGATTGGCTGTAATGTCTTAATTTGCTGATCCGAACAATGACGTCATTGTTGTGATGAAACTTTTTGTAGATGCTCCCATTGCATTGTTTTAAAGTCTCATTTACACCAAAAACATTCCACACCACCAATATGTTTGCTCTACGTGACACTGCTCTTTAGTATTTCACTTGCATCTGTCGATCGGAGCGGAGCGCTGGGTCCAGTCTGGGTCTACCGGCTCTGAAAGCAGTCAGCATCTGCTGTTAGCGTCTCTGAGTGCACGCACATATGCGCCCGTGTGTGTCGGAGCTAGTTTAGTTTATTCAACCAGTGCAGCCGTGGGGTGAAGGAGAGTCTGATTAAAGACAGCAGAGCGACACGCTCTCATATACTTTCTCTTTAATATCGGACATTTCTGTCCGTTTCAGCAGGTTGGTGAACACAGATGTGTGTGTGCGCGTGCGGCCGCCACCTCCGCTATGCACCTGTCAAGAGGGAAATCACCTACTCCTCCACTCCCTCACAGTCACAAGGATGCGTCTATAAATGCCGAAACATGGAATCGTTTGATTTGACGTAAATTGGTACCAGGTAGTAAAAAAAAGTACAAGTACTAAATTGGGCACCCCTCCCTCCTCATATGATCGGATCGGGATCGTTTTTTTTTTTTTAATCTCACTGACAGAAAAATTCTGATCGTTCAAATAATAACCTGATAAACAGTTTCTCCTGCAATAATTGCGTAATCGAAAATCACATCATTCTCTAATATGTATGGACCCGACATGCACATTTATGACGTTTTGTAGTATGTTACCAGTTTGTCCATAGGCAAAGATACAGGCATTGTAGCCCTGGAAGGCGTTGTGAAGAAGACTTTCCCCAAGGCACTGGAACACGACCTCCTGACCTGGAGTGAAAGGAAGTCACGTGTCTCTCTTATTTGTAGAGTGAAATGTTTATTAAAATCCACAAATGATCGTTCACAAACCTGCAAAGTTTTCCTTATCCGTTTCATCCATTGACCAGAAACAATAATCGTAGGCAAAGACCTGATAGAACACAGAGGGAAACAACTGCACACAATGCACTACAAAGCTTTTACATTTTTCAAAAATGATCATTTCTAAAATAAGATTTTAATCAGCAACAACCTATGATCATTATTATTTCTTATTCAAATAGAAAATGTAGCATAAACATGATAAATGCAGGGAACATACAGTGTATCACTAGTTAAAATGACATGGCATTTAATAGCTAATAAGAAGATAACACTGGCAATATCGATAGCTTTAAAAGATTAAAAATTTCATAAACACAGTAGAGTTTGGAAGGCAAAGACATTAGCAAATTAATCAAGTAGGGATGGGCAATAAATCAAGATTTAAGATATACTGAGTTTTCTATTTTGGTGATAAAGAAAATTACAATATTGCTTATATCAATATATTTTTATTTTATAGCTTATTTTGTATAAAAATCCTTGTTTCAGGAGTCGATGCTTTCCCTACTCATAACAGCATGAAAAGCACAGTTACATTGATTACTGAGTGTGTCCTAACCCAGACAAAAACAGGCCACAATAAAAAAAAAAACTCACTCACACATGCTGTCCCTCATAGGAGAAAAAGCCAAAAGTGGCACATATTGTGCAGCTATTTGTTAATAAATGTGCCAGTGTGGCATTTTGTATGAGCAAATTTAACCAAGAATTGTCTTTGTGGTCAGACCTTATTTGAATTAAAAATATTGAGATGTGAGTTTTCATATCATATCATTCAGCACTAGAATCAAATCTCCTTTGCTTACAATAGTTAAAAACAAAACAAAAAACAAAACTTAAAAATCAACATTGTTGCTTGTGCAAATGACAACAGCATCTTTGTTTGAATAAAAGTGATTCATACTCTGGATTTACTTCAGTCCTGAAAGGGAGGGGGGGAGAGAGAGAGAGAGAGAGAGAAAGTGTGTGTGTGTGTGTGTGGTGTTACCTTGGATTGATTCCTGATGACGGTACGAGGGAAAATGTTCACAGGAGCATGAGGAAAGAGACAAATAAAGAACAGATCAGAGCATGTGAGTGTTGCTGGGAGTGAACTTGTTCTCAAATAGACCCAACACAAATATGAAGGGAGGATTTCAGTCGTATAACGCCAATGGCTTCAGGCGCGTCCTGGCTTTAACCAGCTGCTTTAAGGCTTAACTGACCGATGATCACTGTGTGTGTGTGTGTGTGTGTGTGGGTTTGTTTTTGCAACAGTACACACGTGTACACATACATGCAATTGGCTCTGTGTGAATGAATTGATATTTGCGTCAATAGTGTGTGTGTGCTTGTACAATTTAGGCATGTCTATGTCTTTTTTTGCATCAGTATTTGCATCTGCTTTGTTTTACAGTGTGCCTGCATCTGTTTGCACACACTCTCTACTCAATATGTGCCTTAATGCTAGGGCTGCTCAATTAATCAAAATTTGATTACGAGTTTGATTATTACATCCAACGATTACAAAAATAACAATGGGGAAAAAGAAAAAAAAAAAAAAAATTTATATGTTTTATTTGCTAAATAAAACAAACCCACACTTTTGGACATCTATAAATCATAAAGCTTGGCACACACATGTTATTAATACTAACTGAGTTGTTTAATCCATACACATGCAAGCTCCTCCCCTCCACCCCGCCCCTCTCAAAGCTAAAGCTAGCCAGTAAGCCAACACGAGGAAAGATGTTGAAACATGGCAGGAGAAATGCACCAAAAACACTTGGTAAACAAATGGCAAGTCAAACTCTCTTCTATGGGAACACTTTGGTTTTGATGATGAAGACCTGGAGCAAAGACACATCACGTGCAAGAAGTGTTTTGTGCAAAAGTGAACATACTTGATTTTGGTGTTTGAAGTATTTTATTTATGTTTGAAGATAATATTTTAGGATGTACAAAAAATAAATAACTTTTTGGTTGACAAATAATGGTTATTTCAATTATGACTAAAATAATCGTGATTATCATTTTTTCTATAATCGAGCAGCCCTACTCAGTGCATGTCTGGTTCTGAAGCTGGCAGATGGTCGATGATGGCTTTGAAAAGGTGACGCAAAAAAGCAAGAAGACATGGGGAAAAGCTACAAACGTTAAATCTACAGGAATGGCAAATAAATGCCACTGTATTGTGGTGGAATGACTATTTAGAGTTGCTAGGGATATTTTGTTTCATCAAATAAAGACAAAGGTTCACACTGCCGATCAAGTCTGAATTTTTTCCCCATATGTGATGTGTATCTGATTTTTTCATGTCTATTTAACTATGTAAACAGAACAATTAAGATTTTTTCAAATCCGACCGAGGCCATTTTCATATGTGGATATAAATCTGATATTTCCTAATATGATGTAATTGTATGCAATTTATACGTCTTCAAAATGTGATAGTGTCGCAATTCTCCATCGTGGTGAAAAAGTAGAAAAGTAGAGAGAGTGAGTTGTTAAAGTTAATAAATACTTTATATTATACATATTATCAGTGCCACAAAATACCTCATCACCTCTTTTGCGCTTGAGGGTCACTTCAGGGTTGCATTCCTTTCATACTGATAGATAGAAGAATCTATTGTGTAATATGAACACATACACAAAAATATCTGAATGGAGCATTAAAGGTCCATATCATGCTATTTTTCACCCAACGCCATTTGTTCTAAGAACCCCTAAAACATAGTGTTTGAGGTTTATTTTCCCAAACTCGCCTGTTTTCCAGAGTTTTAGCCTCTGAAAAGTCACTTTCTGAGCAACTCGACACAAACAGGCTGATAGCGGCCTACTCATGCATATTCATGAGTGGGCGTGTCTATAGACAAGACACTGACTTCCTCCTCCCCGCACGGTGAAATAGAGTCAGAGGACGGCCCGTCCTCCACCCACCCACTCCGTAGCGGAGCTCATGCTGCTTTATAAACACGAGACAGTGTGTGGGGGCGGGGCATTTGCTGGTATATACATAGACTGTAAAAAATACATACATAGCACTGCGTGAAGGATGCTGAAATGCTCATCATCTGCCATCGTCTTGCTCCAACTTTCAGTGAAAACACCAGAAATGTGTTGGGAAATCACTAGTTTTGTGTTCAACACCACACTATCCGAGACCAAGACTTGCCCGAGACCAGAATGCATCAAGACAAGACCCAGACCGAGACAACCTGAGACCGAGTCAAGACCAAGACCGAGACAAGCCGAGGCCGAGACCAAGACCAAGACCATAAATATATTTTTTTTAAATTTAAAAAAATATATAAATAAATAAATTTATGACAAGGTTCGACAGTTAAATAACATTCTCTCTTTAATTTTAGTTTCTTTTAAATACATTTGACGGAGAAAAAAGGTGCCTGCAAAAAATTTACTAAAATATTAAAACTACTACTGCTACTGATAAATTCACAATTATTGTACATGTTTGAAAACAAGATTTTTATGTCAGCTGAATGTACAGCAAGTGTTTAAAAGCATTTCTACCAAGAAATAACATGGTGAAACTAAATAAAACAAACTCAAACCCTGGAACAGTCATGTGACAAATCAATCAACAGTTCTTGTTGAGAAAGATTATTATTATTCTGGATACAGTGGAAACAGAGACTATAAAAAATAGTTATATTGTGAACCTATTTATATTGTAAGGGAAGATATTATATACAAATGTGTAATTGGAGTCTAAAGCCACAAAAAACACCACTTTAAAAAGAAAATAGACTGATATAAGACCTCTTTACAGTTATTTGAGTCATTCTGCGCTTGCACGACTTGCGGCGATGACGCGCTGGTGACGACATAATCCAAGATGGCGGCGGCCCGGACTACAGCCGACACTATGTAATAAGAGCCTTAAATGACATGGATATAATGAAAAGAGTGGATGGACAAAGGCATAAACATGCAGACTTTCACACGGACACACACGTACTTATTAAACACACACGGACCTCGGTAATCGGAACAGGCTTTACCGGATGGCTAGCACTAGGACGCAGAGGCGGAGTAATCACAGGCTGTAATATCACCAGTTTATTATTTTACCAGTTGTTAGAGCTACTATCTTTACCAGGGAGATAATATTTATTCATGGTGAGTGTTTTCTGGAGTTTTACACACTAGAGTTTACAGAGAATGGACCAAATAAAACAAAATATCTGTTGTGTGGCATCTAGGCATATATCTATAGGTATTTATTTTTTTCACACACACACGAATGAATAAAGGATTGTTTTATCCAGTTCTTCTCCCTGTTATTATCACATTATAAAAAAGTTTAAAAATAGCAGGAATTAGTGCTGGTCTTGAAAGGTCTTGAGGGAAAATCCCGAGTCCAAGACAAGACCGAGTCAAAATGCTTCCGGGTTCGAGACGAGACTGAGACCTTTAAAATTTGGTCTCGACTACTACAACACTAGAAATCACTTTAGCAGAGTGTTTGTAGCAAACACAAAAAAATCATGGTAAGAATAAAGTAAAAACACTTCTGTCTACAGGACTTCTCATCCCACAATGCAATGCATGAAAGTTTTCTAAAAGTTTCAATAAGAGTGTTTACAGTAAAGATCAAAACAAACTTTTCGAAAAGCAATTTCAACCATTTACATCTTTTTTAAGCAAATTATTTTTAACTTATTGATCTATGAGGCCTACAAACTATGGCTATGTTCGAAATGGCAAACTCTGCTCTACACACTACAAACTCAATGTGTATATACTGTACTATATACCATTAGTATGATTAGGATCATGGCAGTAGATGAGCTTTCCCACTGAAGTATACTTCGATGTTTCCCAAGATGCATTTGGAACCTCCAACGACAAAAAACATGAAGCACGCTGAGGATAAATATCTCAGTTAAGTCTCTACCTTTGACAGTTCTGAAAGCATTTTAAGTGAGAAAGTGATCAAGTAAAATATCAACATGTGCACATTCGATTCATAAAACTGGCGGAAAACACATTTCATTCTGACATTCTGGAGATTTTCGTAAGTTAACATCAAGTTAACTTAAAAAACAGGAGCCATAAAGGGGTGTTTAATTTTTAGCCTGAAGCTATTTCCAGGACGATTTTATATTCCGCTCACAATACATCATGGGGCGGTTGAGAATAGTGTGCTCACCGTGCATACTTAGGAAATGTCCGGACTCCCGATATAGAATACATCCCGGTATTTCTCACATACTAAATCTCTTCATACTATCTAATGTGAAAGCACTAAATACTCATTTTGACGTCAGACGTAGTATGAGTAATACGTTAGCATGACATTTCGAACACAGCCTATGTCTTCATCTGATAAAAGAAATCATCATTAAATCTTGGCCTTGTAACAAAAACGTTGCCTTTTAAATACAATCTGCAAACAGATGTTAAAAAATGAAGAAAAAAAAAGAAACAAGGTATTTTCTAATGTTCTACTAAATGTACTTAGGAAGTGATGTTTAAGTGATCCAAGCCACACACAAATCACACCTAAAAGTAATGCGTCATCCACAGATTCATTGTGATAATATTAGTTTTGTAAAACAGATCTCTCAACACATCCAACATGGTAAAGACCTACAATCTACTCCTTCACTGGCAATACCTTTATCACTCGGTAGAGCAGAATTTTTTCCCTGCAAAATCATGATAAAGCATTGGTGCTTTCCAATCTGCTTCTGATCCATTGCTGAATGCAAACGGATCCGCTTATGAAATCATCATACTTGGAGATACTTTGTTTACATAATAACTGTGACAAACATAATACTGTATTTATCAACATTATCAACTATTAGATGGTGAATAAGATCTGAAATAAATGAACACCAGAACACACCCAACTCAGAAATGCACACAGACACACCCTAAATGACCAATAAAAACAGGAAGAACTGCCAAAGAAAAACTTCAGTTTATTAATAGACCACTAATATTTTTTCCAACAGCAGCAACCTGTCACACATGTAGACACACCAAAGGGTCAGTGATTGAGAGGATGCCATCATACTAATTAGCTATATGCCCTGTAATATAATCTAACTGGTGTTGAAAAGAAGCTTGGTCACACTGGCTGCCTAAAAAATACATTAAGTATACACATTAATGGAAAAAAGGTAAACATTACTTGACTTCAGCCAGTCAGAGAGCGATAATTAAAACTTTTGTTTCCCAAAATATAGTTTACCTCTTTCATTCTCTTTAATGGAATAAACTGTGTAATCTAGATAAACAGTTTTCCTTCTCCTCTAAATCTGTGATCAGCTGATCCGAAACAAGCTGACACTTTATTTAGTTTGTTGCTAACTGGTTAAAACATGCAAGTTTTAAATTATCCAAGTTACCTTAATATTGAATAAATGGGTGCTTTCAATTTCAATTCAATTCAACTTTATTTATATAGCGCAAATTACAACAAAGTCATCTCAAAGCGCTTAACAAAAAAACAGAGTCCATAGTAAGAAAGAAAGAACCCAACAAGATCCACATGAACAAGCATTTAGCGACAGTGGGAAAAAAAAAACTCCCTCTTTTTTATAGGAAGAAATTTCCAGCGGAACCAGGTTCAGAGGTGGCAGCCATCTGCTTTGACTGGTTGGGGTTAGTGGACAGAAGGACAAACAGAACAGGATAGAAGGATAGACCATCCGAGTGTTCCAGACTAGTGGAGCCATTTCAGAAAGGAAAAAAATATTTTCATTTAAAAAGATGTACACATCCTCTTTTGAATAGTAAATAATTCTAATAAAAAATTAAGAATCGACCAATTATCGATACGACCAATAATATCGACCAAAATTCAGCATTTTTGGAATAATCGGTATTGTTCGTTTTTTCCACGATAGCCAATTATATATTATATAAAAATTCAGGGAGCCATTTTATTTATATGTTTCAGTGAACTTTAAGAAATCCACACACTTTCTGTTTTATATATCGGTAATAAAAAATTTTAATATATGAAAAAAAAATAATAGATCAGTGTACAAAAACAAACAAGTATACTGTATTCAGTCTAATTCTAGGTGTGTCATTATACATTTTGACACCAGAGTTTTTTTTTTAATTTTTACAGCAAATTAATATCAGTTCTACAAAATTATTATGTCCAGACATTTTATTGTTATTCTTTTCCATGTGTTTGTTTAGGTAAATTCTGTTGTTATAAACAGGCAACTACAAAACCCTTCCACAGGCCTTCAGGAATAGGAACAATCAAAGGACGTGTGTATTATTCTACAATTAAAAAATGTTGTTGCTGGCCTAAAGTTTCAGGTTCTTGTTTGATTTTTTTTCTTACAATATTCTGATGACAACTGTAAGTTCAGAAGTAATCCGTTCCCTTTTTTATGGGAAGGGAGAAGTTTGATTCCCGCATTATTAGGCACATGTTTTTTCATTATTTCTGATTTATTGGGTTTTAATTAATTGGACGCATGGCTGGATAAAGTCATAGACTAAACTAATTGAGGCCCACTGGATGAAAATATAAACAATGATGATTCAAAAAACCTGAACTCATAATGACAAACATTTTCTATAGATTCTAATAAGACTTGCAAATCAAACAAAAGTTTTTCTCTGTCATTTTCTAATCTTTCTGATTTGGCCCCGGGACCTTTTTCTATCAACACAGCGCTGGTGCCACTGTATGTTAGGGTAGCTGTCAGTCAAACAAACGTGTGAAGTCTGAAAATAAAGACAACAAAGCCAATAAAGTCAACACAGCTGGTGCTTTTACCATATATTACCAACAAACAGTCTTAGAGTCTATTATTAATAATTTATCATTTATCTTTTGTTTATCTTCTACCTAAATCCCCAAAAACACCAGTAACAAACCAGATGCACTTTTAATTGTCTCCTGTCATGCCATTTTTCATGAAATACTTCCAAACAATCCCTCATACAAGTTCTGTGAGGACCATATTACAAGAAGAAGCCACACCTGATTGTTTTTACAGCACTATAGTCTTCATAAACCACCAGAAACAAAGTTTTAACCCGCGGCAACATTTTGTAATACCCGAAATGCCAATGACATTTCACTGATATACAGTGGTACTATCCAAGATCTAATTCATACCATTAGATGTTCAGTTTAGCACTTTAGAAGAGCCAACAGAGTTTTTCCACAGCTAACGGTTGACTAAATAGTGTACACGCCATTCATAAATACAGAAAATGAAGCAAAGGTAAAAAGATTACTATTGAGTTTCTAATCAACAAATGCAGACAGATTTTAAAGGTTTATCCAATACCCAGATGTGATGGTCTTATGTTCCGACAGCTTCAGGGCATCTCCCATGCGCTCAGTCTCCCTGAGGCCTCATTTTTACTGTAGGGGTCTGACCCGTGTGGCAGGTTTTGACATACGTAGCGATGACAGCTGTCAGAGGCTTCATGTATAATACTCAAATGCTCATTAACCAAGCAAGGGGCCGGCCAATGAGAGTGTAGAATGAGCTGGTCAGGAGAGTTATGAACCCACCTCTCTTAGTCCAAAAAGATTATTAGTCCTTCCTCTCATCGGCCTGCTTCTCAGACGCGATTTGCCGTCATTTAAAAAAATAACTTAATGCATGGGTGCCTCCCCCGCCTCTCTCCTTTGGGCTGGCTGTCTGACCATTGCCGTGTTCTTTTTATCTCCCTCTTCTCTCAATTGCTCTCCATGATTGAACCATCCACAGCTGTGTAAGAGGAATAAGGAGCGAAGGATGGAAAGAAGGCTGAAGGTAGCCAGGGGGTTAAAGGAGGAAAGAGACGGAGACTGGAATTTTAAGCTGAGGCACAAAGGGAGTCACACAGTACATACTGATGGCACAACACAACAGGATATGGAAAGAGCTAATGGATGAGTGGAGCACGCTGACAGTTATGCTGCAGGACATTAGGCCCATACATACAGTGAAAGTAAATTTATGGAAGAAAGCCTGCTCATACCGTGCTTCTCAACACGCTACATAATGTGGCTCGCACATGGTCAGAGATTGTTAAAAAGACACTTAATGTCAGCATCAACATTGGCCAATAGTATTTATTTTGTGCTGAAGTAAGCAATAACCAACACGTGTTGAAGATACTTGAGAATACAAGGAAATAAAACCATTCCCTTCAAAAGCCTCTACACCCACATGAAGTCATTTCCAGTGCTATTAACTTTATTAAGTTTTATTAACCCGTGATCTCAGGACACTTTTCATGTTATCTGGTTTTACTATGGAGTGGTTTTGTTATTTTTAAGAACTGAAAGTTTTAGTGAAGGAATTAGGATTCAAGGTTTTTATTAGGAATGCAATCAAAATGAAAATTCTTGGCGGAAACGGAAAATTGGAAGACCAAGGCCGAAAATCGAAAGAAATTATTATGTCAGTTATTAGTCCCATTGCATTTATGGCTATGAATGTGTCTAACCTCACTAAAATTAAAGCATTGCAATTGTATGAATTAATATCAATGCTTCAAAGAATAAATCAATTGAAAATATATATTTTTCAGATGTTCCAACAATGCACAATTTAAAAAATGTAAGGTAAACTTGACCGCACTTATGTATAGATTGAACAATATTGTACAAGCCTATAAGTGACTGGGCTGCATAAGAGAATCAAATTAAATATTTACTCTAATTAAAGCTCAAAGTGCATTTAAGTTCTTGGTGAAGAGCAGCGTTCCTGCTTTATCACAGTCAGTCTGTTCCTGACAGTCTCACTTTCAACTCTGATCTCCATCTCCTGCGCTGTGTGCAACTCTATCTCCAAGCATGTTTCCTCATCCATCATGGTGTGGATTATTTATTGTGCGAGCTGCTTACTCTCACATTCAGTCCAGTACACATCAAGTAATGATCTTTACAACGTGGATCAAGTACAGTCGCAATAAAGTGCAGAGGATCTCGGTGAAACGTTTGCTGACAGACTCTAAAGCCGAATTTATGCTGCTGAGGTGTAGTTTGGATTTTTTGGAGCCACACGTCAGGCTTTGGTGAAGTAGCAGAGCGCTACACGTAGCTACAGTGCCAACATGACACAGAAACATAAATCACACTTAAGAGTGAACTTGTTGTTTTCACTCTGTGGTCCATCTCAACCTTTTTTTTCGTCAACATCTGATCACTAAAGCGTCTTTGCTTTAGTGATCATATGTTGACGAAAAAAAATGGAAAACACCTGAATATTACTGCAGAACTGTAAGACAAATTATGCCGTTGGGGTGGAATGTTGGGGAATCTAATTTATTTAAGTTGTTATTAGGAACAAATAATACAACATTTATCTTCCCTCTGTTCCTTTTTGTTCATGTATGGAAAACTTAATTTCCCCATAGGGATGAATACACATGAATAAACATAAATACGACTGCTCCGGACACAATGGCTAATATACAGACGTGCTGCTCACAGCACGTCATCACAACATCCTGTTTCTGCCGTGTTATTTCAGTGAAAAAAGGGTTTCAGTCAAAGGTGAAAATGGACTTTACGGCCATTTCCAACCTAAACATTTTCGGTGGTTGAATTTTCGGTGCATTACTGGTTTTTATTCTCATTTTCTATGTGAGAACGTAAGAAAAACAAAAAGTGATTCAGAGCCAGCTTTGATTAATACATAAATAAATAATAAAAGGAAAGTATAAATAAGTATAATACAAAATGGGGTAGAAGACACACAGGACAATGAAGATGTGTAACAGCATCGGGACACAGGCTTAGTGTTCGTCAATCTCACTGCTTCTAGGAAGAAGCCTGGAGCTTTGTTGTTTTGGCTTTGAAGCTGCAAAGTCTTTTTTTCTAAGGGCAGAAGGGTGAACAGTCCATGTGCAGGGAAGGTGGGGTCACCCATGGTGTAGGTCTGTGCTTGGCAGGCTCCAATGGGTGATCAGTATTCCCGTCAACAGCCGAGTAGTTCTCGTACCACGAGGTGATGGAGGAGATCAGTGTGAAGAGGAGTCTATGGGCCTTATAGACCCATGGACGTTATCAATTGTATTAATTTCCCCACAGCTCTGTACAGCACTTTGTGATTTTATCTGCGAAAAGTGCTTTATGAATAAATTACTTATTTACTAGACCGCACTGACCGTTGTTAGTCTGAACCCCCAGATACTTCATGCTGTGGACCATCTCCACAGCTTCTGCCCTGATGTATAGGGGGGAGGGGGACGTGATGGTCTCCCCTTCTGAAGTCCACAACCATCTCCTTTGTTTTCCACACATTGGGGTAGAGTTGGTTGTCCCTGTACCAGTTCACCAGCTCCTCCACTTCCCGTCTGTAGGCTGACTCATCGCTATGGGACATCCCTCCCACTACCACCTTGTCGTCTGCAAACGTTGCATTAAGATTGCCCGGCTGTTTAGCGGAACAATCTAATGTGAACAGAAGGCTGGGGATGCAGCCCTGGTGGAAACCAGTGTTGAGAAGGAGACGTGTATCCTCACAGTCTGTGGTTTGTGTGTCAGTAGGTCCAGTACCCAGTTACACATGGAAGCTGGCAGTCTAAGACGCACCAGTTTGCGGACTGAAGTCTGCAACATGATATGATTGAAGACAGAGCTAAAGCAGCCTGATACACAATGACTAAATAATAAATGGGTTGACAGAGAACCAATAGGACTGTTAACCACAGTTATAAATACTTTAGGGACACAAGCAATGTTGTGTCATAACTAAGAACAAAGACACAAATGAAAAATCAACTGTCCAAATCGAGGAAGCAGCATGCTCACTGTTAATTCTTAGTGAAAATTAATAATCTTTTTGAAGGCGGTTTGAGCCAAAAACTGCTAAAGATAGCAGTGTGGAACATTCAACAGCAGGTGAGCAGGAACTACAAAACATGATGTGTGGTGTCTGATGCAATAATCTAATGGGAAGGCAATAAAACAAAGCGTCAAGCAGATTCAGATTCAGTTTTTTTTCTTTTCACAAAATCCATTTTTGATTTTTGCAGGTGGTGCAAAAGTTGCAAATATATCTGATTTTAAAAGTAGTAACCTACATGACTTTACTTTTTTAATGAAATAATTTCTGATATGTGCTGATTAGATTTACACTGAGCTAATTTGAGAATCTGAGGCATTCTGTGGCATTCAAATATAATAAAGAAGGAATAATCATGTGGTAGAAACATTTTGATAACTGCTCTCTATTATCAGGCTACGAAGGAAAACAGTAATTCTAGCCTTCGTGTCTTCATTCCTGCTCAGAAAAAATATATGTGTCAAAGGGAAGTGTTTAAAGCAGGGATGATTTTCCTTGTTGACAACACTAATATTTTCTTATCAGAATCAGAATCAGAAATGTTTTATTTGCCATGTACAGTTTTAAGGACAGTACAAGGAATTTGACTTGGTGGTTGGTGCACAAAACAAGCAACAAAAAGAAATAAAAGAAATAAAAACAAAACAACAAAGAACAACCCAGCAACAATAATAATAATAATAATGATAAATATAAAGGATGAGGGATAAATAAAGGATAGATAGAGAATGAAGGATAAATAGGATAAATATAAATATATATATATACAGTGCAGCAGGTATCAAGCTGGTGGAGGTGGTGATCGGGGGGGGGTTCAGTGGGTGACTTGGGGTGTGTTCATGTGGATGGTGGCAGAGGGAAAGAAGCTGTTTTTGTGTCTGGAGGTTCTGGTCCTGATGGACCGAAACCTCCTACCAGAAGGGAGTATGTTTACATAAGGTTTTTTCATTCAATAATCTACGGGAGTAAAACATTCTCTTTAAAAAAAGCATATAAATACATACATATATATATACACACAGTTTAAAAAAAAAATGTATTTAGCTCTCAATCAATGCAGTTCAATTCAACTTTATTTATATAGCGTAAATTACAACAAAGTTATCTCAAAGCGCTTAACAAAAAAACAAACTCCATAGTAAGAAAGAAAGAACCCAACAAGATCCACATGAACAAGCATTTTGCGACAGTGGGAACAAAAAACTCCCTCTTTTTTTATAGGAAGTAATCTCCAGTGGAACCAGGTTCAGAGGTGGCAGCCATCTGCTTTGACTGGTTGGAGTTAGTGAACAGAAGGATAGACCATCCGAATGTCCCAGACTAGTTGAGCCGCGAACCATTGATCAGTAGATTGGCGTAATTATCGACAGTGCACCGGGGCCCAGGCACCATAATGGGCCCATAAAAAAGCAGCGCTGTCCAGATACTCCTGTTTTTGTGAATGAAACTGCTCAGGGCGGGTCGGTAAGGTAACGCTTAGTGGCTGGTACGGGAGGAAGAAATAAAATTTTTCCTATCACCTTGACACCTGTCAGTCACAATGAGTCACGATGACTCATTCAGCAAGAAAAAAAGTGGCGTGCAAAAGAGGAAAGTAAGGAGCAGGATGAGAGTGAAGCTAAAAAAAAACAACTTAGACAGGTTCTTTACTAGCTGGCGCTAGCTTGCCAGTTAGCTACACTGAAGCGCACCAGGGGCATCATCAACACTACAGCCGCGTCCCGCTTCTCCAAGCGGCCAGAAGGAGAGACTGACCCGCCACCGCAGCCTCAGAGGTTGGACTTGGCAGATTTGGTGGCGCCCGGCACCAGTGGACCTGTTGCAGGGATTATTTGGCTCCCTAATTTGACTGTACCTCAATCTGCCTCCTCATGCCAAGAAAAAAAAACTATATAATAGCCATAAGATGAACTTTTAATGAGTGAGTACAGCGTCTGTTTGAAGTTTCACTCGCAGTGCCTATGTGTGTCCAAGCGAGTACTTGTATTTAAAAAAAAGATGTTTGCACCGGAACCTATGACCTTGATGTTACACCACTGCTCTCAATAATACCATTTACAAGTCTCACATTAAGCATCAAAAGGTCTTAGACTTACCAAGAGAAATAAACCACGTGACTTGTCTCAGTCAACTCTAGTTTAGCATTTAGTTAGCGTTAGTTAGTTTCTTGTTGCGCAGTTCCCAGATATCTGACTTTTTCAAGTAAAAAGTTATTCCAGATGGTGCTACACTCTGCATTTCATTCTGCAGTAGTTCCCAAACATTGGTCATTTAAACACCTTCCTGTTGTGGGTGTGTTTTTAATTTCTAGAATAGATTATATAAATTGCAATTACATATATTTAAACTCATGCTGCTGTTAGGTTTATTACATTACTCAAAATCAAACAATGCCATATGGTTTTTTTACTAGCTAAAAAAGCCAGACCATGACCAATGCCCCCCAAATGGTCTTTGCATCCCTACTACTTGTATATCAACATTTCGCACATAATACCAAACCCAAATACATAGAAACATACAAAGAAGCCTACTTTGATTCAAGACAACCCAGTTTGTAGTTAGTGTCTTAAAATCTAAGCAGCTTGTGTTTGCTTTACTGACACAGAAGTACAGATCTTTGTAGACGTGTGTCAACATCCAGCTTCTCCATTCCAATGCAAACAGCTTAAGGCCATCATGCAAACTGCAGTGTGTGAACAGCAGCAGGGAGATTAACTGCATAGTTATCAGGCAGACAAGGACAAAGTGCCCCGATTACAAGTTACTAGTCGTGTTAGATAGATCTCTAAGAGAAAAACATATAGAAGAGAGAAATGGTGCACAGTAACATATAATTAAAGTCACTGTACTAAAAAGAAGTCGCAATGTGAGCAGCTTAAGTTTGGTCTGCTTTGAGTCGCTGGTGGAAAAACCAAGTCAAACTCCTAGTACTAGGGGGATTACCTTTCTGACAGAATTTGTCAATATTCCAACGTGTTTGATCACATTTAGTCGTCTTAGGGAAATACCTCATCTTTAACAGAGAGCAAAGAATGTTCAATTGACAAACAATTTAGCTTTTGTAAGGTTCTTGGAGAAAGAGTTTCATGTAGGGCAAGCTTTATCATCCTTAAACTAGAAGATCTCCATTAGAAGTGTTGAAGAGGTAAAGCTCTAAAACATGCAAGACAGTGGTCGTGAAGAACTCTGGTAAGGACAGAAAGGCCGCCAATCCTTTGAATGAGTTGGGATTGTTCAAGGTTTTGCATTTACCTAAAACTGCATCAATCATGAATTTAACAGCTGGTGGATTTTATTTTCACTTCATTTCCAGTGTTAACTAGTTTTTCCCCAGTGCTAAAATTATCATAGAGTAATGTAACCTTGGGTGGAATCCAGATCAAGATTGAGGCCTTATGTCTAAATTATCCGCTGATTCTGGCAACACTCAATACAATCCCACATCAAGCGTTCTAAACCTATTACATGTTTATATACCTTTTCCAATTTCTTTTAAAAAAACCTTGACTGTGATATTTGCTTGGTACAGTTTTTTTTTTGTTCATCTCCTTTCCTGTATGTCTAGCTGTTGAAATGTTGTTACATGTAATAAACAAATCAAATCATTCTTATGCCTTGTTTTTTTTTTTCTCTTTATACATTAGTGTTAATAGCTTAAAGAACTTCGAAAACATTGAGTCCATCGGCAGTTGTTGGTCTTAAAATTCAGCCAAACTCAAAGTGGTATTGAATACCCATGACATTTACATTAGGTGTATTGGAGAGTCTAAACTGCCATAAAGAGGAGGTGTTTGTGTAAGTAAATCCCACAGTGAACTTTGAACTGTTCATGGAGAATGCTGCTTTGCCTCACAGTCCGCTGGCTCCAGCGCCTCACAACTCACATGAAACACTGTGGCACAAAAATACACACTGTACGAAATGCATCTCCTTTAAACCTGTGCTTACACAGTGCCAATGTGCTGGTTACAAGGACTCTGCTGAGATCATTAACAGTTACACAACATCGTTTGCTTGCCATTTAATTTCAATTGAAGGGGCTAAATATAACAAATTAGCTTCGGTAAAATGACATTTTAATATAATCTGTATTTATCTGACTGTTTATTGTCCATTTTACCATAGTAGTCATAAAAACGTTTTCTATCTATAAGTTGCATCTTAATGCATGTGGTCAGGTAAATAAGCTTGCTGAAAAGTCTTTAAGATAGTGAATACCTAGAAAAATCACAAACTAAGATTAAAGCTGCAGTATGTACTTTTTTTGGCGTCATTTGGTCAAAAATCTATATTAAGCTTTGAACATATTATAATTTAAAGTGTTCTGAAACGACACTGGACCTCTGCTCCACAGCCTTCACTGTGGGAGCTCTTATTCATTCCGTTGCCTTTATTCAGGCGCATCATCTCTTGGCAGATTGAACTGACTGGCTAAAACCTACTTTATCACTTGACTAGATAATGGATAAATGTTTGCTGAACAACTAAGTGAATATGAGGAAAATGGAGGCCAGCTCAGTGTGTCACAATGGACAGTTGTGTTTGGAAAACGCAGCCATAGCTTCTTCCCACACATCATGACTGAGCTTTGTCAGGAATCGGTCTCCTAACCACGGAGAAATGCAGACTCATTTATGTTAATGGTCTAATGGTCTTTCGAGTCCTGTTTTCACTTACTGACATTACTACTCTTTTGGCTGTTGTTTTTATGATTAGTCGTGTTCTTGTTTCATTTGCTGTAGAAACAAATTAGATAGTAAAAACATATCCAAGGCATCAAATTTGTATTAAAGCAGACTTTGGTTACAATAGGCAAGATCTCGCAGTACCTGACGGACTGCCTAAAAAATAAATAATATGTCCTCTTGGACAGGCTATGATTATTTGTACTCAGGCTTAATCTGGGGCAAAGAGCAACCCAGGACAAGTTTGCTTAGATCTTTGGGGAAACGATGTCTCACATCAGTTGAAATGTTTTGTGTAACTGAAGGGCACAAGACAGATAATGGGTAGAGGTTTTATTGTGCTATTACAGACAGATAAAACAATGTGTTAAACCACAACAACAAAATATTCTTGTTAATGGATAAGCAAATGTCAAAAGCTCAGATTACAGGACCTTTAACACCATAAGGAAATTACTGCAACTACAGCAAGTTAAAATTCTAGAAGCGGTGTATGAAGCTGCACTGGAATGATAGATGCCTAAACTTAGCATTACCAATAAAGTTGTGCTCTCTTAATTTAATTGACTGAAAACAATGATCTGAGTTGTAATATGTTTTTCAAACACCAAGTTATAAACAACTGCTACTTTTCATTTTCCCCACTTTGATCATTTCTTAGGGTTACATGTTCAGGGCTCGAGACTGCGACCAAAATGGTTGCACATGCGAGTATATTTTCAGTGTGTGCGAGTGAAAATTTGAACTGGTCGCATCCGCGCGAGTGTGCATAGATGACCTTATTTTGGACGGAGCAGCTGAGCGCCTCGTAACGTCCCACAGAGTGCCTCCCCCCAACCCCCTCATCCCCCAGCAGGTGAGGAGACGTGCACACTTACGCAACTTTGCTGCGGGTAATGCAACGGTGAATATAAACACCAATGTGATCCTTTGGAGAGGGCGCGGTCCGCGAACGATGCCAGGCATAATGAGCCCTTCAGTGAGTGTACGCTCACATTGATGCAGCAGTAAAAAGGAAAAACGTGCCAAGCGCAGCGATAGAATGTACATGCTCATCAGAACCAGCATGGAGGGACCAGAACTGGGACTGAAGCTGTGGTTGTCTCAGACCAGGGGTCTGCAACCTGTGGTTCTGGGGCCTAATGTGGCCCTTTGACTCTTTTGCAATGGCTCCCTATAGCTTTAAAAAAAACTATTGAAATAAATAGTTTTTTTTTTTTTTACAGAGGCTATTAATGATTAATGACAAATAAAATCAAGCTATAACAATTTGTTAACCTAAAAATAAATCACGTTGTCCAATGACTCAGCACCTTCCTACTTCACCTCCTGCAACATCTAAAGACCATCAACTTGTGCCACCACTGGAAAAGTTAGTGTAGAGCCCTGATGTTACAAAAAACTATGAACCTGAAACAAGTCGATTTGGTCGTAAATCACCAGTTTCATGACAATATGATATTTATTATTTGGACAACAATACATACAATGTTTGTTGATATGACAAAGTCTGCCATAATTCAATCTTGATTCGATTCGGGGGCCTTCGATCAATTTCAGACAAAATTATATATACTCATTTAACAACTAAATTTCACCTAAAGCAAACAACTTTATTGCTAAATGTTTCAGACATTTAAACTAAATTCATTATTTTTATCAAAAAGAAAAAAAGACCTGCGATCAATAGTTTGAGCTTCCATCAATTTGAATGGATCATTTCCTAACCAATCGATATATTGATCCAGATTGGTGGATCATTACACCTCTACAGGTAGAAATCCTACCCAATTTAGAGGCCAGCCTTTATTCACAATAGTGTAGAGCAATGATTTGGTGGGTCAGGACCCAAAAGTGGGTCGCTGATCTGTATTAGGTGGGTCGTGGAAAGTTGGTCAAAACAAATACCTAATGTCTCTCATGTTGGACTCGTCTTTTGATTTTGAAAAAAACTTGTCTTTTGACAGGCATGCTGTGGGTCATGATTTAATGTGAGACCAGTTGAGAACCCCTGGTGTAGAGTACTGGCTATAATATTGTCAGACTCACTGGTTGACTATGAAGGCTCATCTTTAAAAAAAAAAAAGTAATGATTTGAAAATCTAAAAATAAAATTGCTCAATGGAAAACTATTTGCTACATAAAGGATGCTTCACTATACTGGCCATCATGTCTTACTCTTTTCTAATAGAGTTTTAATTGACAACATGTGCCTGCAACAAACTCACAATTGCACGCTACCTCTATGCACAGACTCTAGTCTAAGCATTAAGCTAATGAGGAAGTAAAATACTAAGTAAAAGATGGCCCTTCAGTGTCAACACTACGTCAATGTAAATTGGACCCAAACAAACAAAATGAGGACAGCATCTGCACGCTGAGGGCAGCAGTCAGTCGGCCCGTCCTCCTGTCGTTTCCTCGCTCTTTTGTCAGGAACAGACAGTGAGAGAGAAACTGCTACTACACTCTTGTTTGCTCGTCCATAAAAGTCACCAAGATAAGTTTATGGCCGGCAGATGCTCAACTAAATTTGCCTTCTTCCCCCTCTTCCATCTTTTCCTCAGCCGGAGACGGGGCTTCCCGGTCACTTGCAGCGAACTAGAGTTAACCTCCCCCCCGTGTTGCCACAGAAACAGAAGAGTTGTGAAAAAAGGGGAGGATGCCAGGCGGTGGGGAGTTATGACCCGACAGAGGGAAGGAAAAGAGGAGTTCGTCTTTTAATGTGCGATTGTCCCCGTCTTGATGCTACTGCTGTCTTTCTTACTGAAACCGACACTGCTGTTGCTCTTAGGGCAGCAGTATTCACTGCTTCTGATCAGGCAGTTTAGCATGCTTTACAGCTCACACACACACACACAGAGCTTTCACCAAACGCAGCTGGCTTCCTCCAAGATGGCGGATGAGGATTTGAATCATTATGTCACAGCTGATTCGGAACCAATGAATTCTCAATGAAACAAAAAACTTCACTCTCATGTTGAGGTTGACCTCCATTATAGCCAATAAATTCCTGCTCAGCCCAATGCAACACAATCTGTTTATGCAGACACTGCATTACTCAACATTTGAGGCTCATGAGTACATTCAAACCCCTCAGCTCAGTCAGCGCTGCTGCTTAATCCAATGACATAAAAGAGGCAAACAAGTCTCAAAGGATTCGACCCTAAATCGACCTTCCTTGAAGCGAGCCAACAGGTGGTTGGTCTGCCTCCTGCCAAATATGACATCATGATGTCAGAGGAACATTCCAAACAAATCTAAAACATGACGTTTTGAGAGTCAACAGCTAGCAGAGGACTTACAGAGAGAGAATTCCCAGGGTAAGGTCAATCTCTGAGAGCACAGGCAGGCAGAGGGAAATACAGCACAACTATAAATCTACCAAGAGATGGTGTGCCTGAATAAAGGCAGCGGAATGAATAAGAGCTCCCACAGTGAAGGCTGTGGACAATTATTCCATATTGGGCAGTATTCATACATAAAACTGGAAAATAGTGATGCCTCAAAAATTCGGCCACGGTTGTGTTTCGGTTCATCCCTACTGGAAAAGAATAGCAAAGGAAAAGGTATAGAAAATATCAAAGACGCTAACAAGAAATGGCCAATAATGTTTTGTGAATTGTGTAGTACAATAATTACTAATTAGCCTCTCACTGGGTTGGAGCAGGGACACATCGATAAGTGGCCCTTGAGGACCAGGTGTGGACATCCCTGCTCTCGCCTGCAATAGTTCTTAGAGAAACTGCACAGTGAGCTATATTAAAAAAAAGTTCTCCAGCACAACATGAACTATCACAACATACTGCTACAAATAACATGAAGCATTGTATAATTAATGTAGAGAGCCATTATGTAGAAACAGCAATATAATTACAGTGATTTGCATCATATTGGACAGGTTTACACAGCACAAGTTAACCACACCAGCCTGGGGTAAAAACAATGAGGCAGAGGGTAGGGAGACAGTCCTAAGGTCCCCCTCCCCTCTGTTGAGAAGCAAAAATAAGACAAGGTACTAATCATTGTTCTTAACTCACACAGTGCCATTGACGAGATAATTCGTCATTTCAAATCCAAACGCTCAGTACCATTGACGAGAAAACTCGTCAATGGTACTTACTAGAAAACACCCTGGCGGAGGTCCCTCATCAATATCTAAGCTGTAATGTGATGTAGTGACCAAATGGTGCCCTGAAGGTGGCAGCAGCACCTTTGGATGAGAGATTAGCCACTGATGCTACCATTAGCTAAGGAGGTAGAAGCAGGGACGAGGGAGATTACGGCACTACAAAGTGATATTGTAAAGTATCCAGCAGCTCACAGCACCACATAATAACACAGAACATGTGTGGACCAGAGTGGATTATTGATTATGCTGCAATCGTGGGATAAAACCATCAACTAACCGAGCCAAACGGGTCGTCTCTGCGTGTCGGGAGGAAGAGGAAGTTACGTCTGTGTGATTGACGGGGGGTGGGGGGTAAGCAATACAGCAAGGAAACCAATTTACAGATATTACAGTTTTCAATAAAGCAAAAATTGCTTCAAAGGCTGACAGATTTTTATTTAGAAAAAGCCTGTTTTCTCAGCTTTTTGCTCTGAAACTGGCGATTTGTGTAAAACTTGTTCTATTCAACTGCTGATTACGGAATAACTAAACAAGCTACAAAAACATTTTTATCTGATAAAATAAGAGACTTTAATATTTCAGAATCTGATGTCAGATTCCAGATAGTCATAGTACAAAACATTCTGTGGGTCTTTAAAAATCATTCAAAATGCTCTAAAACAGCTGGCACTGAGGGGGGTAGAAATTCTGAAAATGGCTGGCACTGAATGAGTTAATATTCTAGGACTTCATTTATAAAACATTAAGTAGAATCCATACTAAAACTGAGCGTACATCAAAAATCTGAAAATGTCTATGGCAAAAAAAAACAACTAATTTATAAAGAGAAATAAGGCCCTTAATCTTTATTATTATTTTTCTGGCTGTGTAATGTGAAACATCCTATGGCAATCATCTATTTAACTAAATGTAGTTAGCAATGCAAATATCCTTTTAGTTTATATAGACATTTTTATGGGGAAAATGCACTGAACACAATAATCAAATGGATTTTTTTTAGTTAATAACAAAAAACACGCAATATAAACCAATAATAATGATAATGACTATGTTTGGAGGTATACAGGATACCACTGCAGTGAATGCATAAATGCATAGTGCTAAGGGTAAAGTGATGAGCATGACTGGGCTGAAATTTAACACCGACTAACATTGTAAAATGTACTTCTATGGATCTGATATTTCCATCCATTTTTTCTTAAACTGGCAAAGCTCATGTTCCAACAATATGAGTTTGATGGAGGTAAATGTAACTGTGCAGGTGAAATTCATCCCATCTGTGCCCTTGTGTAAAAAAGGTGAATAATTAGATACGTTTTAGCAACAACTATGATAATTCTGTGGCCTATGATGCACCTCATCAGAACAGCTGGAAAGAAAGTCGATATATGGAGATTTCTATTTTACGTGATACGGAAAACAACAATATCGTCTATGATAATATATTCTTATTCTAAAGCTTATTTTGTGTAAAAATAATATTTTTAGGAGTTGCTGCTTTTGCTACTTTCCTTCTGTCTGCCTCTCACACAAACTCCGCTCTGCACAAAATGCCCAACGCATTAGTACATTTGACCAAGACTTATCTTTCTGGTAATATTTTGTAGAGGAATAAATGTTGAGATTTATATTGTGTAGCATTATTTTATTTAATAAATAAGGAGATATGAAATGCTTCAGCAACCACAACATTCAGATTTACCTGGGGTCTGCCTTTCCAAGGTTTGCACACGAAGGATGGAGAATCGTCTGGTTCTTCACCATTTCCACCACACATTTAGTGTTTAATTCCTTTTCTGTTGATGAGACCAAACAAACATAATGAGAATCCATTTAAATGTTCAGCAAAAACCAGACAGTTGCATTTTTCCAGGAAGGAATCAAAGGAGTTTTAAGAAGGAAAGAAATGTGAACAAACTGGGAAACTGACTCTGGGAAAGACTTTTCCACACTTGAGAAAACAAGAAAAAGTGATTTCAATCAGATGGTTACCATCCCTAATCAATCAAATAAGCAAATAAATGCCCATTCTGACCCTGACGTGGTTACATCATGATGCAACACAAACTGTTCCATGTCCTTGGCTTTTGTTCTTTTGGGTATTTGTTACGAGAGGCTGCAGCAGTCAGCATATCTTCAGGTTCAGTAGACAGTAACAAAAATAAATTGAAGAGTCTAAAAATAGACTCACAGCTTTACAATTTTTAGAAGTAGTATGTATCACATACAGCAGTGAAAGTCATTCAACCACCATGAGAATGAAAACCACATTATATTAATTGTCTCTATCTATGGGGTGAGACCTGACGATGATGGTCTACAAAAAAGTGAGATTGCAATCTTCGATTTTTTAAAAACGGCAGTTTTTTAGAACACAGCATATGTGACGGTAAAGGTCACAGAACTGACATGTATTTGAACTTTTAACAACCTCCTGGAAAGATCCCCGTTTACCATTACCTGTTACTCAATGACATGCTTAAACCTCTATTCCAGGGTTCTACATTAACTTTCAATGGTCACTTTTTTCTTAGCACAACTGCCTTAGAAGAACACCAAGAATGTTTGATCTAATTGATAAAATAATATAATAAAAAGGATTAAATCTCCTCTGAATTTCTATTTTTATTTTGTGCTCTAACACATTTCTGTCACTGATGAGTACTGCCCTTCAACTGTGGAACCGTGTTCAGGGACCCCTGTGTAATGGTCGTCACTTACACTTGTCTGTAAGAAAAACCTCATCTGAGAAAAGGGATGGTTGTCAGAACTGACGTAGATGAGCATTAAAAACCTGGAGCTGAAAAACAAAAGCTGTTCCAAGCTGAGCCATCCTTGTCTTAGTGAAAGTAACGTTCTCATCGGTTAGAGGCCGCACTTATTTTTTACCTGGATGGTAAAATAAAAAAATTACCAGGGTCTGTTGCACATGTTCCCCTTGTAATGGAGGAACTTCTTGAAGCATAGTCTTTCGCTTCAGTACTACTCCAAAGGGAGGTGAGCAGTTAGTGCCACAACAGTGATCCTGAGCTACAAATCAGTATTTGCTCAAGGCCACTGATAATGAGTACTGCCCTTCAGCTGTGGAACCGTGTTCAGGGCCCCCTGTGTGCATAAGGATCCATCCTACTTAACTCATTGACTGCCAAAGACGTCTAAAGACATTTTTTGGTTTAGTAACGTTGACTGCCAAAGACGTCTGAAGGAGACAGTGTGACGAAGCTCTCCTGTGAATATCGAGCTTGTACCATGATGTAGTGACCAACTGGTGCCTTGAAGGTGGATGAGAGATCACCCATGATGGGCAGAGCTCAGAGGGAGAGGAAAGGAGTTTGCAAGACAGAAAATTGTACTACGAGAGTTGATGCTGAAGCTCCCAGCAGTTCACAGCAGCGCACACTCAACCAGAGCATGTGTGAAACTATGTGGACTATTGAGAGTGCGTGATGGTGAGGGAAAACGATCAAAAAAACGGGGCAAGTGGTGAGACTCGGTATTGCCAGGATGAGGAGGAAGTTGTGTGTGGGGAGACTGATGGGGGGACAGAAAGCCAAAATACAGTAAGAAATCCATTCAATTCTGACCTAGATAGCAAAATAATAAAAAAAATTGTTTTTGGAGTTTTAAAGCAGGAAACTAATGTTGAGGTGTCACTAAAACGAAAACAAAAAAATTGCTTCAAAGTCACTAACAGGTTTTTACAGAAAAGGACATTTTTCTCACCTTTTTGTCAAACTGGAGATTTGTGTGAAACTTGCCTCTATTCAACTGTTGATTATGGAAGAACAAAACAAGCTAGAAACAAAATAATTTTTTCTGATGAAACTAGAGAGTTTCAGATTTCAGATTGTCATAGTACAAAATATTGTACAATATAACCCCAATATGGCAATATGGGGTTGGCTGCTCTGGAAAGGGCTAGCAGTGAATGAGTTAACTATCCTTCTCAAGAACCAGGACTTTCTAACCAAGCAAAGTGTACGCTACTTCAAATAAAAATTAAAACCCTTCAGAACGGCTGTTCACAGGTAATTTTTTTAATGCATATGACCTCGCGTACAAAGACTTTGAAGGTTTTTATACACACCGAAGAATTCAGAGGTGTGAGAATGCATGAATCCAAGCACATTTCCGTTGAACAAATTTTAAAGTGAAGTGTAGCTCGGTGGTTCAAAGACTGTTAAAACGTGAGGCAGCAGGACAGTTTGTTGGAAGAATCACCATAAAGTTCCTTTCAATAGAATTGCACCAAAACGTGGGAAGCATGAGCCTTATGTTGTCATTCCCACTGGCAAAAAAAGTTGAATTAAAACCAGGACTGATAAGGCTCCACTGTCTAAAAGGAAAAATAGAAAATGGAAACAGCTGCTACTCTTTATTATATTAATACATTCATGATGCAAGTCCAGAATGAGTAAGAATTTGTTTAATGTTTGCAAGTGAAATAAAAGTTTTGTATATATTTTTAATACTTGCAAGTAATTACATTAATTCAATTTACTATGCTGTCAGTGGCCAGGTTCCTTCAATAAACCTGGCTGAAAGGTTTATCCTGTACTATCCTCAACTAATAGAGGATAAGAAGCTTCTCAACAAAAACCATGCAGGTGAGCAATTACTAGCTAATTATTTTCTCCTTTGTGTATTAAGCTTGCACGGACATGCAAGGATGTCAATTATTAACAAATGTGTCAGGGCAGGAAAACAGGGTGGTTTCAGTTCCTTTCTTCTGCAAGAGCTGCTTCAACTCATCACCACCATTGGTGTTTTCTTAGGAGGGGTTGTGTTGCTTTTTTAGCTCAAGGCTAATCAGAACTACACAATGGGATAAACAAAATTGCCCAGGGGGACGAATAAAGTTTTGGATTTGGAATGAAAGGCAGTCAGAATGAGTCAGAATGGCACAAAAGCTCCTTCATACAGTGAGAAACGTATACCTTAGCAAAGGTATCACGGGTGTTCTTGTCGCGATAGGGTGAGTAAATTATACCCATTAAAGGGTGTGTGTGCAAAACAGAAACTGTTAATAATCAAGTTAAACTTCCCATTTTGTGAGCTTTAGCTATTCTGTTAGAAGTCTGGGGACAGAGTCATGGAAACCTGAACCAGCCTCTGAATGTTTAACTGTAAGAGTAGCAAAAAGAGACAGATGTCTTGACAAAAAGACAGTAAGTGTGAGAGTAGGGAATGTGAATAAAGTGATGCAGACTTTACAGAGAAATCCTTGAGTTCCTCCTGCTTTGCAGCCTACATTACCCACGTGGCCCTGGTGCTCCTGCCCAGCTTTCTCCAGAGCAGTAGGGAAAATGTGATGCGTTATGGACGACAGGATGAATGTACCCATTCTTACTCGTTTATCCTTACACCATAACCAGTTCCCACTTTCCAACTGCCTTCCTTGCAGACCATCTAAGGCTGAGGTTTGGCAAAGCAGTTCTGACATGATCCAGAGAAGCCGATTTGCCCAAAGTGTTGCCATTGCCTACGCCTAAGGTTGCTCTGTTCTTCGATGGCTGCACAGCCATGGGAACATGGAGCATTATGCAATGTTAGCACATACTCATTCACTCACTCCCTTCCTGCCTTTGTCCAGCTATACCACCGCTCCTCCTTACAAGATGTTGGCCAAGTGGAAAGAACCCTGACCATTATCCCAAGTCCCAGGTTTGAGTCAGTAAAAATTTTCCTATGCTATCCTAACTACCACCATCACCACATCCTGAAGCAAATAAAGGGAAAACTGTAAGCTGTGCTGCTCAAAAAGATTAATTTTAGCAGGCTGAAATATCAAGCGGTGTATGTTTTAGGTGCCATATAAAACCATAAAACATTATTGTCATCATAAAACTCTGCATGAGCCTTTAAGACAAACAGATTAGATTGCAGAACTCGACCTGCTCAAAATGATCTGTTCTTTGTCTTTCTTTGTTAATCTTTTCGTTACCAGCAGATAAAGATGATTAAAAATCAAACTTTAACAATAAGAGAAGGGAGAAATCCAGCGTTGCTACATTAGATGCATCCCTGCCCTTTGGGATGATTCACACTTTTGTTTATAAGCCAAAAATAATTTAAGGCTGATGAGCCCTAAAGTAGTCATTCTCCTAATATCTACCTTTTGTGAGTCATGGCACACCTCATGCACTAAAAAAAATATTTGTGGCACACCCTTAAACAATTTATATCCTTATTGTGCTACTTACCGCCACCTAGTGACATGGAGGACTTTTTTTTTAAATTCTGCCTACAATGGACTTTTTCATAAAATAATTACAATCTGTGCATACACTGATTATTGAACTGAGATTTCCGACTCCAGAGTTTGACAAACAGATTGTGTTTCCCATTGACTTTGAATGACAGCAGTTGGAAAATAAGCAGCTCCCAAAATTATTTTTTATTTTACTTTTATTTTTATTTTATTTTTAAATTAAAATTTAAATAAATGTAACTGCAATTGACATAAACAAATTACAATTTATTCTGTACGATCAATTTACGATGCAACTCAGTGAGTGACAGGTGAAAACTACACTATTTTAACGTGTTTCGTTACCTAGCCAATCAATGTTATCAACTGCACTTCAAGTGTACGCTAACCTGCTCTGCTTCCAAGTTAGCGAATAGCTAAAAACAGGATGTAATACGGAAGGTAAAGGTTGCTAACCTCTGATTACCATGGCGAAAAGAACGGGCAGTGTTGCATCCACTCACCAAGAAAAAGTAAAAAAAGAAATGCGGCTCTTTCAAGGTTGGAGTATACGCGAACAGAGGAAAAGGAGGTGAAACTGGGTGAGATTTTTTCTTTTTCAAGTGAGAAAGGGCTTCTCTGCAAAACTGGCTGTGAAGTAGCGAGCGAGTTTTCACAGGGAAAAGTGTGGAAAGAATGGAAGTTGGACTACCTTAAGTGTGACATTCAACAGAAAAGTCATTTGATTGGTGTCGGAATCGTACAATGATGCAAGATGGGGATGGGGATAGAATCATTATTGCAAGAGAGTACAAAAGATCGAGAGAAGAGGAACGAGCTGTCACACAAAAAGAAATCTGACCCCGAGCAAGTTAAAAATCTCATTGACAATATTCTACGCGCCATTAAAATGATCAACACATTCAGCGCATAAAGTCAAGGCAAAAAGCAGATGGAGCCATCAACCTAAGTCTACAACCACTAGAGAAATGAGAGGACAGATGGGAAGAATAAGGTAAACTCAAGGTTCCGGTCAGATTTCTAATTATTTTAGGTCATTTATTAAGAATTTTCATTAATATTATTCATTTAATACTGTTACTAGTTTGTGTTGTAGAAATTCTAATAAAAACTGCAATTGTGTATTTTCCAGAGTTACAGCAACTGTGATGGACTAACAGTCCATCCAGGATGTGGCCCACCTCTGGTCGATGATGACGGCTGGGAAATCCTGCAGCTCACCCAATTGACTTTATTAAGAAGTGTGTGTGTGTATATATATATATATATATATATATATATATATATATAATGACTGAGTTACAGGAATTTACACAGTTTCGTTTTTTGTTTTTTCATTGTAAGTGGTTCATATTATTCTATTAAAAGTAATCTAATGGAAATACTACTGTAATTTGATTCTTTTATGTTATGATCGCAGGTTTTGCGCATCTAAAGTTGCTCACAGTGGTCTATGGAATTCTCAGGAGGTTTGTGTGTATGCTCACACTCACAAAAAATTAGGGGGAACATTGGTCAAAACTCGATAAGTTCCCAAAGTGACAAAATTAGTTATTCTGTGTCTATCATGTTAAATTTATGTGTATTTTATTGTTGTTGGTTTTTATGTTGCGTTACAGCAGTCAACCCCAATTAGCAGCCCCCAGACCAGTGGAGCCATACGTCTGGCCTGCACAGACACTGACACTACTACGTCACAAACTGTCATCATCATTACATGGAAAAAAACGGTGATCGATCGATGCTTCTTTTTTCATGACTTCAAAAAAGTCACCTTTTCTCTTTAGTACAGAGTTTTCCAACCTTGGGTTGGGAACCCATGTCGGGTCACCTGGAGTTTAAATGGGGTCGCCCGAAATGTCTATTAATTGATTAAAAATAAAATTTCTGGTTTGAAATTTATTTTAGAAATGTTTAAATTATTAATAAATAAAATAATAAAATAAATAAAACAACACAATCTTAAACAACTGTATTCTGTACTTTCACTTCGTCAAATATAAATGAATTTCATAATAAAATGCAGTATAAAAATATCTGAGCAAGCCAACTTGTTACTAATACTGGCAACTCTGTATTTTTAACACAGTATAACAAACATGATCAAAAACTAATTCTCGAAAAAAAATGTTATTAGAGTCGCCAGAAATTCTTGTCACGCTCCTAAAAAGGTTAGGAACCACTGCTTTAGTACCAAACATGGCCAAAGCAATTAGCAAGTTGAGTGTCAGTGTAGTATGAAGTCTGCACTTCCTTTTTAGTTCAGTCATTGTTAGTCAATGACTAGCAATGGTTTTAGTGTCAACATCGATAAAGCAATAATTTGCTATTATGATTATTATTATTATTGTTCTTATGTCTTAAGACCCATACCTGTCCTGATAAAACATACAGTCTGTGTATTCTGTGTAAATCTGTGTATTCTCCAGAAAAGTTTTCCCGACTGCAAAGTTTCTACTAAGCCAAGCTTTTTGCAAACAGCCGCTGCCTCAGTCTTTTGACCAACATCTACAGTTCAGAAGCTGGAAGGGGGAAGGACAGAGTGACAGACATGATTCCTCCTCCTCCTCCTCTTTTCATGGGACACATGCTATCCCATTAAACAAACACACTTGGCAATTGACCAGAGAATCTCATCTGTGCCTCTCTGTGTGCAGCTCGAGAGATTCTGCGTTATAATTGTCTGGTGCATCGGAGCATGCAGGCAGACTCGTGTGACACTGTGCCTTTGTTATCCAAGCTTTTCCAAATTTAGATGATAAGGATGTGCAGCTATAGACCAGAGTTGTTCTTCAGACATGGTGACAGTTGAAAGAAAAGAACTCAGCACTCTGAAAGCTAATTTGCATTTCCAAAATTATCATGGTGTTACTTTTCCTGGTCTAAAAATTCCTCAGCATCCAAAAATACTTTTATGATGAGTCAGTCATCAATATCTTTACTGGAACTCCTCGTGCCGATCAGCCAGTAAAAGAGACCAGCGTCTAGACCAGGGTCAGCAACCTCTGGCTTCGGAGCCATTTGTGGCTCAGTAACCAATCACCACCACCTTCTGACTATCAGGTACATCATCAGGCTCATTTCTTGTCAATCAGCAAAAATGATGCACATTTACTGAAAGCACCTAACGAGTAGACATCTTTGCTCCACCTAACTCAGTATAAGATCTTTGGCAGTGCTGGAGCGAAGCCCCGCCCCCCTCAGTGACAGAGAGTGAGAGCACAGTGGGACATTTTTTTTTAAGTTGTTCACAGAGTAACACTCACTCATTATGAGACAGTAGCTGTCTTTGAAACACCAGTGGTTCTCAAACTTTTTTGGATCAAGTACCCCTTTCTCTTATTTCTGAATCCAAGTCCCCCCCTTTGTCCGACTACAACATTTTGCTTAGCAAACTATTTAAAAACAACAATAGAGCATATTGATGGGATGAATGAGTGATGCACACATTTTAAAGAATCTCATTTTGTAAATAAGTGATTGAAACAGTATTAATTTAGTGCAGTGGTTCCCAACCTATTTTTGGTCATGACCAAATTTTACTGCATTTTAGTTGAACTAGATTCACAAAGTGAACGTATAGAAATACAGTTGTTTAAGAATGTGTGTTGTTTTAATCTAAAATAAATAATGATTTCAAAAAAATCTATTTTCATTTTTCAGAAATTTCAGGCGATCCCAAGGTTGAAAAACACTGATTTAGTGGCTTCTGAATAGATTTCTATAGTTTTTATAATTTCCGGTCAACTCTTGCCTGGGGTGGGACTAAGACTGACATTTTATTTGTTAATTTTCCACTCTCTCCCTCTCTAAAGTACTCCCTGTAGTGCCATTGCGTACCCCTAGGGGAACATGTACCCCTATTTGAGAAAAACTGCTATACACTACAAACTCAATGAGTATATACTGTCAACTATACACTATTAAGTCTGGTTAGGATGACAGGGATGATGACCGTTCTCACGTAAGTATACTTCATAGTTTCCAAAGAGGCATTTGGAACACACAACAAAAACCTGAAGCACACCGAGGCTCTCCGAGGAGCTTACAAATGTGGATGGTGATTACGGTTATGTAAGCGGAGAATGCAGACAGGCAGCATTGGGGGCAGCTAAAGGGTGGCAGGGGTCCTCAAATCGCCTGTATTAAATAGTTAAGTGTGGGTGATGTATGTGTTTCTTGGTTATTCAAATTAAAAAGAGTTAAAACAATCAGCTCCGTTGCTGTTAGCAGCAAATACACATCCAGTGGAAATTGGGGTTGAGCTCAGAAACAGAACATGTGAAAGCAGCCTCAGGGTTAACAGTTGTCCACAGCAGTCATTAGTAGGAAAGGTCACAGTTTAATCAAAACACCTTGTGTTTACGTGTGTTTTATTATCGGATATGAATAGTGATTTATCTGTGTCTATCAGCCTCATGTTTGCTTGGTGGGCAGAGTTTAGGTGGCTCTTATGATGCTAAAGGTTTCCAACCTTTGGTCTTCAAGACTTTCATAGGTGGCGTCTGACAGAGCGGCTAGGTTTTAAATGTGGGTGGATGGCAGGCTGCCAACAGGGAAGCCCTATGATAGCACTGTACAAACATGTGGATCCAAAGCAGCTAGGCAACAGCAACAGCTTCTCTTTCAATCTGTTCATTTCACTAATGAGATGGTGATTTCTTACCGCCTTCCCGTTCCTGAGGAAATTACACCGAGGACACCTGACAGAGCATCCTCTCCAGAACAATGTGATTACAGGGTGTACACAATGATGCCACAAGTATTGGGACAGACCTGCAAATAACTGAATTCAGATGTTTTAAACCTTTAATCTACCCCATTATTACCAAAGTGGAATAAAATCTACCTGACTGTGCATTCTGCTGGAAAAAGATCTCCTAATGCTTTCTATGATCAGTTGCTGTTCATCTGTGTAATAAATTGTGATCCAACACCAGTTTCAGACTGGATTTAATATATTTATAGAAAAAAGGTGAATAAAATTAATGAACAGATCATGTGGAAAGCTTTGTTGAGGTAAATTAGGCTGTACAGGGTGCAAAGGATTAGCCAACTCTGTATTACACTCTACTGATTTCAAGGGGTACACATTTAGATTGTAATGTAAATGTAAAGTAGATTACTGAAATAACTCTTATAGGTCTATACATTTATCACTAATGCCAAAAGGATTATTCTTAAAATCACCAGATTTAAAACTCCCAGACCTCATACAAAGAGAAAGGGGAATATAATTTAAGAGGAAAACTATATTATACCAGAACAAGACTGAAAAAGATGAGTACAACAATAGCAGGGGTTAAACTATGCCTAAGGATGAAATAAAACAAAGCAGCAACAGAAACCAGTTTAAAAAGCTTTTTAAATCAGATATCGTTAGTAATTAAAATAAAGAGCAACAATTTTACTTAGGACAGCAATGGCAATATGTAATTTGTATATAATGGTATAAAGTATAGTAATACTCAATACTAAGGCTGAACGATTAATTGCATTTGCAATATTATCACAATATTTTCTAATTGCAAAGGCTGCAAATTTTTTATTACATCTGTATCGGTCCTGTTAACGGTGTTTTAAAGGTCGCGTGAATCCTCAAGCCTCAGACAAGCATTGATAACGCCGTGCCTGTAAGTCCTCCTTAACAACCCGCTAGCGTAGCTGACTGATGGGAGGGGCTACTGTAGACAGTGCTCGCCTCTTCGCCTCGAGTATGCGTGTCTGTAGACGCTATCCACACACACTTGTTATTGTTTTCAGCCAAAAAACTGCACACTACAGTAAAACACATGGCTATTAAAGCGGCTATTGTGATTTTGAGTCAGAAAAGTGTGTGCCACTGCAGAACCAGAGCAGCAAAAGCAGATGAGTTGTGTGTGTGCGCCGTGTGGGGTTCTCCACAGCTTAGCGTTCAGCCTGCTGCTTCGTGGGCCGCTGGGTTGTCTCAGCGTAGCAGTCCTAGGCTGCGTAGGTTTCTCCACACATCGGCCGCTACCGTGCCTCGGCTGCCAGCAACGTTTAGTTCGAGTACTGACTTGCGATTATATCTTACATCTTACAACTAAAACGTTGCAAGTTACTATAGCAAAACAGGACTAAATCAACATAGTTAGCCTTGTTGTCACGAGCCAGTGTAGCAGCAGCCATTAATGGCGCAGCTCACTAATTCTCCTTCTGCACAATGTTTAATTGTTAAGTTATGTTTGATATACTTGATTTGAATATTTGCATTGTTTAGATAGTTGGTTTAGTGTTTTTAGTGTTTTGTTAATATTAAAAAGTTATTTATACGGTATTTTTTTATTGTTTTATTTATACATTTATAGTGTTTTATTTAGAACTATCTATTTTGTATTTTTTTATTTATTTTGTGTGCCATATTGTTCAGAATGTTCAAAAATAAACAGATTGATGTACATTATTTGTTTTTTTTTGTTGTTATTTTGTGTTTTTCCATTGAAAAAAGGAAGGTAATGATAAGGGTATCGATGAAGTACCGGATCGATAAGGAGTATCGATAAGAGTAGTAGTATCGATAAATCCTTAACGATACCAATCCCTAATGTTGAAGAGGTAAAGCCACAGGTTTGTTTGCTTTATTGTTGTATACTGTGCTTTAAATGTGATAATTTATATTTATTTAAAGTTTAAATAAATCTGAAATTGTTTATTATGTAACAGATTGATTTATTGCTTGTGTTCATTGCAAGAGGCCCTTGAAAAAATAATCAAATTTATTGCATAGGCAATGCAATGTGCTTTACACACATCAACAGTATAAACATTAAAAATCTACAATAATATGATTATAAATCCATCTCCCTCTCAAATTTACAAAGCAGAGAAAAAAAAATATAGCTTGGCTGCACAAATAATCCAATTTTAATCGTGACTACAATTTTGGCCTCCACGATGACATTAACCTGATCGTTGGTCATTTTTACATTTACAATACGGCCACTGATGAATATAAAACTGGAGTTTTAAGGTTTTTTTTAGGTGGGGCCCTCAGGTTGAACGTGTCGACACGCCCCCATGAGTTGATTGACATAAGTGCCTAATTAATTAGTATTAATTCAAGCCAGAAAATGTTGACAGACTGGTGTTTCTTGCTCAAAACCTGTAGGTTTAAGCCTAACGTTGTAACCTTTTCTTTATATGCTGTAATTGTTTTCAAGGAGTTACACTAACAGTGTATTTATAGTTAGCTAGTTGTAAATGTTGGCAAATTTTTGGGTACATTTTAGTATTCATCAATATTTTTGTTTCAAGCTTTTCTTTTTCACTCTAAACTGTTCACAGATTGTTTGTTTAAAATTAGTTAAATAAAAATGAAAATGAAAATATTTGTGATTAAATATTGATCAAATAATCGTGATAATAATTTTGGCCATAATTGTGCAGCCCTACCGTGATGCTCACTTCAGCTCTGCTTGTTCTACTTCTTTGCAGCATAGCAACAAAAAGCAGCATCACCATGTTTGCTGTAAGCTCTGGGCTCTACTATCTGACATGTGTCCATAGATCTGAGATACCTGCTGGTTTCAGACCTGAGTGACATCTCACTGATTGACCAAACCCATTCACAGATTTATACACCAGCAGCAGAACTTCAAAATCTATTCTGAGGCTGACTGGGAGCCAGTGTAAAGACTTTAAAACTGAAGTAATGTGTTCTGACCTCTTTGTTCTGGTGAAGACCTGAGCTGCAGCGTTCTGAACCAACTGTAGCTGTTTGATGCTCTTTCCTGTCAGAAGACCATTACAATAGTCCAGTCTGCTCGAGATAAAGGCATGGACCAGTTTCTCCTGATATTTCTGAGTCATTAAACCTTTCACTCTGGAAATGTTCTTTAGGTGGTAGAAGCTGTTTTTGTGATAGATTTGATCTGACTGCTGAATGTAACATCTGAGTCAATCAGAAAACCAAGGTTTGAGACTTGGTCTTTAGCTTTTATAGTATAAATCTGTATATTAAAAGACTTTGTCTAGATGCTAATTATTTTTGTGATATTATCTAGAGAGGGCTGTTTTGTTTTTGTAATGGGGTAGGTGTGTATAAGCCTTTGCTTCAACCCACACCAAGCACAAAGGGCGGACTGGCGTACGGGGACACCAGGGACACCTGTGGGCCTCTGGGTCGGGCCATGAGAAAGAGAAAAGGAAAGGTGGAATAAATTAACCTGTTAAGTATCGCGTTTTGGCCGGAAAACTCTTGTATTTTACCCCTCTTTTCCCATAAATAACCAGTATTTTAATGTAATAATAACTAAAAGATAAATAAATAAAAACATTTCTCTGTCTCTCTAAACTGAACGCTATCACTAGCCTTGCGAGAGCTGCCACCTGAAATGGCCTGGGTGGCATTTCTCGTGAGATTAGTGCCGTCAGCGGCAACAAACCCGTAAACAACTCAGAAGAGAGATGATGAATGAAGACGTCTGGTGAAGAAAACATAGAACTCATGTAAATACATGGTAAAATGTGACAGAGAGTTTACCTTCCTAAAGAGCAGCAGGATGGGACACAGTTACACGTTCTGTAAAATTAGTAACTGAGATTTTAGCATCTCCACGGGGGAAGGAACGATGCAAGTCACCATGAAAAATCAGCCAATCACAAGCGCCACAAATATACACTGCTTTCAAAAAAGTGTTAAAGAATGTAAAGTCTGCAACAAATGTGTCTAATAAGTCATTAGTGAATGCCAGAGAACCACATGAGTGAGCATGAGAAATTATGTAATAAAAAAATGTTAATTTCTAACTTAAAGACAGGCATAGTGAAATTAACAGTAAATATGTAATATGTTGACTTGTATAAGAACTGTAAGTATATTAAATAAACACGTGCTTCATATACACATTTACAGTATGTTTTCATTTAGGCTGTTTTATAATTTAGTAATTAGGGCTGGGCGATATATCGAGATTCAAGATACATCGAGTTTTGTATTTTGGTGATATCTAAAACTGCAATATCGCATATATCGTATTTTGTATAAAAATACTAGTTTCAGGAGTGGCTGCTTTTATTTCTCAGAACAGAATGTAAAGCACAGTTAGATAGATTAATGAGTGCGTCCTAACCCAGACCTTCCCCATAACTCGCCACACAACAGAACTCACTCACACATGCTGTCCCTTAGAGGAGAAAAAGCCAATAGTGGCACTTATTGTGAAGCGGTTTGTTAATAAATGTGCCTGTGTGGCATTTTGCATGAGCACATTTAACCCAGAATTGTCTTTCCGGTCAGATTTCATTTGAAATAAAATTATCAAAATTCATATTGTATACAGTGTCACCATTTAGAGAAAACCTACCAGACTCTAATCACATAACTGTATTTAGTCAGTGGTTGAGAAGTGGATATTTTAGATCAGATTAGTTATAAGTGATACTGGAGCTTTGTTGGGGTGGAGGGTCAGCCACATGTTAATGCATCAATGACCTGTTTGCATTAATATCACTACATGCTGTAAAATGACTATACTCCTGTAATTATATTACTGTAGGCTACTTAAGGGTTCCAGCTAATGATTACTATAGGATTATGGTCCAAAACAACATCAAAGGCAGTTTTCTTCATCAAGGTACATGAAACTTGTGTTGCCGGTGTAGTGTAAAATAATCCTACGAGTGAAATTTTTCTAAGGTTGCATGCGCAGTAAATATAGCGTAGTAAATATTTACACGTATACGTACAATATTTTGCTACTCCAACCCTAACCCTTCTTCAGCTAATGTACCATCAGTAATGACAGGACATTCAGAATCCATCTCTGACACCTGTTTTTTTTAAAGCGGTATCCAACATGACAGATGCGCATGCGCAGTTCGCCAGGTGCGCATGTCCATTGTCGAGATTATTTTGATGGTAGGGTGACTGACCTTTGTTTTTTAAGCTCATGTTCTAATCAAGCCAATTTCCATCATCATTATTATAATACTCATTTTTCACTAAAAATATACATTATAAATATCTAATCGTTTAATGCTTTCATTTTTTAATGGTCCACTCTCTCGCTCAAGTAGCCCCTGTAGTGTCATCACGTACACCCATTTGAGAAACACTGAGTTCGTCAATTGAGTGTTACACTTTTGAGTAGGGCTGGGCGAAATGGACCAAAACTCATATCTGAATATTTTTTCTCAAAATGGTGATATCCGATAATAAATATTGAAATTTTTAAACTCAATGAAGTCTTACCAAAGAGACAATTCTGGGTTAAATTTGCTGATGCAAAATGCCACACGGGCACATTTATTATCAAACTGCTGCACAATATGTACCACTTTAGGCCATTTCTCCTATAAGGGACAGCACGTGTGAGTGAGTTCTGTAGTGTGTTTAGATGAAGGTCTAGGTGATCAGTTAACTGTGCTTTACATGTTCCAAGACGTAGATAAAGCAGCGACTCCTAAAACAAGTATTTTAATACAAAATTAGCTATAAAATATATGTCTCAAAGAACACTGTTTGATTGAACTAAATGAATAATATTAAATATTTGGATGATGGGATTTGCACAAATCAAAATAAACTATAGAAAATATATATTAGATATATTTTCTATATCACCAAAAATAGAAGGCCGTGGCTACGGAAACGGAGCACCCCTCACTGGCCAGTTTAGGTGACGTGATAGGTGCACCACGTGACTTAAAATTCCATCAATTTTATTTTAGCTCATTTATTTTTAAATACCTCGCTAACCCAGGAAACACCCTAAAATGTTTATTTTTTCCATATATGTATTTTCAAAAGTGGAATTTGCCGTGTCAAATATGTTAAAATAAAAAAATATATGTGACAAAAGTGGGATTCGAACCCACGGCAGCGGAAGGAAGGATCCTTGAGTACAGTGCCTTAGACCCTTGGCCATCATGATACGGTGAGAACACACAGGCACATTAACACATTAATACACATAAACGAGGAAAACGTAGCCATAGTCCCAGAGGCTACTGATACGTTCCCAAATCACTAGACACTTAGAAATTGGAAACTCTGTAGAAAATGTCTATTTATATGGTGTCCGTACGGACAACCCCCGGTGCAACTGGTACAGTTACCGAAATACATGTACGTAGCGTTTTATCGTTAGGTTTAGGTTATAACCCAATATTACAACAATTGTTAGGGTTAGGTTTAGTCTTGGTCAAGCGACCTAAACTGACCAATGACTGACCTATCACGTGACCTAAACTGGCCAAATTCGGCATATTGATACGGCAACCGTACGGATAGCCACTGCCAACTCTATACATCTTGAACCACGATATATCGCCCAACCTTACTTTTGAGTGTTGTTTGTTCTGGGTTTTTTTTTTCTTCTTCTTCTAAAGACTGACGAAATATAATTCTAATTCAGAAAATGCAAACTGTGATCTGGAAATCAAAGTGCTGTGATGTCAGTCAGTGTGTATTATGTGTGTTAGTGAGCCTCACCTCTTCTGTTCATGGGTCGGACTCGAACCGCCACCTTGACATTAGAGTCATCCAGGCTGGATTGGGTGGATTCCCCCATGCTGACACTTCACCCACTATAGGTCAGCTTCTCAGCAGCAGAAAAATCATCCACAATCCTGGAAATGTGGCGCTAGCTGGACTCACAGTCAGCTAGCTGCTCTCAGCATGTCCACAGGAAAACACACACACTGAAGGAAAGCCTGGCTAAAATCCCACAGGAAGCCACAGCTGCCTCTATTTTCTTCTTCTGCTCATTTTCCAGCCGCTGGTTCAGTAAAATTGCGCTTTACGCGAAAAAAAAAAAAAAAAAAAAAAAAAACCGAGCTAGCAGCTAATTTTCCAGGCAAAATAACGGAAGGCAGCGACAGGAAAAGGCAGCTTGATTTATGACACTTTCTTCCATCTGACCGCCTCACAGCCCTGGGACACACCGTGTCTCTGAGCCCCGTTACCGGTGCTGGACACCGTTAACCTCCGTTAACCCACGAGCCCAACGGAGAAGAGAGTCTGAGCGATGATCCGCTGCAGCCTCCCAACGGGAGAGAGTCAAGCTACAAACAACGAGCAGCAGCCGCCCTTCCGCCCCCACCAAGCGCCTTTCAAAATAAAGCATCTGTCATTCGGGTTGAGGTCAATTATATTTGTAATTGCGTAATTGATAATTAACTACAATTATTACATAATTTTATCTGTAACTGGATTTTTTTTTTTTTTTGCTGTTGTAATTGAATTGTAATTTAGTTCAGATAATTCACTTTGTAATTAGGTGGAATTTGAGATTCTCAATATTTGGGCCAACCACAAAGTGTGTAACATTCATTCATTCATTTTCAGAATGCTTTGTCCTATTTTAGGGTCACGGGGGTCTGCCGGTGGCTATCTCCGACTCACACAGGCCGTTATGCGGGGGTACACCCTGGACAGGGCACCACTCACATTCAGTCCTACGGGCTATTTAGAGACTCCAATCAACCTAACAATCATGTTTTTGGATTGTGAGAGGAAGCTGGAGCACAGGGAGAACATGCAAACTCCACACAGAAAGGACCCAAGTGTCCACCACCCCAGGGCTTGAACCCAAGACCTTCTTTCTGCTAACCACTAAGCCACCTTGCGCCCCTGTGTGTAATACTACAAGAATGCAAAAATGATTACTAACACAATTGATAATGCTGACTACAAAAAATTTGCGTCGACGCGTTGTTTAATGTTGTAAATTCATGATAAAACTAGGCCGGCGGCTTCATTTTTACTGCAGTACCATAACACTTCACCTTTTACATTATGAAGAAGAATTGCTCAACAGAAGAAGAACCAACCTAAAGTCTCTAAAATTTCACTGAAATCTTATACTCTAATTTGTATTTTTAAACGAACAACAAATTAATTCATATGTATTTTGAACAGTCACTGTGTTTTATGGCACTAAAAATATTTGTTTATTGTGTACAATATATTAAAAGTTTTATTTTTTAGATTAAATTTGGGAAAACTGTAATACAAACTTTTGACCACACATACAATTAGAGATAAATATACTAGACGACAATAAAAAATAAATAAATAAATAAATAAATAAATAAATAAAACTTTGTTCTTCAATGAGTTCATGCTCAGATTGGCTGCAATGCCGATCAATCGCATTTTTGTGGCTCCGCTGTGATAAAAGTTGTCTGTCTCTAAACTACATAATATAATTCAAGATTAAATTGCAAGTTACTGGAGTTTAGTGTTGTTGTTGAATCAGCGGTTGTTTCTAGTTTTCTCCACATCTGCAGCACTGATGCTGAAGTCAGTGTTTAGTTCGCTGAACCAGCTGTTCCATAACATCAGCTGCTAGCGTTCAGTCATGGTGGTGACAGGACTGAAACTAAACTATAACTGCAAGTGGAAACCGAAAGAGTTTTAAAACGGTGGCAATAACTTTAAAGGTGAAACTAAAAGTGGGAACAAGTGGTCGTACCAGATGTGTTTCAGAGACACCTCTGAGTCATGCTTCCCTTCCGTTAAATCTAGGAGTAGAAAAAGAGGCGTAAACGCTTCCTGTCATTTTTCAAAACAAAAGCACAAACTGGGCTCACAAACCAAAGGAAGAAGGTGGCAACCCGAATGAACACTTTTGTTGCTTTCCCACATTGTTGCGCATCATGTACGCATTTTCATGAAACCAGTATTTCCTGAAGGCAGTGGGACTTATGCAGACACACAATGCATGGAGGTAGATTTGTGTCTTTTTTATTCAAACACTTTTCAATGAAAAAAGAAAAAAAATATTATAATAATAATAATAAAATGAATAAATAAATCACTTCAATCAAAAACGTTTACTTCAATCCAAAATAAATATTTTCAATCAAAGAAAAAAAATATTTGAGACCCAAATAAGACTTTTTTTATTTGATTGAAATTATTTTTTAGATTTATTTTTTGTTCTTTGATTGAAATGTTGTGTTTTTTAATTGAATAATAATAATAATAATAATAATAATAATAATAATAATAATAATAATAATAATAATAATTAAATAATGTACTACCCCAAATACGGCCCAGATGCAACAAAATATGACTTCAATAAATGTCTTTGTTTTTTATTTTTTTTATTGAATGATAAAGAATTAATATCACATCATTATTTCAATAATCGATAAATAATAGTGAATTATTTTGTCAATTGCTAATATTATTTGTTAACGAGTTAAATTTGTTTTTCCACAACATATAATACCAGTAGTTATTTGACAAGTACATGTAACTGTTAGGCAGATCACTACTGAGTTTTAATATAATGACTTTTTTGGTTTATTTTTTAAACATCAAACTACATGTAAAGACATAAACAAAATAATTAGCATGCATTTAATTCTGAATAGCCAATTAAACTTTTTTAAAAAAAATTGGCTTCAATTGGCTTTTTTAATTATTTTTTTTTCATGTAAAACTATCGTTTTGGCACAATTTATGGGAAAGTACTGTGAACATCTGTGATTAAAATAAATTAATAATTTGGAGCGCTTGTTTTTGCGTTTACTGGATCGATCTTGGCCTCTACTGGTAGTAAGTGGAATTGCATTATAAATACATATAATTATAAAAGGACATCATAGAGCGCTCAGTTTCACTCTCTAGATAAGAAAACTAAATAGAAGCAGATTTTGATTATATATATTGTTTTATTTTATTTTTTTTAAATGTTATTTATTTATTTCAGACAAACAACAATGTAATACCATAATAACTAAAATATACAATAGTGCAAAAAATAATCCCTAAACTCCCTGAAAAGGAGTAAGAAGAAGCAAAGGCTTTTCATGTCCAACTCCTAGTACTGATTTTTAATAATCACTACATTGTGCTTTTACCATCCAGTCGATGTTATCATATTCATACATATCCTTCCAATTTTTGATAGAAGTTCATCTCTGAATGCATTTATGTTTTTTTGTTCTCACCCTCTTGACTCTAGTGATCTTTTCTTTATTTTTCTGTCTACAGTCTCGGCCATACATTGTGTGTCACTTATATCACTCAACAACAGTCCACTGACTAAGTTGTTTTCTATATCGTTGGTAAATATATTATCTAATAATGTTTTACTGTGAGATGTTATTCTAGTTGGTTTGGTAACCAATGGATACAGACTCATACTTGACATAGATGCAAAAAATTCCCTTGTGCTCATATGTTTTTTTTTTATATTATTATCATTAAGCAGGTCTATATTGATAACCCCACAGATGAATGTGACCTTCTGACTCGACCCCACAATCATTTCTTCCACGATACTCTTACATATGTCAACACTAGAGCCAGGTGTTCTGTATACACAACTGACCAAAATATTTTTACTGCTTTCCATGATAATTTTAATAGTAATACACTCCATCAGATCATCAACAGTTCTTGTCATATTTTACAATACTTTATAGTTAATTTTCATTTATTCCGCCTGTTGTTTTGGTTCATTTCACCCTTTTAACTCAAAATCCATTCCTTTCTCAGAGTCCAGCCAAGCTTCTGACATGGCAATCACATTATGGTTTTTTAAACTGACTAATATATTCTTTGATATTTTGATGGTTTGTGTATAAACTCCTACTATTTATGTGTAAAACTGATAAACACCCACTTGTGGTAAAATTAGAGTTAAACTGTTCATCTGTATAATATCTGCAATTATTATTAGTTTTGTTAAAAAAGTTCGTGCCAGAATCTTGTTTAATGTTAAACATGTGATTTGTTGTTTATCACATGTTAGAGTTGGAAAAATACAGTTAATGAACAGACACAGTGGGCACTCTGGCTTCTTCAGGTGTCCCGTTCAACTTTCTAAATATACATTACATTTGGCAGTCCATGTGGATTGACTTCTTCTGTTTCCTCAGGAATCTTGCTTTTTTGGCAATATCTGCATTTTTATTTTTTTTGTTTCTATTAAGTGTTCATTTAAATACACGTATTTTCCCGTCAGTTTCCTCCCCTTGTCTCAATAGATCCATCTTATGCTTCCTATTAACAAATTGTATTAATAGGGCTGGTTTGTCCTTTTTTCTAGTAGAGCAGATGAGTAACAATTTTCTTACAGCAGGTATAGCCTGACCTGCCTTCACTGTGAACCTGCTTAAGTTATTATTTATGTTATAATATGACATGTTTCGACTGCCAACTGTCAGTCTTCCTCAAAGGTGATTGCTTACTTTGATTCACGGTGGTTGGAGCATCATGATAAACATAGTGTAGGACTCATAGGTCCATAAATCCAAGATCATTAGCTCAATAAAAAGATGTCAACGTTTGTTCAGATAAACACTCTAAGCCTTTTCACACTCCTTCAGTTCTTGCACGAGGTCAAAGGTCAAGAGGTATAAACACACCATGGCTGACAAGGCAGGCAGCGCGTCTGACAGAGATTTAGATTATTTTTCCCGTTGGAGCGCTGATTCCCTGATTTCTTGCGGTCTCGGTCTCCAAGGCAGCAAGGCCGAGTTAGCCTCCCTTTTCAAACGGTGACCAATCAGTGCAGTTTCACTTATCAGCCTGTCTAGTGTCCATCTTGTGCACTTCCTTTAAATTCTTCAATTGAATTAAAAATGATAGCTTAATAAAAAATAATCATGGACCTGGTTAAATGAATGGTGGACCTCGTAAATTTACCTTTTCAAAGTGAGAACTCATACTGTCCTTTTCACACAAGGAAATCTCACTTGTCCCATCAATAATAATAATATTAATACATTTTAATTATAAGCGCTTTTCAAACACTCAAAGACACTTTACAGTTGTTAAATCAACTACACAAGTCAAAAAAAGAAAGTAACAACAATAAAGGTAAATACAGAAAAATACATTACTTTCATAAGTTAAAAGCATGGGAGAAGGAGTGGAGCAGAGAAGGTCTGTCACTTTAATAGTGCTTCTTTCATCGGTTTTACAAAACCGTATAGAGAGTTGTATAATGTTATGGGTTTGCTTTTATTTTTCTGTCAGTGCCCTGGCTTTGTGGAGTCCTTAAAATTGTCCTCTTTTCTGGCTGTTATGGACATAGCCACCCTATATGTATTTGGGTAGGTCCCACACTGCCATCCTTTTGAGGATTCTGATAGTTTAATCAAAGTCTATTATGAATACAGTTCTAGAAAGCTAAGAATCCTTCCTGTTTTATGTGTCTGCATCCTGGTCCAACACACCTGAATGATAAATGGAGGCTTGTTGGCAGATCTACTACTGAGCTGCATGACGATGCATTCTTTAATATTTTAGAGTCCTCTGAAGCATGCAGAACTCTGTGACGGCTCCTGTGAATATCTGGCCCTGTGTAGGGAAGGTGACCTGTCCAGGGAGGGGAAGCTACTATGAGACGGTTGGATGGATGGAATGATAATAGGTTTTTTATAATTCGTTTTAACCTACCTGCCATTGCAACAGATAAAGATCGTGATATTGATTTGAATGTTGGATGCATATGTTCTACAACTTAGTTTGATTAGAGCTCCCAAAGGGACTTTAACCTAGTCCAGTTACAATTACTGTATACAGAGGTGTATAGAGTACTCATATATCCTACTCAAGTAGAAGTACTGTTACTTGATTGAAATTCTACTCAAGTACAAGTCCACGTAGGTCATACATAAAACACGCAAGTACAAGTAAAAAGTAGCTCAATTAAATAGTACTCAAAGTAAAAGTTACTAGTTACTTTCACCCCCACTTTCATTTTTGGTAATAAATCTTGCCACGGTTCCCATTGCTTACAGTGAATGTCTCATGTATAATGGAAGCAACAAAATCTTGCACAATTGGAACTTAGTTAAAGACAGGGTAGGTAATCCGAGGGCTCCGACGTCACCTCATGTCTCATTCAGCGGTAAGTAAATACTAAACTTTATCATTATATATGTTCAAAAAACGTGATTAAAAACTCTGTTTTAACGCTGTCACCGGTGATGCGCTTTTAGTGTGGGCTCGTGCACGCGAGGGGTCGAGAACGAGCAGGGAGACGGGGAGACGTGATTGGTTAAAAAAACCGAACCGTCTTTTCTCATTGGTCATTTCAACCAAAAACTTAAAAAATTTATCTGGAAAAAAATACCTACCCTACCTTTAATTTTAAAATCTGAATAAAATAAAAGGTTTGTCAAAATGTAGAATTCTTTTTTAATAAAATCACACCAATGAATTCAGTTCAAGTACTGTATAGCTAAATGTATGAACTCTAAAACAGAGAAAATCACCTTCAGTCAATGCCGTTTTGGCGCTGTGCATTACGTTTAATCTGGTTGCTCAGCTATGATGATATACTGTCTCTTTTCAAATTTTTTTCTTTTATAATGTTGTATACCATGCACTTTTATTCGGAAGAACTTTCATACTGATTAACCTTTTATTCCAACAGACTTTTACCGTACCTTATGTTGTTTTTATGATAACTGTGTCTGTTTGACTTGAATGTTGTCGGGAGGGGCATGTGCAATTTATTGTACTCTGCAATGACAATAAAAGGATTCTGATCTATTCCATGTATGATGTGATGTATTTGATTGTTGTCTGCTCATTTAAATTTTTGTAGTTTCACTATGACCATTAATTATTTTAAAACCAAAAACAATAATTTACTCAGTAACAGTTGGGTGTAGAAATGTAACAAATTACTTTACTTCTTTTAAAATGTACTTAGGCACAAGTAAATCTACTGATTTAGAAATATACTCAAAAAAAATATGAGTACCCACAAAACCAACTCAATTACAGTAACGTGAGTCACTTTTAATCCATTACTTTCACTTCTGCAATTATACTGCAGAAATATTATATGTCTAAACAAAGGACAGTTTCTCATACAAATCTCAGTTATGGATCAATCACAGTGGTCCTTACTGTAGACCCACATGATAGAGGTGCATGTTTGTGTGATTTTGTTGGTTTTTGGTAAAAAAATGAATGAAAGGATGGAACAGCCACCAGAGGGCGCCCTACAACAAGATGTGTGCCACATTAGGGAGAATGACATCTGGATATCAAAGTCTAAGAACTTCATCATCAGTCATCCGTGATACATTCAGACAGAGCACACTAAATGTCTTTACCTCTCCACATTGGCTACTTACAGCCTACTTGATGTCTAAATACATATTTGAACCCTACAGGTCTGATATTGTGTGATGGGCAGGTGGGAGCAGACTTGTCACCACAATAAGGGCGTAGGCAAAGGAGAGACAGATGTGGTGTCTGACTTGATTTTAAAGGACATACGTAGACAATGACACACGCTTAAGTCACTGCTGACGTCAAAGAGGATTTAAGTTATCTTTTCCTTTTCCCCCCGCTTCACTCACTATCTTATGATCTAGATTCAGGCCTTTTTCTGTCTCTCTGGTTATGCAAGTGGCTATAAATGTAAGCATTGGTTGGAGATGGGAAGGTGAAGTAAGTTTGTGTTTACATGTGAAGGACAGCTTAGTTTAAGGGTTTTTAGCAATAGGCTCATTTATTAACGAGTTTTCTCAAGTTTTACTTTGGTCCAAGTTTGTGCCAGTTAAGCAATATGACACTCGAGGTTGTGCTGATGTACTGAAATATCAGCACTGGTGTGATTTGGCTGTAGATAATCACACCAGTGCTGATATTTCACGCAACAGCATAACCTCGAGTTTGGTATGGCTTTTATACAACAGTTCTACGAGCACATTTTATTAGTTAACATACTGACAAGTGACAAGAGATTATTTTTTTTCCTTTTTTGGTTCCGCTAATAAAAACAGTTCCACAACTGATTCCGCTGAAGATTTCTTCCTATAAAAAAGAGGGATATTTTTCTTCCCACTGTCGCTAAATGCTTGTTCATGTGGATCTTTTTGGGTTCTTTCTTTCTTACTATGGACTTTATATTTTGTTAAGCGCTTTGAGGTTTGAGGCTACGTTCACACTGTAGGCAAATGCGACCCAAATCCGATGTTTTTGCCCATATGCGATGTGTATCTGATCTGTTGAAGACACTCTGAACAACACAACAATTCAAATTTTAATGAACTCTGCATCATTTAAGCTGTTGTCATCCCTATCCCACCACTGTTGACTCCTGGCTCTCTTCTTTTTTCACTCTCCCTAAAGTTATGGGATGTCTTTAGAATGAGAGTACCTGTACCTGTATTTTGTGTTGTTTTGACCCCCTCATAGGGTATAATGGGCCCTCAGGGACGTTCCAAGTTGCCTCTGTTTACAGCTCTGCAAAGTCAGAATCATTGTTGTGTGCAGGGCTTCTCTTCTCACAGTTACCTCATGGCTCATGTTACATCATACACCCCAAGTCACCCACTGAACCCCCCCCCCCCCACCCGATCACCACCTCCATGATGACATTATCTGCTGCACTGTATATATATTTATATTTATCCTATTTATCCTTTATTCTCTATCTATCCTTTATTTATCCCTCATCCTTTATATTTATCATTATTATTATTATTATTATTATTATTATTATTATTATTATTATTGTTGCTGGGTTGTTCTTTGTTTTTTTTTTTTTGTGCACCAACTACCAAGACAAATTCCTTGTACTGTCCTTAAAACTGTACATGGCCATTAAAAACATTTCTGATTCTGATTAGGTGGTGCCAGAACAGAATCCCCAGAGGATCAGGATCCTTAAAGCAAGTTTCTCCGTGTGCCTTAGTCAATAAACCCACAGATACGTTTATTAGGTGTTCTTTACGACAGCTGTAGCATGAATACGACTGTGTGGCTTCTCTTTAATTGCAGACATTTCACATGCCTATATTTATTAGTGAGAGCAAGGTATATATCACAACTTTGCAAAGATCCACAGAGTTATCCTTGATTTTGGACACAATAAATGAAATTGTAAGTCTCTAGGGTAACACTTTGTAATAATAATCCCTTATTTAACATTAGTTAAGACATTAATAAAGAGTTTATTAATAATTATAATGTATTACCTTACATTAACTAACATAACAGTAAATGCATTAAAAAGAAGTTAATTAATGCTTATTATCTCAAACATTGCATTAATGTAAACAGCTATCCTTATGTAACATTAATTAACAGTTTAATAATGTTATAATAATCATTATAATGTTTTAGCTAACATTAACTAACATGCCAGTTAATGTATTCATAAGCAGTTATTTAATGCTTAGTAATTCAAACATTTTTAAGCATTAATAAATGTTATATAATATAATTAGTTTTCCTTATGGATGCATCACTTATTATAGTAGTAAAATGTAATGTCCCTCATAATCATTTATTTACAGAGTTTATTTGGAGTGCGTATGCCAATGTCATCACCAGGTATCCCTTACTTAACCTTAAGTATGGTATTGCATAACATTAGTAACCATACATAAACCTTAATAAATGTATAGGAGGAGTTCCTCATAAGCATTACTTAACCATAGTTCACCATTAGTTAAGCCTTTCTTGAGTGTGGATGGCTTTTCCTTTGTTTAAAGCCTATGGTCTTCCTTTCCGTCAGGATGCAGATTCACCACTACTTCCAAACTTTACAGTTTCAGGCATCACATTAAATTAAAGTAATAGTGAAAGGTTACTTTGCGAGCATTTACAAGCCATCTTCACAAGTTTTATATCTCAACAAGCTCATGTCAGTTGCACAGACAGGTGAAGCAGATATCTCTAATGTACCTGGATTTTGTTGTTAGATTTCAAAATGAAAATGTGTCTAGATATTTAGTAGAAATCTATATCTGAACTTACCACATAACGTACATAAACTAAGACATCAAATGGTGGCTTGCAGGCCTTGAGTTTAACAATGAATGGGTTACAGTGATGGTTCAAATAAAAAAAAAAAAGACAAAACAAACCTAAGATAATAACAGAAAGGCTACCAAGGCTAACTTGTTTTGGAAGTGCAACAGTTAAAGGGATCCTCCACTGTTTTTTCCTAACTAAATAAAGGCTAATGAAAATGAAATAAGTTTGGCCCAAAAATGTGTAAATCCTGGACTGTTGATGGACTCCCACCCAAAATGACTTCTATTTTTCCATTTATTTTTTCCATTTAGTACAGTAAACAAAAGAGATTTAGATTGACATATTTACCAGTTCCTGATTTTTTAGAGCAAACAAAAGCAGCACAAGTTGTCATTTTGACCGAATAAGTTGGCTAAATGATCTAAAAAGGAGGCTGAATGTTTTACTTCAATAGAAACAATGGGATGTTTACAGGCAGTGGGGCCGTGTGACATCATCCATCACGTGATTTCAAGATGGCGGAACACAGACTCTAAAACTGTAAAATAGTCCCATTTTTAAAAGGCAATACAATGAATATAGTGCATAATACTGTATTTTAGTTGGCATAGAACTTCTATCAATTACATTTCAAACATTTATGGCCAAACTGGTAAAAATAGTGGAGGATCCCTTTCAGGTCGATGCCTTAGTGCAGACTTCACTTCCTGTCCTTGTGTTTGCTCCTGTCACAGTGAGCTCTAACATTCCCGTGAAGATAAGCAGGTATTTTAAGATATTTCATTACTGCATTCAGTCATGTGCTGGTGCTTGGCAAAGATTCATGATCTACAGGTAACTGACAGCTGAGAGGACCAATCAGATTTTAGGAGATATGCTCCTTGGGGGAATTTAATGAACCATCCCGAATCAGTTGAACCAGATCTGTATTGTAGGAGCACCATAGGAATTGCATTAGTTTGGCATTGTGTCAAAGAACGCAATAGGATTAAATCAAACTCTGTGCGTACTGGTCCATGTTTTTATCTCCAGCAGACTGGACTATTGTAATGGTCATCTGACAGGAATCCCCCAAAAGAGCATCAAACAGCTACAGCTGGTTCAGAACGCTGCAACTCAGGTCTTAACCAGAACAAAGAGGTCAGAACACATTATTCCAGTTTTAAAGGTTTTACACTGGCTCCCATCAGCCTCAGAATAGACTTTAAAGTTCTGCTGCTGGTGTATAAATCTGTGAATGGTTTGGTCCAGAATACATCAGTGAGATGTTACTCAGGTCTGAAACCAGCAGGTGTCTCAGATCTATGGACACAGGTCAGATAGTGGAGACCAGAGTTCACAGTAAACATGGTGATGCTGCTTTTAGTTGTTATGCTGCAAAGAAGTGGAACAAACTGCAATCGAGCTGAAGTCAGCATCACATGTGAACATTTTTTCAATTAAAGTTAAAAGCTCTTCTTTTTCTCTGCTGCGTATTATTGAGAGGGAGATTTATCATCATTTCATTGTTGATTAACTGTTTTTATTGCTGATTTTAATGCTCCTATTGATTTTTAAGCATTTGAATGTTTTCTGTTGCACTTTTTGATCATGCACAGTGAAATGCCTTGTGTATAAAATGCGCTATACAAATACATTTGCCTTGCCTTGCTTTGCCACACTTTAAATTTATGAGATATTTGGAACAGAAGAAACAAGATGTGCTACCAAGACACCTGCATTTACTCAGCTTTTAAACTAACTGACCACATCTGCCTCTGGTTATCTTAGCAAAGCTCTCAAGTCTCACTCATTGGGCCTGATGTGAGTAAATATTCATACAAAAAATACACAAATGACTCTAGAATCACACTACAATGGCGACAAATACTTGTGACCACAAGTGATTTGAACTGATGTTTTTATGATGCATCTTAGGGCTATGTGCAATGCACTGTTGCACTTTAAATAAAAATCTTAGAGAAAGAAGCACCTTAGGGCTATGTGCAATAAACTGTAGCACTTTAAATAAAAAAAAAATAGAGAAAGAAGCACCTTAGGGCTGTGTGCAATACACTATAGCACTTTAAATAAATAAAAAATTAGAGACAAATCACATTAGGGCTATGTGCAATGCACTACAGCACTTTAAATATATATATATACTTTTATTATTATTATTATTATTTTTATTTTTACAAATTCTCCTCTAAGGAGCGTGTGAATCAGGGACTAGGTGGTTAACTTCTATCAGGCAGGAGGAAGGATCAAGGGGAGTGGGAGTGTTGGACACATGCTGGGAAAATCAGTAGGAAAGCTATTAATAAATTATTAATTAATAAATGGTGTCATGTGCTATTTCATTATTTAACAACTATATTTACTCAGTAAATACAGTATGTGCCTGAAATGTGAGTGCTGGCTTTCGACTGAGGACATTCAGCTTGATTCTTACACACAAACAAGAGCCACAGATTTACGTTAATGACAGTTTGGTCTCATTAGGGAACAATTCAAGTAACGTTTTTAATTGTTTTTCCACTTTTCCTTGCTCTTACTTTAATTGCAGTTGTCTTTTTTGTTAATTAACTTCTTAGTAGTGGTTGATATGTTTGTTAAACTTGTATTTTCATTAAATGGCTTCTATTGCTGGTGCTGCTGTTTTTGTGCATTGTAACATGTCTGCTTCTTTTCTTTCTGAGTATCCTCAACAGTTACTTAATGTCATCTAAAAGCTTTTTAGCATGTTGTGTCTACTCCCATTAGAAGTCTTAGTTGCATCTTTTGTTTATGTTACAAGAGTTTAGTGAGTTTTGTTTTGCCTTTTAGTGGCAAAGTTGGACATTCTTTTAATATCTTTCATTAAATCCTATTGCAGGTATTTTCTAAACGATGTTCATATTATATCCTTTGTACATTTAAGAAAGTGTGTGTTTTAGTTAAAGTATGTGTTTTGTATAATGTAGCTTTTTCCTACCATTTTGCAATCCTTATGTATTTCCATTTTGGTTGTTATGTATTCTGATTGGGATCTTGTAGCTCTTTGATGTTGTATTGTGTTAATTTGAATATGTGTTTTAAATAATCAGTGAAAGTGTCACTACAAAAGAACAGGCAATTGAAACGGGCATGGTTTGGGACATACTGTGCAGGAAAGGATGGATGCCATGAGCATTTAAATTGCCTGTGTGAGAAAAATGTCAAGTCAATGCCCCACAGCTGTGTTGACTTTCATTCAAGCTGGCTAATTTAAAGCAAACATTAGCACTGCGTTGCTGATGGAAACCTGCTGGGTTGAGAGCCATTCAAAGTGCTGAAAGTTTCCCTAAGCAAAGGGCAGATGCTTTGAAGAATAGGTTACAACTGTTTCTGTTTGGTACTCATAACTGGAAAATTGGATCAAGAGTGACAGATTTATGAGAGCTTTAATTCAGATGACATGGATGTAATGAAAAGAGTGGATGGACAGAAGCATAAACATGCAGACATTCACGTGGACTTATTACACACACAGACATCAGCAAACTGTGTATCGGGGCATGAGTTTCACTATTGACACGTGGATCATTATAAAGTTCATTTTTCACTCGATGTCCTGTATAGTGGAGGTAGAGCAGCTGTTGCATTAACCGCTGACTTTGATTGGCCAAAGTACGGTGTTCTGGCTTCCTTCTCCGCTGCTCTATCTCCTTCTCCTGCTCAGCTGACCAAAAGTGAAATTGTGTGTTATTGTCGAGGTGCTGCTTCAAAACTACAATCAAAATAAAAGTGAAAACAGTTCTTATTATGTGGTCTATTATGTTGTAGCTGAAAAGAAAAGGTTTGTTGTGTGTTTTTCCCCATTATACCAGATGCGTCACGTTTGCCCTCCGGCCAATCAGAACAGTTCCCAACCCCCAGACCCAAAGCGGAACTGAATAAAGCAGAATAAACCTGTTTTCCATGTAAACCTCAATTTGGAATTACTATTACATGTTAATTGTGAATAATTTAATTTCAAATAATTAATTCAGAATTAAAAAACATGTAACCGTGGACATTCATTGCTCTTTTTAATATATACAACATTCATCTGAAAACCTTGTCGCTAGTTTAAAAATTGAAAAACATGACTTTTAATTCTGATTCTAATTCTTTAATGTTGCCCATCTGCCCCCCTTTAAATGAAAAGCACAAGTTCTCCCTTATCATTACATGGCCCACTGAAAAGAGGTCCATGAACAACTTTTGGGTCTCGACCTACGAGTTGAAATCCTATGACTCAGTAGAAACTCAATCAAGCACTTGGTGATGGATACACCTGTTCAGAATACATTCCCCTCATAGTCCTGTGATGGTTCCTACTGGATCAGGGCTGTTTTGGCAGCAAAATGTGACAGAGGCAAACAGATATTGCTGTAAGGCAGATATGTTTGGTCAGTTGGTACATGTGTGGAGCAGGGTATTCATATAGCTATAGGAGCATGAATGCTTTATTTGTTTTATATTATATTTCATATTATATCTTGGCATTTTCTTTGGATTTGTATATCTGCTTTTCCCTTTGTGTGTGTGTGTGTGTGTGTGTGTGTGTGTGTGTGTGTGTGTGTGTGTGCGTTGAAGGGGGAATGTTAGTGATAAGAAATGAGAAGGGTGGAAGGAAAGGTCTGAATGCTTATCTGTTCTTTTGTGAAGATGACACGATTACAGTAATTGTTCCGGCCACTAATCAGAACAGTGCTGGGGATTAGGTGTGTGTGTGTGTGTTTGTGTGTGTGTGTGTGTGTTTGTGTGTGTGTGTGTGTGTGTGTGTGTGTGTGTGTGTGTGTGTGTGTGTGTGTGTGTGTGTGTGTGTGTGTGTGTGTGTGTGTGTGTGTGTGTGTGTGTGTGTGTGTGTGTGTGTGCGCGTGTGTGTGTGAGGCTTTTAAGGATTCCTAAAACAAGTTTACAGTCCAACTAAGACAAGTATTGTAAAGCTGTAGGTCAAATACTGTGAGGTATTATTGCAGTACGTCAAAATGATGGAGTTTATGATAATCTTTGTCAGCAATCTTCTTCTGTTCTGGAGATAAACATGCTTTATAATCCTTATTTATATTTAGTTAAAGAATATTACATTTCTGACCACACTTGGGATTATAAATCAGTGATATCACAGCATATTGAAAGACGGACATTCTGTAAACACATATCAGCTGTTATCATTTTCTGTTTTGTTTCCAATAGATCATCCACAGATGCAACAGGTTACAGCCACTTGCTTATTGGAGAGCTGCCTTGTTTGGTTCCCTGAAGACTCCTGGGAAATCTGAGTGGGATGGAGAAACTGTTTTGATCCAGCTTCCACTTTCTTTGTTTCCTTCCACTAAAAACAACACTTGCTTGTTTGGTTTGGATTTTACAAAATGAACATTGATCTGCAACACTAAATACCTGGATTAAACACTAATTTAGAATGAAAAGTAATTTGAATACATTATATATATATATATATATATATATATATATATATATATATATATATATATATATATATATATATATATATATATATATATGTGTGTGTGTGTATGGTGGGTGGGATTCAATTAAAAATAATAATCTAATTATTAGATACTTTCTAATTAATAATCTCAATTAATTACCAAACTACCAAATTAATTACCAAACAATAATTGACACAAGAAGCAATGTTTTTCCAATTTAAATGGATTTTTGGTATATGGCTGAATCAATGAAAACAATAAATTAGTCTAAACAACAAAATGGTGTTCATTATTTTCATCACTGAGTGCAATATGAATGAAGAACAGTGACGTGCCGTGAGCACTAGGGTTGGGTAGGCAGGGCGTTGCAAATCAATACCACCAATGTCGAGACCAATGATAATTGCATATGTTTCTGCTGGCAAGTGTTAATCTAACAAAATCAACATCATAAAACACCATTAAAGAAACATAAACAATTATTCAATATAGCCTCCATGCTCTTCCATCAAGATATATCTCATGACACGGCAGCAAGGTAGGCAGTGCCTACCCAAGGGTGAATTGATATTTTGATTATTTGTTTTGATTATAATATAATTATAAATTATTTATTTTTCAATTTCCGATAGCCTGCAGTACCTATAAGTTTGAAAGTGTCAGCATTTTGTGCTTTTTATAGCCCAAATGACTAAACATCGCTATTTCCTGGTACAGTCTCACTCCGCTGTAAGGCAGGAGGAGGCCACACCCCCTCCCAAAAGCAGATTGCTGCTCTGCCTCTGTTTCCATAGCATGTTTTTACTTGTTTGCGCATGTGCAGTTTCCCAAGATTAAAACCATTTACGTAAAAAGGCAGCTCTCTACGCTGCCTTTGGACGTAACCGCACTATGGTAAATGCTATACGTAAGTTCACAGTGCATTAGTGAATTGATATCACGTGGCTGCTGCTGTTGTCATTTTGTCCATGTTTCTGTGTTTCCAACACAAATAACGGATGCCGTGTTATGAGATATATCTTGTTGGGAGAGTATGGAGGCTATATTAAATAATTGTTTATGTTTCTTTAATGGTGTTTTACGATGTTGATTTTGTTAGATGGCTAAATGCTTGTTCATGTGGATCTTGTTGGGTTTTTTTTTCTTATGAATTTTATATTTTGAAAAGTGCATTGAGATGACTTTGTTGTAAATTGCACTATACAAATAAAGTTGAATTGAAATGAAATGAACTGAATTAACACTTGCCAGCAGAAACATATGAAATTGTCATTGGTGGTCTCGATTTGCAACGCCCTGCCTACCCTACCCTAGTGCTCACGGCACGTCACTAATATATATATTCCTAATGGAGCAAGTAACCAAGGAAACATAATGACAAATACCAGCAACCCAATTACATAATCAACTGATAGACAGAAAGTAAGTGATCAGGTATCATCCTTTTATTTGTATGCTCTCAGGTTCAGGTGACTTTATTAGCACCCGTAGGTAGATTTGTTTTGCACTGACTGCATCGTCCTTAATTTTACTGAATGCTGCATTCTGGAGTGCTACACTACAAATGATGCTGGGCAAAATCCCAATTTTACCAGGAACATTAATTAGCATTTTTTTTAAATGAGATTCTGGACTTTACTTTATAATTATCATATTTATTGAATCATGACTTCAGACGTGTGACGTCAAACCAGAGGTAAACAACAGCATCAAATCCAAAACCTTTGATCCACCAAGGCCTAATGGGCTCTCAAATGGTCACTTAATATAATTGTCTTTATTGCCAGTTGTCTGTGTGTTGCCTGGCTGGGGGTCGGTTTGGTGGTTAGTACTAAGTATATAGGCTTTGGTGGAGGTATGACAGTGGATATTGCTCTTCATGTCCTCGGAAAAGGGGTTCACAGCAGGATATGGCTGTCCATTACGGTGGCATCTATTAGTTTAATGACTTTAACAGCTTTAAAGGCATGAGCTCTTTACTTAGGCCAATCTAATCATGGTCTGTACGAGCAGGCACAAACACAGTAGATTGGTTTGTGGGTGAAAATTCCCTGTGCGTCACTGAAGATACTGTGGTATTTGTCATGAATTGAACAAACATTCCCAGCAGTCATCTCCAATATCTATTAAACATAACTTGCATTAAAATTTACACTCACTGACTACTTTATTAGGTACACCTCTTCAAATGCAAATGTAATCAGCCAATCACATGGTCACAACTGAATGTAATTAGGCATGTAGACAAGGTCAAGACATTTGCTGAAGTTCAAAGCGAGCATCAGAATGGGTAAGAAAGGACATTTAAGTGACTTGGAAGATGGTATGGTGGTTTGTGCCAGATGGGCTCGTCTGAGTATTTTAGAAACTGCTGATCTACTAGGATTTTCACACACAACCATCTCTAGAGTTTACAGAGAATGATCCGAATAAAAGAAAATATTCTTCGAGCGGCATATAGGCATATATCTATAAGTATTTATTTATTTACTTATATATTTTTTTTACTTTTTTACACACACACACACACACACACACACACACACACACACACACACACACACAGGTTAATGTTTTTCATGGGGACTATGTCAAAATCATTGATAAAGGTGATAAAAAAAGTCAATCAGACATTTTTTTTTTTAAAGTGCCATTTATTCTTTTTTTTTCTCTTTTGCCTTGTCTGCACATGCTGTAGAAGGTCAACACAATACATAGTGCAATCTTTTTGCGACAGCAATGCCCGTTTTATTATTGCAATTAAATGTATTTATTTATTTTATTGCATAAATGAGACCATCACCAGTCCTGAATAAGGAACGGTAAGAAACACTTTATTAAAGGGAGAGTATAAAAAGAGAGGGCAGTGTTACACCTAGTTGAGGGGGAAGGAGATAATAAATTTTTAATTATGACAGAGTTGGTTCCCCATACATATCGAAAGTGTCTATTTGTGCGGTTGACTTACGGACAACCCCCGGTGCAATTGGTACGTTTACCAAAGTATACACGTACGTAATGTCTTAGGGTTAGGGTTAGGTTATAACGCTATATCGCAACAATTTTTAGGGGTTAGTTTACGTTTAGGTTTAGTCTTTGTCATGTGACATAAACTGGCCAATGACTGGCCTATGACGTGACCTAAACTGGCCAATGAGGGGCGCTAAAATGTCGGTATAGCAACAGTACGGATAGCCACTGCTATACATATTTGGTCCCTGAACTAAAATGTGTTTGACACCTCTGCACTACAGTATATGGACATTTACAGTTCAACACAATGAGGTGAGACAAATGTCCCAATACTGGGCAGAAATGGAGATTTGTTTTGGATGTGGCATAGATGCTAAGTTCCCTGTGTGTTCTCTGTTATCTTTGTTGGTGTTTTTTAAATATTATTCTGTAGATCTTGGCTCACTTTGCGTCCTCAGAAGTCCTTTGTAATATTTACTTTAAACGCCGTTTTCACAGGTTCAGGATTGCCCTTTATCATTTAATGGCTGATTTTTTTAGAGACAGTCCTCAGCATACCTTGGTAAGAAAAGGGTTCTATGCTAAATACTATACCTAAGTTCACAGTACATTAGTGAATAGATGCCACGTGACCGCTGCTGTCATGAGATATATCTTGTTGGTAGAGTATGGAGGGTATATAAAATAATTGTTTATGTTTCTTTAATGGTGTTTATGATGTTGATTTTGTTAGATGGCTGAATGCTTGTTCATGTGGATCTTGTTAGGTTTTATCTTTCTTATTATGAATTTTATATTTTGATAAGTGCATTGAGATGACTTTGTTGAAAACTGCTTTATACAAATAAAATTGATTTGAATTGAATTAACACTTGCCAGCAGAAACATATGAAATTGTCATTGGTGGTCTCGATTTGCAACGTGCCTACCTAACCCTAGTGGTCACGGCACGTCACTTTGATGATCATTGTATTTTTTACCTGTAGTTTCAGTATATTGGCATTTTCCCAAAAAAGTGAGAGCAAACACAATTGGCATCAACAATCATGCCATGTTTCAAGGCATTTAAAAATGTACTTTTATTTTTGTGAGAGGTTGTTACCTTTTGTCTTCATCAAACAATCCCATGGGGACAGTTGAACCCTGTTTCTTTGGGGAGTCGTGCTGTTCCCTGCTGTCGGCCTGTTGAGTGAGAGGCTGTCTTCTTCCTCACGGTTAGAGTAATTACAAAGCTCCTGCATTGCTCTCGTTTCATCCTTTGTTGTCGTTGTTGTTGTTGTCTTGTTTGGTACTTTTTACCTGATACCTTCCAGTAAGTGCAGTACCTAAACCTTTTCTGGTATGAAGTAATATATTTTTTATACTTTTGTTTTCAGACAAAGTTAGTTATGAACCCTACTAAGGCTTTTATAAAACCAGAAGCTCAAATAGTAAAAATGAAATGTAAGTTTTCATTAAAAGATGATTAGTTTATGCTGCCCAGTGTTGTTATTGCCTCAGAGACCAGATCAGGACGGTCTCATTTCCCCCCTCCTATTATTCTGTTTGCACTGTTTGTAATTCCTTTTCAAATTGTAAATAAATACTATACTAAAATACTTTTACTCTCGTATAGTCCAAAGTTGTTGATTTGCACTTTCCTTATTTGTATGTGCAAATGTTTAGTGTATTTGTTGGATATTAATATACAGTACTACTGTCTGTTTTTTCTAATCTGTATTTAGTCTTCCACTATCTTTTGTCTGTTTTTTAAATTCAGGGACACAGAATGTAGACTGGGCACTCTGGAAAGGAGTCTCTGCAAACACTTTTCACAGGTTGACCCATGATGGTCAACCCTGTGAAGTTCGGGGTCAGGCAGAGACTTGCATATGGGGTCCTGGAAGGGAACTATATTACATTTCCATTGCCCATATTGTTGATACATTTCAAGGGTTCAGACTGCATCAGACATGTCGACTACTCCTGGGAACCAAAATGTCCCTTGGTCCTCAGAACAACAAGGCGCCGTAAGCAAGTGGCTGCAATGTGCATTAAGGTAAAACCTGACAAGAAAGGAGATGAACCAGCTGGAAAACGGTTTTGGTGATCACATCTGAGTCCATGGTGAGTGCTATTGACTCCCAGAGAAGACCCTCCAACTGGAAAACATTGACAAAGTCCTTCTGGACATGGAGCAAGAGAGACTGGCTGAATGAGATCCACATCCCTCCAAACGGTTTGATTGCATCAACCCTCCATGGGTTATCATCCTCTTAATCATATTTTCTCTTCACAGAATATATATCACTGGTGGAGGATGAAGAAGGTCCTGGGTTCAAGCCTTGGAGTGAACACCTGGTCCTTTCTGTGAAGAGTTTGCATGTTCTCTCCATGCTGCGTGGGTTTCCTCCTGTTACTCCGGCTTCCTCCCACAATCCAAAAACATGACTGTTAGGTTAATTGGAGTCTCTAAATAGCCTGTATAAGCCTAACACCCATTGAAACCTGGAGTTAGGCACCAGCAGACCCCCGCAACCCTGAAAACAGGAACTGGCGGCCAAGAAAATGGATGGATGGATGGTGGAGGATGAAGCCAAGAAGAGTGAAGGTCCCACCCCAGATTCAACCCTGGAAATACCCAGCACGTCAACAGATCCAGTGGAAGATCCAGGGTCCCAGCCAGTGGCACTCCCCTTACTGGTGAGACTCTACCCATTTTTAGCTGCTCATATCCGACTGAAAAGTGGGTCTGATTCTGGTATTGTTGTTGTCGTGTTAGTTTTTATTTGTGTTTTGGGCCAGAAACCGAGGTTGCCATTATGCCTGGTTCACAACTGATGTGGCGCAAAATGTTTGCATAGCCAGATTACATACAGTCAATAGGAAGACACGGCAAGAGGCAAATTCTTCTCCTGTTGTGCGGCGCGGTTTGATCCACGTGGCAAGAGCGTTGCCTACGGAATGCCTGTTTTTCCGTGAAATTCGCTTGAGTTGAAAATATTGAACTCCAGGGAATGTTGCGCATGATGCGCGGGTGCGAAAGCCAGTCAGAGCCCTTGTTGTCAATGATGTCAGGCCGTCAACGCGGAAACCGGTCTTTTCACCCATTTCAGCATTGAGGTGAAAATAATGCATGTGACCACCCGGAGCTCTACGACACGGCCAGTTTGGGGAGTCTGGTTGGCGACATTTTATTATTTTTTTCAGATGCACATACAAAGCAAGCTCCAGGCCCCCAGCTAGTGGGACCCCCTTGTAGTTGTAGGTCTGACCCATGTATTGCTGCCCATAAACAGACTGAAGCATGGGGTTTACTCCTTCTCTTATGCTTCCATGCAGGTTGAGCTTCTATCCGAAAGAAATCCTGGGAGCAGGCTGAAGTGCATGTGGAGAGGCACCTGATGCACTTCATCGCCATGTGTACCGATTCCTCCAGAATTGGGAGTGAAAAGCCATCAAATTATACTGTATGTATACAATTACATCACAGCATATAAGGTGCCACTTTGTAAAGAAAAAAAACCAAACAAACAAAAGTACCAAAACACTATGAAAAGCATGTCTGATTGACTTTTTATCACCTCAACTTATGATTTGGTCCCCATGAAAAACAGTAACCCGTGTGTGTGTGTGTGTGTGTGTGTCAGAGGAAATGTAGCAACACTGATAGATAAGAGTGTATGTTCTTCGCTCTACTGAACACCAATCACATTCTCTTTCTGATAAAGCTCAGTGGAATGAACACAGTCGAGTATCTGTCTGTGTGTGAATGTGTTTAAGTCTGCAGCAGCGTTCACAGTCTTAAAAGTCCACTGTTAAATATTTTCTGCAGTTTTGCTGATGCAGCTGTCCTTGAATTACTTGTATTAGTTTGAAGAGACCCTGGAGTTCAGAAAATAAAACCACTGCATTGAGCAACTGTGAGTCCCTGATGCTGTGGCCTATTGTCCTCACGCTGACTTCTTAGCTAATGGACCTGACCCCTATTAGTGCCCTTTTCCATCAAAGACTCACCTCTTTCATTCTGCTCCCAATGTTGCACCTTTCTTGTTATCCCACTGTGATTATATTTTACTCCCATTTTTCCAGTCACCAGCTCTTTTTGCAACATCAGGTCTAAATCAAGAAATATGAAATTGATTATGATTAAGAATGTTGCTCACCAAACACTTATGATCAGTCTGATATTAGTAATAATGTATATATACCAATATATTTATGGAAAGCACCCGTTTTGTGTGTTGGTGTGCATGTTGCTTGCACCTTCTATGTGGGAGTAGCTGTGCTCTCTTACATCGTGTGCAGGTCTTACTTCTGCACTGAGTCCAATCGAGCACAGTCAAACAAAGGTGTGATGCAAATGTGGCAAGTTGAGCATTGGGTCTTGTGGACAACGCTACCCAAGGAAATAGGTACTAATTTAAAGGCACACTGTGTAACTTTTGACCACTAGGGAAGAAAGACCTGTAACTTTCACGTCAAGCGCCCCTAGTGGCTACAAGCGCCACAGCACTGTCACAAAAATCAACAGTCAGTCAGGCAAGCCTCCCTTGTCTTTTGATTGTGTATGAAGAGTAGTTGATCTGTAACTTTGGGATAAGGATTAGCTCTAAGGGCTGGGTTGGTCGGGCTGGGGTGTGAAGCGGGGCTGGACTCACACCGCGGCTGGAGGAGCGGCCGCTGCCGCCCCCCTCCCCTCGCCGCCGGAGGCCCAGTGCTCGGCCCTCCTCGCCGCGTCGGTGGCGCTCCCCCCTACTCCCTTGCCTTGCCGCCGTTGTCGGACCCCTTCACCTGCATTTAAATGAAGTACATTTTTATTTGCAATAGAAAGGATAAATATGTCATGAAAGGCACTCAGGCCCGTAAATTTATAGAGCTGTAGACGTGTTCCCAGTTAAAATTTGTTATTACAAAAATACTCATTTAATACTGTAATCATACGAAAAAGGAAATGAATAAAATGACCAGTGCTGAGGCTTACCAGTGTGGAAAACATGCGTGAATACGTCAGACCCAGGGACTGCACAGCACACGACAAGGGAAAACCCTCCATCAGAGGTACCACGACCACCACCTTTGGCTCTCAGTAACTGAAAATAACAAATCGAACGTTATATGGGATTACACAATTTAGAATTTACAGCAAAAATAATTACGGTTTGGCGCCAACCAAAAGAATGCAATAAATTACTTGATTTATGTAAAAATAAAGGTAATGCAAATTATAAAGTTAGTACAAGTGGACAAATGAACAAAACTGGCATTTTTTGGTGAAATTAGAATGGTTTAGTTTTATTTAAATAAACAATTTGGGAGCACTGACACAGGACATCCCGATGTAATGCATTTCCAAGAAAAGAAATGCAGATGCAGCTAAGTCATATAAAATAAATATAGTTGCTCATGCAAAGCTTTCCTCTTCTATTACTTTAAGAAGGTATAGCCTACTATATGGATTCTGATGAAAGGAAGAGTGAACCCATCTGAGCTTTATAGAAGGTGTCTGAGTCGTACTATGGAGACCTGGACTGTTTATCTGGAATGAAAGAACGGACTTTTAATCCTTCCCTCCCTCTTTCTGCCAAACCCATCCTCTCTTTTATCTATCATGTAATATTGAACAAGCAATGACTGGATTATTGCCACTCACATCATTGACGAGCAGATGACTTTCTCCTCTAAGTTATGGGCATTGCATTTAATTTACAGGGCATCTCAGCTTTCTGTCATCATTAAAGTTCTGGGACGCAAGTAGAAATATATTCATCCAATCATTTGCTTATGAGTTTGAGCTGATTCTGCCTTCCTCATGAGACTTTTAAAGGCTGATAAATCAGCCATTGTATTGAAGGTGGGATTGAAGCTTAATTGGCTCAGGCTTCAATATCGTTCTGCAAAATGAAGCCAATGAATGTTGAGCAGAACAAACTGTCCACACTCATCATTACAATAGACATTAGTCATGGGCCTTGGTTATGCTGCAGTCATTTCTCTCCTCAATGAAGTAAATTGATCCAGAACGCAGCATGCAATCCAAATTCGAAAACCCTTTAAGACATACATTTTACTTTTTCTTACTATATTTTAGCCACGTATTCTAAAATTGACCTGATTGAATGGATTTAGACAAAGTGAGAATACTAGGGTGTACAAATATTTCTCATGGTTGGTACCTCAGCAGTTCTTTATATAAAACTCCTGATTCATCACAAACAAATAAACACATAGACGTATGCAAGACATTGGTTTCAGCTGTCACATTCCTTGTGTCAAGCCACTCTTGAACAAGAGACAGCATCAGAAGCGTCTCACCTGGGTTAAAGACAAAAAGGACTGGACTGCTGCTGAATGGTCCAAAGTCATGTTCTCTGATGAAAGTGAATCTTGCATGTCCTTTGGAGACCAGAATCTGGAGGAAGATGTGAGACTCCAGACCCAACAATGCAGAACAGCTGAAGGCCACTATCAGAGCAACCTGGGCTCTCATAACACCTGAACAGTGCCACAGACTGATCGACTCCATGCCACAACGCATTGCTGCTGTAATTCAGGCAAAAGGAGCCCCAATAAAGTATTGAGTGCTGTACATGCTCATACTTCTTATGTTCATACTTTTCAGTTGGCCAACATTTCTAGAAATCTTTTTTTTGTATCAGTCTTAAGTAATATTCTAATTTTCTGAGATACTGAATTTGGGATTTTCATTAGTTGTCAGTTATAATTATCAAAATGAAAAGAAATAAACATTTGAAATATGTTAGTCTGTGTGTAATGAATGAACATAATATACAAGTTTAACTTTTTTAATGGAATTACTGAAATAAATCAACTTTTTCATGATATTCTAATTATATGACCAGCACCTGTATTATAGACACTTGTACTTACGTTTTAAATACTCAACTAACGGTCACTCATAACATACTTAGAATTTAATGTATTCAAAAAGTATGCCACTTTCATAGTGGCCCCAGTAAGTTGAAGAAGTGTACAACCCTCTAAGTGCAACCTCCAGAAATATAGCTTATTTTATTTTACTGTTTAAATTCAACCCTTCGCTATTACTACGAGACGATAAGCAAGTCCCTTCACCCTAACACCTTGTGTTGTACATCTAACATTTAATGAATGTGTCCGCAAATTTAAATTGTAATCTTATAATCTTATAATTAAACATGGTGGCACTTAGTTAGTTGTATAGGAGACCATGTTTGTGGCTGATACCACAGCTCAATTTTTAACCACAGGACAGTGAATCAAACCATGTGCTTCTTCCCCCTCCCTTATCTCACTCACGAGACTGAAAACAAATGGCCTGCAAGAATTTACGACCTGGGGAGCACATGCTTTAATTTCCCCCTTGTTTATCAAAGGACGAAGGCAAAGACACACTTTGCTTTCTCCAAGAACTAGCAAGGAAAACAATGACTAAAAGTGAACTCAAAATCTTTGATGCAATGTTGAAATATATTTTCTACACTGCATCATTAACTCTGTATTCACACAAAACTCTTAGAATACAGTAAAGTACGGTTTCAGTGTTTTAAGGAATATCTCCTCGTAAAATTGCAAACAGTAAATCATGTTTCGTGTCAGACTGAAAATATGATCTCTGCTTTCATCTTGCTTTGAAGGTTATAATCCATTTTTGTTTTCCAAAGGAGTTTCCATTGAAACTCTTAAGAACACACCCACATGGCAACCCACAATCCATAACTCACCCAAAGCAATCTAATTGGCTCCCGAAAACACGTCGACCAGTAGAGAAGCTTAAATCACCACTATATATACGTATATACGTATATATATATATATATATATATATATATATATATATATATATATATTCATTTACCACTTCATCACTTCACCCCCATTGTTATTTAATTACTTGTTAAACTAACTAAAACTGGAAAAAAACAAAACAAATTAAATTTCAAGAAGTATAAGAACCCTGACACACACTCACTCACTCTATTGTATTAACCAGAGTTTCTCAAGTTGTGGTACGTGTCCCCCTCGGGGTACGCAATGGCACTACAGGGGGTACTTAAGAGAGAGAAGGAAAATTAACAAATGAAAGCATTAAAAATTATAATGTTTATTTCTTTAGTTCAAAATGATAATACTACTAAATTTTACCAGCAATTCACAAAACGACAATAAAAACACCAAATAAGAAAAAAATATACTGAATAATAAAAAGAACAGACAACAACAAAATCTGCAAAATGACACCAAAAACACACACTAAGAAATTAAAATACTTACTATTACCAGCAACACACAAAATAACAACAAAGACACATTGCTACAAATTACACAAACATAACAGAGAAACATTCAAAATGACATAAGAAACAGACTGAGATGGAATAATTTAAATAATACCAACCACACACAAAAACAAAATACACAAAATGAAACCAGAAACTCACACATGCTAGATCGCGTGACTAAGACTAAACCTAACCATAAACCTAATCCAAATCCTAAAAAATGTTGCGATATAGTGTTATAACCTAACCCTAACCCTAACCCTAACCTTAACCCTAAGACGCTACGTACGTGTACTTTGGTAAACGTACCAATAGCATGTTTTTGTGGCTGTCAATCAAAGTAAATGCAGAACTGTGCACAGGAACAAGGCCGTGCGTCACAACAGCAAACAGGTAAATATGAATTTTTCTCTTACCTGACCCACAGACCTATATCACTGCAACCCGACCTCGTTATGTTCCGCGTGACTTCTGGTAGATTGTAGAGGCAGGGGGAGGAACTGGAGCTGTTGAGGGCGGGACATCAAGACGTCCTCTCAGAAATTCTGGGTATCAGCTTTAAGCTAAAACAGTATAAAAACAACAGTAAAAGTGAAGCTAAAACACAGAGGCAGGGCAGAGGTGATTAGGTGGGAAATGCTGAAACAATGCGTCTTTGAATGGAGCAGAAATTGGGAGTGACATGTGTTCGTAGGGCTGAGGATGTATGTTTATTCCACCAGAAATGTGCTCTATTGGCTTTGTCAGTGCCAAACACGCTTTTCTGTTGAGAGCTGATCAGCAGTTATTTAATCATGACTAAAGTTTGAAGAATTACTACAGAAACCAAATGGTAAATGAACAAACAAAATAAGAAACTCAAATTGCCCAGCTGGTGAGTGGCTTTTATGTCAGTTTAAATAATAAGATGAATGTATTCTTTTGTTGTTACTACACATAATGTATATACTACTAATGTATGACCATTTAAATTAACATATTTTTAAAAGGTCATTAAGACTTTTAAGAGTTTGTGAGATCAAAACACTTTTGCGACTGTAATGATGACGACAGTAACAGAAAGAACATTGGTTTTAATTGAGACGACTTCACTTAGATGACAAGACAGAGCAGATGTCATAAGGAGAGGGGCCGTCCTAATAACCTTTACGGCATTGTGGAGGAGAAGAAAATGACAAGGTCTGGTGCTTAATCACATCAGTGACATTTCCTCCAGAAGAAGGTCTTAAACGGGGGTCAGCATTACCAACACCTACTGACGCAGATAAATAACTGTTTGTTGGACAAAGTTTAAGGTAGTTGAGAGTGCAGAACTGCTTACTCCTGTTGGACAGATTGCTTAAAGGGAAATGGAAACACATCGAAAAGTGGACATATTTTGACATTTTCACCTGAATAGGAATATAAAAATAAAAACAAACCATAACAATTATGTATTAGATCATGTGCAAATTCCATACCTGACCTTCCTCAACGATCAGTGCTGGGGGTAGCGCATTATAAAGTGACGCATTACAGTAATGCAGGGTGACCATATTTTGACTTCCAAAAAAGAGGACACCATGGCTGACCTCAGCATACTCAAAGTACTTGATGTAGTAGATAAATTAAACAATAAAGTTGTTATTGTCCATAAGGTTTAAAAAATGCATTAATAACAAAGACTAAAACAACATCTAGAATCAGTGGTGACTCAAGTCAATCATGCTTATTATGCATTATTTATAACAGTGGTTCCCAAACCTTTTGGGATCGTGACCTCATTTTTGTATCACAAATTTCTAGCGACCCTAAAGACTTTTTAATCCACATTTTTTAATTGTATTTACTGTGTTATAAATACAGAGTAGCAAGGATTAGTGCACAAAGTGACAAGATATGCCACCTCAGATATTTTCATACTAAATTATATTAATTATTTAATGTCATTTTTTTTTCTTTTTTCTCAATCTTCTTTTCTTTACACTGCACTTTATTTAAAATAGATATATATTTGAGAAAATGAAGGTACAAAATACAATTGTTTAAAAGTGTTCTTTGTGTTTTGAAAATAAAAACATTTTTTAAATTACAAAAATATATTTTAATGAATAATTATATCAATTACTAGATATTTCAGGTGACCCATTTAAATTCCAGGCCACCTCACATGTGGTCATGACCCCAAGATAACCCCGGTTCTCTGAGTAAAATGAGTGAGATGTCTCACTATGGGATGTACACCTCCGCATCATTCCTCAGAAGCCCAATGTCATTACGCCAATTCTGATTGGCTGGTGAAATGTATTCATCCATCACAGGTAGTTCCACCTACTATAAGTAGAGTGGGCGGATGATACTACGCCAATCAAATAAGCAAACCTCTTCTCACTCGCCCAGCAAGAAGGGTTATCTGGTGAGACATCTCACCCATATTACTCAGAGAACTGGGGTTGTGTATGTGTGTGTGTGTGTGTGTGTGTATGTGTTTACAAGGTCAGTTTAAAGAGGATTTAATTTTTATTCTGAAATAAAGCTCCCATGTAAACGTGAGTGTCTCAAAGTGTTTATTCAGGCATAACTTCATGCTGGTGCATTGCTTTTTATCAATGTATTCATTTAAATATATGAAAACACAATAGTTATCACTCTACACATTTCACAACAAACCTAAATGTCCCTGATGTCCCACCTTCAAACACAATCTCATTTGGTCATCCATGAAAAATCTACTTACCTCCTACTTTTCTATAGCAATACATACTTCCTACGGGCACTGCACTTCCATCGCCTCCGTTTACCACACGGTACAAATGTCCATTTATTGATCAGAGATTAATAATGGGAAAGCTTTGAATACTGAGAGAGAGAGAGAGAGAGAGGGGCTGTTCAGGGACAGTCACAGGGGAGAGTGAATGCTCCCCAATGACAGAAATACACTTTTTGGGATGTTTGCGCAGTGCGCGCTGCTCACCTGCACCTAAAGCGTTCTGCAGTGTTGGACGTGACATCCAGTAGCGTACACAGCACCGCTGAGCTGCTGTTACTTATTGTGAGTTACAGATTGTCATTTATTAAACGCTGATATGGGTTAAAAACTTATCAAACTCACATGATCAGTGTGATCACATGCTTCAGTTGTTTTCTGTGATATATTGACTAATTTACACCATGTTTAACCCTTTACTACTTTTGAAATGTTCAAACCACAAAAACTTTAAATTTTATTTTTCTATCGTGGCTGTCCTTTATTCTCACTGCACAGAAACAGATGACGTCACATCCTGTTGGTCTCAGCATTAGTTTATTCATCGTAAAAGCTGCATGCTCTCACGTCTCTAATCATTAAATCTGTGATCGATCTTGTGGGTCTTATGAAGACGAGCACTTAAGTATGAGAGTCTGAAAGTTTTAGATAACACATTTTCATTATTCATCTCACATTTCTCATATTTAGCACATTTTTCTACATTTAACACAACATTTAACCACATATATAGAGGTAAAAAAAGCATTAACTCTAAATATTTAAATCTAAATGGTATATGTTATATCTAAATGTTTAATCTATATCTAAATTTTAAATCCAAATCTAAATTTTAAATCTAAATCTAAATTTTAAATCTAAGTTCTAAATGTTAAATCATGTATATAAATGTTAAATGTTAAATCTAAATTTTAAATGTTATATCTAAATGTTAAATGCTAAATCTAAATGTTTAAATCTAAATATAAATGTTATACATCATGTCTAAATGCTTTATCTTATATCTAAATGTTAAATGTTAAATCTAAATGTTAAATCTAAATCTAAATGTTGAACTTAAATGTTTCGCACATATGCTAATTGACCCCGCCCCTTGTAACCTCAACCAATACACAAGCAGAGACACACAAAACCGCTCCGACCCACCTCTTCACCGATGCGTTCCTGGGTGATATGTATGGCTGGTTCTCTCCGTGTGGTGGAGATGGAGCGCGCGGTCATGGCAGGTGGACGAGCTGCCCTTCACGTTACACTCCTAACACAACAGTGCAACACGTTATTAAAATGTATATTAATACTAAACAGAACCTGACAATGGGAAGGTTATGAGGTCATGAGTTGTAGACCAGTGCAAAAGAAAGCAGACGTCACATATAAGCAAATTTGGGATTTATAAAAAAAACCTGGTGAAAAATGTGTGCACCTCCACGGCAGCTCTGACGCCGCTCTATACACAAAATCATGAGAAACGGGAAACTCAGACGCCAACAGAAGGATGAAATTAAAGACAGCTCTGTGAAATTAATAGAAATTGTGTGAAACAATCGAACACATTGAACATTTCACAACACATTATTTGAAGGATGCATTTGCAAAAACGGAGGAGGAAAATTATACTGACGCTTACAGGGAGTGAGTGACGTGCGCGTGCCTACAAATACAGTTTTATTGTAATCAAAATCACATGATCATTGTGCACAACTGCCGATCAATTGGCTGCAAACCTGTAGCTGTTATAAAAAAGAAGACATTCTAATGCATAAAGACGCATAATTGCTTATTTGGCACTGCTGGAGGACGAGGTGCACGCGAGACTCTGTAGGGAGAGGATCTACAGAGACCAGCGAGACCTACAGACAGAACCAGAACTCCTTTGTTTTCAAATCCCTCTTTGAACCTCCTTGGAGGTTTTATCATCCAGGAGGATTTTTTTTAATTTGGTTTATTTAATTAAATCCACCAGTATTTGGTGTCTTCCAATCCATCTTGCACTTTAGTACCCTAACCCTCTCTGTTAAGTAACTGTCAATAAAGCAAAGAATGCAGAGTAATGGTAAGGTGTTCCAGCTTGATCAAAATGGCCAAATAGTATACAGCTTATCGATAATTAAATTTATACTTGTTTCAATGCACATAATATGTAACAAAGACTAATGGACTTAATCAAGGACTGATTTTAGTGTGTTTCACTTCACCTTTAAAGAATCACTTAATTAATTGTGAAATACTGTAGGTAACAAATGTCAAGTAAAGTACCTTTCAAAACACTGCACATCTTAGAGTTGTATTACTTTGTCATAATGAACCTCGAGACCTTCATCGGTGGCTGATTTTTCTCTTGTTTCTTGTTGACGCTTTGGTGTAAAAGTCAATAAATCGCTTCAACCAGGTCTTAATGGGATCAGTATTTAAACGTCTGGCAGGGAGAAGATAAGACCTGTTATCTCTTTCTAACAAATCTGCAACGTCTCACGTCCTCTTTGTCCAATGACGACAAGTAAAGAAAAAACAGCCGACAAAAAAGTCATCAGCATTTGTAACAAAGTGAGTAAAAATGTCAAAGGCAGGTTATCCATGCATCTGAAAACTATGAAGTCATAAAGACATAGACATTGTATCATATTGAGAATACATGCTAATCCATTCTCAATCAATCTATCAGGTTGTCCAGGTTACCAGGGATAAATAAAAGAGAGATTCAAATCTGCTTTTTATAGGTTACTCATCAATATGCATTAAATTATTATTTTCTGCTCTGTCTTAGTGATACAATATAAAACAAACATTTGTTAAGGTTTCCCAGGAGAAAAGCAGATGTGCAGTAAATAAGTGTAAATGTTCAACAATTGTTTTCAAGTCAAAAATCGTTTCATTTGATTCTATTTTTAATGTTGAACATGCCAAAAGAATAGAATTAGGCTGAAAGATCTACTGTGATATTTTGCGCATTATGTTTTCGAAAAGAAACTTAATTATATAAAGTAAAGTAATTAAAGTACCTAGTTGTTTTTAAAAATAAGTAACCAGTAAAGTAACTGGATTATTTCCTTGGAGGATTAATCACTTACTAATTACTATTTCAAACAGTGTTGGGCGGCTCCAACGTCACTTTTGACAGTAACTAGTACTGTAACGCAATATTTTTCTAAAGAAATAACGCCGTTACCGTTACAATATGGTGCGTTTGTCTGTTACTTTGCTAGCTGCAGTGTAGTTCCCGTTTGCAGTGGCGCTACATTTTTTTGCGGGATGACTTGCCAAACACGGTCAAACAGAAGAAGAAGAAACATTGTCAGCGTGTTTCTGTTTACATCACGTGCGCCAATCATGGTGAGTCAATGCGAGAGCAGGACGAGCTTCTCAGAGTGGAAATACACCTATTATTTTTGTCTCCAAAAAATGCATCAGTGAAGCTAAGCTAACGCTGCGGCTGGATTTTAACGAACTGTGACTGTTATCCAGGGACAGGTCAGCCAAACTATTGCACGGTATGTTGTTGTAAATAAGAAGCCTGTCACTACTGCTGAGTCACCGCTGACAGCAGCTGTTAGCCTTTGCATTGTGTAACTGAGAAAAATGCTGTGAATTAGTTTTTCCACCTGTATTTTTTTAAGCATTTTAAACAGCAGAATGTGCACCTGGAATATGCACAGCTTACTTTACATTACTGTGCTAAGGCTGAAATATTAGTTTTAATTTTGGAGCAGCTGTTTTGTGCTTTATATGCACATCATTTATGGTTGTTTTATAGCAGTTGATCAGCAGTGGATTATTATATTATTACAGCACTGATATGAAGCTGTATGGACACAAATGACCCAAAATAAATAATACATTGTTTAATTCTAAATAACTCAAAAGTTACTTTTCCCAGTAACGCATTACTTTTTGGTGTAAGTAATCAAAATAGCAACTGAGTTACTTTGTGAATAAGTAACTAGTAACGGTAACTAGTTACTTTTTTTCAGTAACTAGCACAACACTGATTTCAAAGTAACTTGAAGAGTAGAAGCAGAGGTCCTCACAGAACCATAACTCTCAAGTATCTCGTTTTAGCCGGGAAACTCCCGTATTTTACCCCTCTTTGCCGCCATCTTCCCGTATTATTATTTTCCCATAAATATCCCGTATTTTAATGTAATAATAATTAAAAGATGCCTTACTAAACTGAACGCCGTCACTAGCATCGCGAGAACTTCCACCTGAAATGGCCTGAGTGGCCGTTCTCGTGAGACAGCGGCAACAAACCTGGAAACAACTCAGAACAGAGATGATGAATGAAGACGTTCTGGCGAAAAAAAAACAAAGAACTGGTGTAAAAACCTTAGGAAATGGGACAGAAAGTTTACCTTCCCAAAGAGGAACAGTTACACATTCTGTTAGATAAGTAATAGAGATTTTAACGTCTCCCACAGCGGAAGGAACCACGTAAGTCACCATGAAAAATCGGCCAGTCACAAGCTCCACAAAAATACACTGCTTTATAAAGTGTTAAAGGATGTAAAGTCTGTAATAAATGTGTCTAATAAGTCATTAGTGAATACCAGAGAACCACATGAGTGAGCATGAGAAATTATAAGAAAATATATGATAAAAATAAAATTAATTAATTAATGTCTAACTTAAAGACAAGCAATGTAAAATTAACAGTAAATATGAAATGTGCTGACTTGTATTTAAACTGTAAGTATATTAAATAAACACATGTGCTTCATATACACATTTATGTTTTTATATAGGCTGTTTTATAATTTAGGAATTAGAGCTGGGCGATATATCGAGAAGATGTATCGAGTTTTCTATTTTGGCGATATAGAAAACTACAATATTGCGAATATATATATATGTACTGTATATATTATAGCTTATTTGTATCAAATTGCTAGTTTTAGGAGTTGCTGCTTTTACTTCTCAGAACAGCATGTAAAGCTCAGTTAGATGATTAATGAGTGCGTCCTAACCCAGGCCTTCCCCATAACAAGCTACACTACAGAACTCACTCGCATGTGCTGTCCCTTACAGGTGAAAAAGCCAAAAGTAGCACATAGCTATTTTAGATTTCTTGTACACCTATCTTAAAATATAAGGGCTACTGGAGCTTGGTTGGGGGTGGGACGGCTCGTAGCGGGAGCCTGAAAATTTCCCTTATTTTCAAATCCAAAACTTGACAGGTATGCACAGAACACATTGAATTACAATATGATCAAAGGTTAGTTAATATGGATTTGTCCTGTTTAGGAGTTGTGGATGAAGAGGACCCAAGCACAGAGAGAGAATCAGGCACCAGGCAGGCGTAGCGTTAAAAGAACTAGTCCATCTTAAAACGGGGCAGGGTACAAAAATGCAGATGCACACGGGCAGGTAACATAGACATTAACAATGTCACAGAAATAATTCCGTGTCCAAACACTCAATTAGAAACAATTAAAAATGAACGGCAGGCCGCAGTTTGGACACACTCGACACCGACATTGATCCAGCAATTATTCTGAGTCTCAGCAGTCAGCTAAATAGTGCAGGAGGCTTGACTGGGAACGGACCACACCTGGGTGCCAAACATGAGTCACCTAATCACTCTCAACCCAAACACACTGACATCACTGGGAGGTGCAAACACAAGCAGGAATACCTGGAAACACAAAAAACAAGAGTTAACACATGAAACAAGAACTAGAATGAAAACTAAACAGCACAAACAAAGACTTACAGAACCAAAAGAGAACCTGACATGGGACCATGTCTTATTGAATCCATATTCCATTAGAATCAGTCTAAAAATCTTCTTAAGACATTAAAAAATCCAATCAATCCCATAACACAGTAAAACTGCTGAAAAAAAAAAAAAATGTAGCGTCCTATTTACAAGAAGAAAGCAGCTCCGCCCTGATTTCTTCTTACTTTTTTAATGACTGTGTCATTAAAAATCCTCATTTTACTTTCTACTTCATTTTTGCTTCAATATCATAAATAAAATGCTGGGCGCAGTGTCGCTTCACCATTCACATTGTCAAGAAGAACTGCACAACAAAAGAACCAAGTCACATGACTCGAGTGCCAAAAAAATAATTTGTATTTTTATAAAACAACAAATGAATTCATACATATTTTGTAAGGTCACTTTGTTTTATTGCACTTAAAATATTGTGTATATTATATTAAGAATTTTTTAATCAACAGAGTGGGTAATCTGGGGCCGGAGCGCTCAATGAGGCGGAACAAGTATTGCACCATTGTATCAGGCAGGTGATTGTATGATGTCGTCATGTAGTCTCTGAAGATGGAAACCAGTGCAACTTTGAACTGAAAGAGATATGCACCTGAAATCTCTGTCTCATTATTGCCTACTATCTGCTCTCAGTTAATTTGATTTGCGTGGGAGCTGATTCATATGATTTGATTTGCGCGTAGCTGGGCCGAGTTGAATCAAGTCGTATTATTCCATCCTTTCAGACATTTTTCTGACAACTGACCTGCCACCTGTGCAAGGCAATAACTGCATTGTGTATCATATTTTTTAAGGAAATCTTATCAGGAACTCCACTTTATTTAAGAAAAAAAACCAGACGATTATTTTTCTTATCACACAACGTTTGTGAAATGCTTGGAAATGTATGGAAAGATGTGACTGATGAGCCTGAGTAGGCGGTGCAATAGTGACGTCTTGGTTCGGAACACTCTTATTTGACTATGCCTCTATCTGTCCTTTGATGGTAATCTACTAATGAACCATTGAGGAAAAGACACAAACACAATTATGGCCTATTGACCTCCAGAGGCTAGTCTTTACTGCTGCATAGCTTACGTCTGAACAGCAGCTTGTTGATTATGCGGCACCAACATATTAGTCTCCAGTTGTTCATGACTGCGTCAGGCTTTCAGTTGAGACTAATTAGCTTTGTATACTCATCTTTATTGTCTTTCTTGTGTGTTTTGTAAGCGGATTTGTACAATTTCTTTAAACTTTATTATTTAACTTTTCACTAAAAACATTTATGAATCATTACTTACATACTGATGCTGTAATATATTTATGATGTCCATTCATGCATCCATCTTCTATACACTCCTACATTGATTCATGCAGGGCTGGATCTCAATTCAAAAGAGGTGTAGAGCAAGAGACACCCTTGATAGGTATTAAGGACTTTATAGGGATGACACACAGAAAACATACAATCAAAATTTTGTTGGGTCAGGTTTAAATAACTAAAGCTAATTTTTTCCTTTTGTCTGCATGTCATTAATCCAATTTTTGAATAAACACAATTGTAGATAATGAACAACTGGCAATTTTTATGCAATTAATATGTAAAATCTGGTGTACAGTCACACCTTATTTTGGTAAGATTTGACACAGACAAATCAAAAGGCATGAGTTACTTTTCCTCCATAAAAAAAATAAAAAAAAAACATATTCCTGCCACAGGTTCAGTATCAATCAGAAACAGAATCAGAAAAGTTTTATTTGCCAAGTACAGTTTAAAAACAATACAGGAATTGAACTTGGTGGACTGTGGGAAGAACAAAAAACAAACAAACCAGAAGCATAATAATAATAATAATAAAATAAAATAAAATAAAATAAAATAAAATAAAATAAAATAAAATAAAATAAAATAAAATAAATCTTGGATGGCCAGAACATAAAGTTATAAAAAAGTCGATACCCACTGTGACCGTGCCTTTTAACCTGTTTCAACGTCTATAATCTCAGTTAGCGCTACTTGAGCAGGCCTACACCCTCATGTTCTGAACAATATGACCTTACTGCAGACAGTCTCAAAGTGCTTTCCCCATTCAATAATGCAACAATTGAGTTATCAGTGGAGAATAAAGTGTCTGGGTCAAAAGGCGTTCCCCTCAAGTTGTACCACGCACTGTAGGTGGAAAATACTGAATTTATCTGACCTCCAGAAAGCAAAAAGCTTGGGTTGAGAGTCTGAAGAGAAGCTTTAAACCCTGCAATTAATGAGCACCTGCCACTCAACACAATGCATTATCTGTGGTTTAACAGGCTCGGTTTCTTTAGCCCAAATAAATACAGAAGACTTATCAGCACCCCTGATTGTTCTCTGCTCTATGAAAGGATTTCCTCCCAAGCTTGGGATTTCCTCACAAAAAATCAAAACCAGAACTGGTTTCTTTTTTAATCAGGTTCAGCACTGAGATTCATATGTTTTACCAATTAAAAAAAAGCACTGTCATGAATGTGTCATGAATGCCATGACACTAGTATACATTTGACCTCAGTTCTCATATAAAACTAAGGTGAGAACAGATGAAGAGGAACAACATTTAAAGGAGCATAGAGCAGGATTTGAGAAAAAAATAAACATTCATTTTTTAATGCTAATGGATGATGAAGCACTCTAAACCAAAGAGAATGAGCACACACACATTTATACCTATTGCCTTGAAAAGATTGTGCGATACATTTTGTACTGCTGTTCTGGGCGGACGTACGCAGTTCTGCGGACGTGACGTCAAATGGCTCTGGTGCGCGTTCTCGACGGAAGAAGAAATGAGAAGAAGACGGCTTGGAGACTGAAAGAAGACAAGCACAGTGGACTAAACTCATGTTTGGTTCCACAGACGCAGAGGCATGTGCACAGATCTTGCAGTAAGCAGTCACATAAATGGCGAGTAATTAAATAACCGTGTCACAGTTGGAGTGTGGATTGAGCTGCGTTTTCTCATCTGAGTCCGACCTGACAGTGAAAACCTCATTTTTTTCTTAAAGAAATTATATATTTACATTTGTTTTAGTGGTAAGCAAAGATTTTAATAGCAAACAACTGTTAATGTCAACATCGCATCAGCGCACGTAGCACAAACAAGTACGCACAAGAGACTCATCGGATCTATTTACATAATCTATGTATCAAAGAAAAGGATAATCCATGTCATTGTGCAGAAAAAGGAATGTTTCAACTGTGTATTCCTTTAAAATTGTCCTCTGCTCCATTCTCTTTGCTCCACGGATAACAGCTCTCAATGTTATACAGTTTAAGCTGCATTCTGCAGCAGCTACAGCAGGAAAGGAAGAACGCTGCACGCAAACAACGCTTTGTGACCGAACCCAAACACCATTTCTAAATATCTGTCCGAATCCGACTCGTCAGGGTTCGGTGTTCGGTCGGATATATCTTCTAGTATCAGCTGTAAACAGTTGATGCGCGTTCCGATGGTGGCTTGGTTGATGGCTGTAGTTACCCTAACCATCCTGTCCTATACTCCTTTAAACACATTCAAATAAATTCCCAGTTAAAGCTTCACACAGTTATGTTCTATTGCATCACTGGCTTTTTATCCATTTATACTGTAAGTCCTCCTACATTACACCTAATTGCTTCATACCCTCTCTAACTTTAATCTATGCCACCATGATGACAATGTACACGTAATATGCATGTTTGTAATTGCAGGTGTATATGTGTACAGTAGTCTCTCGCTATAACGTGGTTCACCTTTTGCGGCCTCTCTGTTTTTTTCGTGGATTGTTTTTACAGTGCAATTTTGGGTGCATTTTTTTTTACAGCGTATGAACGCGCATTGTGTTCTGTGTCCTGATTGGCTAATACTGCGTTCACCCACCAGCGACACATCCAACTCAGTGAGTTTCACTGCCTGCTGAAGCGAGGAGCTGCGCTCCTTTTTCTCCTCTCATAAACCACCAGTGAAAAAAGCCGGTTTGATTAGCGGCTAATGCTATGCTAGCTCAGTGCTACAGAGATAACTTTTACCTGCTACTACCACCTCCTCACTGATTTTGCTCTACGCCAAATCCTTCCTAGTCCGGTCCCGGTTATAAAGACCGTGTCATACAGCTCCAGGTGGTCACACACAGATTCTACTCCATGGTTGAATGGGTGAACAGACCTGGTGTCCGTGTTAATGTGATGTCATCGTCAACAAAGACTCTGAATGTGTTCAGCATCAATGTCTGATCACTAGCAGTGTGACTCTGAAGCGCTGTATGTTTGAAAACAGGTTTATGTTTTAAAATCTACGAAGGTTTGAACTTTGAGAGTTTTTAAACAAGAGATAAATGTTAATTCCTGTCTGAGAAACGCGTATAAAGTGTGTGGTGAGGAGTTTTACAGCCTTAAAACATGTATAATAATTGTAAAAAATAAAGCTGACTACTTTGCGGATTTCGCCTATTGCGTTTTATTTTTAGAACGTAAACCCCGCGATAAACGAGGGACTACTGTAAATGTATATATGTTTTAAGTTTGTATTTCTCTTTTTTAATTTTTCAGTTAACATTTTGTTCAAAATTTTCATTTGTCTTTTGATATAGATTTTTGTGTACTTTGTTTATATATAATTTTTCCTCATATATCTAATTTTAATTGTGCATTTTGCCTCATGATTTTACAAGGGTTTATTTGTTAGCCCTTACTCTGAATTGTATGTGTTTATTAATCAAGCTTTTATAAGTAAGCCCTTGTACCTTTAATGTTGTTTTTTCATGTTTAATGTTGTGTTAGATAAATAAATGAATGAGAAATGTTTTGTGTCAATTGTGAAAATGAAGCCACTGGTAGCTCTGGCTCATGTGCAAACCAGTTGGATAAAAAAAAGCTCAAATGCTTCATGCCACTAACTGACTGACTTACGCGAGACAGATCGAGTAGAGTAAGACATTCAAAACACAAAGCACCAACTAACACATAGTGTCCAAGTGTTCCTTTAAAAAGCGAAGAAGGATAATCAGGAGGTGAGGCACACCTGAGTGAAAACCACTAGCAACCATCAAAAATAACTACAAGGTAAAAGAAAACAGTAAAAAATGATTCCCCTCCCTTCTGTGCTCCTCCTAAAGCCACGCCCCTCACTCACATGCACAAGTGCCACTGCTCCAACAGGGGACCTAAGCTCATCGCTTGTATTGTGTAGAAACTACGTCATCTCATGTCTCATTCGGCGGTAGCTAAACACTAAACTTTATTGTTCAATATGTTAAAAAACATGACTAAAATCTCTGTTTTAACTCTGTCACTGGTGTTGAAGTTTTCATAGGTTTACAGCTGCTACAGATGACAAATTTTCTTTGTTCCTTTTTCAGAGCACATAAGATCTTAATTTCTGTCAGGACATAAAAACAATGTCAACCAAAATCTTAAAAAAAATATCTGTAGGAAATTACCTACCCTACCTTTAAATCTGGACAAGGTTGAAACATAACACCATTACAACACAAGAATGAGCACAAACTGATCACTATCATTGCATTACATGACAAAGTGAAGACGAGCATGAAAAATAAACCCAAAACAACTGGATACAAAAACTCAAACACAAATGCAACACACCATCCTGAGATCATACACACACACACCCAGCTACACATGTGACTGATGAAGGATAGAGCTAATTACTACATCACAATAGTGCAAAAACATACATTTTTATTGAAATTTTGAATTTAATGGATTTTTGTGCACCTTCCCTTTGCTTTATTCTTCAGCCTATTCAACAGATCAACTACAGTAACTGACAACATCTAAGCTTCACATTATTCTTATCTGAGGAACTGTAAACAGACATCCTCTTGTTTTGTTCTGACTCGTTCTAATTTCAGTCTAATTCACTTTCAGCTCTGTGCCTACTATTTCTTCCTGTCAGGTGTCACGTTCATTTAGTGTTGTAAATAATGTGTTATAAAGCAACTGTTAGAATTGGGCCTTTTATTTTTTACAGTTAGGCTCCATTTTAGAAAATAAACTAAATTCAATAACTTCCATTTAAGTGTACTTGATGTGGTTTACTGTTAATGTAGTAGAGAAACAAAGTGTTAGACCATTTACATCATTTATATTCTACGAAAAAGCTTTGTTCCACATTTAATGAACCCCCTTTGTGAAAGATAATTCTGAATTAACTTTTATATAAGTCCAACAAACGTGTCATTACTTAAGCATTTTTAATGAAATGTTAAATTCATCATTTAATCGGTAAAGTTGCTTTTCATGTTAATTCTTCTGGCATCTGGCATATAAATTTTTTAAATATATTTCACACCAAGGCCATAGAATAACTACTACTTTATTGTCACTATGGCTTTAGGGACCATCAGCAATATGCAAAATTGCAGCATAACAAATTTTGCGGTCCAGAAATCCTATTAGACAACCCTAATGAATTAAAAGTAACCAGTAAAACCATTGCTAATAGCCTTCCTAGTTGAAATCCCAAGTTATTTCACAATCCAGATGAAACTTAATGGGGTAATTGAGGAACCAGCCTGACATAGATTAGTCAAATTTCATAAAGATTGGTTGATACGATATGTATTTTTTAAATTTCACTGATTTAAAAAATTTTAAAACTCCAGAATAACTATATTGAATCTCTCCAAAATGTAATGGAAATTTCCATGGCATAAAGTCTATCTTTGGTTAAAATTTTGTAAAAATGTATTATGTAGTTTTGATACAAACACATGAAGAAAAATATATTACCTCCGTGGTGGAGATGATTCAAAGACTTGATAAAGCCAGGATAAGTACTCAAAGATAATAACAAACCCATAAAACAATACAGGTATGAGAGAAAACAAGTTGAGCATAATATTGTATGTGAAACTAATACAATTTAGTTAATTTAATTTACCAGTTGTTGGGGCGGATTCATTAAAGGTTTCCGGGTATTAAAACGTGTGCAAACGTCACTCCACATGCTCATGAAGGGTACAAACTCCAGGGAATCAGGACTGTGCGTCTTCAGCGCGTCATATTGCACCCACAACCCATTTAGCACGTTTCCCTCTGATGAATATGTAATGTAGGCGGATCTCATAAAGGGAGAAAAAAATGGTAGGGGAAAATGCAAATAAATTAACGTTGTGGACGCAGTTCAATGCAATACATCAAATCTGGAACTATTTGTGGTGTTAATGCGCTGAAAAGAGCAGGGCCGGCTTTCCCGACAGGCAACACAGGCGGCCGACTAGGGCGTCATCTGCTGGAGGGGCACCAAATTGCACCCACCCCCAAATAATAACAATTGTGAAACACGCCCATGACAATCATTGTACATGTTTTCTCTTAATTAAATATTAATATTAAAAATCTGCAACTATACCAGCTGATCCTCTGCCCGTATTTATCCATATTTGTATTCATTACCTCTGCCAAGAATGAAGCTCAGAAGTGGAGGAAAGCAAAAAGCGGTAAGGTTTTGTTTTACCCTCCATTTGTCTATGTGTTAGCAAGATAACAAAAAGTTATGAATAAATTTGGATGAAATTTTCAGGAAAATTGATAAATGGGACAAGGAATAGGTGATTACATTTTGGTGATGTTCTGGCTACCAAAATAATATATATATATATTCATTTTCCCATCCACACTGTGGAACTTCTGCCAAACATTGTTTTGGAACACTGATGATGTCATCAACTGTGATGTGTCAGAATCCTATGCTATGCTAATGCTAATGTTAAGCTAATGCAACGCACCTGCATCCTCACTTGCATTTTCTTCCTCCTTACCGCTCTGCGCTTATGTTTTATTCTTCGTTTATTACTTTTGAAAACGGTTTTCGGAAGACGGTCATATTGCTCATCATGTTTGTTTGTATGTGTGTCTGTTTGTGTACACAATAGTGTCCTCAATATTTGATGAACCCACTTAAATTTTCTCCTGTTAATTGGTTTTCGGGCACAGGTGACACCATTCAATTTTTGTGAAGGTAGGTTCAAGATCAAGGTCACAAAAATATATATATAAAAATCTCAAAATTCCCTATCTTTAGCATGGCGCAAAATCATATCTCCATCAGATTTTCATCGATTCTTTCAAGATTTTGCAGGATGATGTAAAGCTATGACATGCAACATCTGACCAAACAGGATTCAGATCCATTCCAGATTGCTGACTCAGCGATTTTTGGACAGCCCATTTATGACTTTTTAAAATTCCAATACAGTTTAAATAGGTTTTGATTTTATTAAAATTTGGTGGATTGATGTTGGGTTGTGACCTCTATCAAAATATCAAAACAGCTACGAGCAAAATTGGGCATTTTCAAAAGTCTGCGCTGCTCGAGCACTTTCATCTGTCTGTCTGTCTGTCTGTCTGTCTGTCTGTCAATTATAGCAAGAAAACTTGAAAAGTAAGAACTGATTTGGATGACAATTTCAGGAAAATTGATAAATGGGACAAGGTACAGGTGAATAAATTGTGGCTACGTTCTGGCTACAAAAAAAAAAAAAAAACATTTTTCTTGTACTTTTCTAGTTTTTTTTTTAACTCTTGTTGTATTTTATTTATTCTATTGCGTTGTTTGCACATTGTGTTCTTTGGTTTAAAGATTTTTGTTACGGACTAGTAAAACCAAACTGGAAAGTAGAAACTTCCTTGCACTGAAACTTTTATATTTTATTTTAACTTTTGATTCCACTGTTTTGCATTGCTTTTGGATTTTGCACCATTTTTGTTGTTTCTTCAGACATACTTGTAGGTGCTTATTGTTAGGTTGTATTTTTTTTTCTTCAATAATTTGTCGTGTCACAGAATTTTGTCATTTTGTCTTGATAGTTAAAATAAATAAAAATGTGTACACACTGTGTATAGACTTTTTAAAAGAACTTCATCTATTTTTATTAATTTATTTGGGGGGCGCGCGTTAAATTCTACTCTTGCCTAAGGCACCGAATGACAAATTACCACCTTTAGACCACAATAAACATGTGTTGCTTTCTCTCTTTGTGTCTAAGGTAAGGCTAATTTAGTTAACATATGGTGTCTGAAAACCCTGTGAGAGATATATGTGCTTCCCTCCTGTCTTTCCTCAGAGTATGATTTGACCCCCGGTGCTCTCACAGGGCCTCTGTTTCTGGTTGTCCTGTTTTTTGATTCTGCTTGTTTTAATAAACTTTGTTTTATTTTCCAAGTAAGTTTCAACAAAGTCCTTTTTTCAACACTACACCTTTTCTACCATCTACATCATTACCTGGGGGAGTCATGACAGATGAGCAAAGGCTTCTTTCTAGTATAAGAAAATTACTTAAATAAAATAATAGTCAATATGAACAGCCACTGAAAGAAAATGCAGAGTAAAGTGTGTGGTGTGGCTATGGTGCAAATAGGATGCTGTGCATGGAGATTCAGCTGACAGACCTACTGGATGATGCTCAGTATCATCTTCAGTGGCTGCAGACTGATTTCTCTGTTGCTGCACTAACTCAGATCAATGGCATCAACAGATCAATAGGACTGTTTCTGTCTAAATCTGCCTGTTTTCCAAGAGCAAAGTTACAGGAACTGATGGGGCAGCCACATTAAATTGGGGGAAAATTGTTTTTGTTTTAAACAACACTTTTATTTGTTTACTTTGTTTTCTACATTATTGAATGCTTGTGCAGCCGACAGAGAAGTCCATCTGCCCCCAATTTAACTTCTTTAAATGTCCTTTTGTGCTTCTGTGCACTCACCTCTCCACGTTGAAAAAGCAATATGTTTATCTAAACAGGGCAGTCTTAACCACGTCTATAAGCACACCTATTTGCGCCGCAATGTTAGGGAATTCCCCACGTGATTTACTACCCTTTATTTCAGATCTTAGTGAATCCGCACAAGAGCTGGTCATTGTACCCTGTAAACTGTACAGAATTCTACAAAATGTCGCCCACAGCGCCTTTTTAAAAAACTCCAAACCCAAGCTTCTAGCACAACTTTTGTTGACTTACCTCTCTCCGTTTTGCTGTTTTGTAAAAATTTCCCCTACATTCTAGTCTATTCTCCCATAAAAGGGGATTTAAGACATACGTACTTATTGTTAATTTTTTTTTGCCCGTTTGTTTTTTCCATATATAAATCTATCTCTCTATAAAAGCAAGGAACGTCTGTGTGCGTGTGTGCGTGTGTGGAGCAAATATCTCCCTGACGCGGTGCCCGTTCGACCTGAAACTTTGTTGACGGCTTACAAATACCCCGAGTTTGTGCATCTGTTATTTTGTGCATCTGTTATTTTGAAATGTTTATTTTTATTTTTATTTTATTTCACTTCTGGACGGCAGCTTTTGACCTCAGGGTGTGAGGGGGCGCTAGCGCACCATCTATATCTATTTCACTGCACAACTCCTCACCCGAGCAAGAGTCATGTGTGCGGCCAGAGCCAATCGCTGCTCACACAGCAAAGCAGACACAGACTGTAAACACACGAGTGAGAGAGAAGAAGATAGTTTAGACCGTAACACGGGAGCTCTCTGAATAGATCATTTGAAACCGTCAGCCACTGGTGAGTCTTTTGCAGACAAGTTTCCCATTGTTTAAACCATATAACTGTTGTTCAATAACGCGCTGTTTCACTAGAGTCGGTATTGACCTCAACCCGGTCAATACTCCATCTGGAAAACTGCAGATTCTCTGTGGTGCCGTGCATGGAAGCTAAGCTCTGACCACTCGGTTCGAAGGTAAACAATGATTTTTGTTTTTTTAAAAAAAAGACAGCCGAATTGTAGATAATGCTTTAATTTACTTACTCACTCATGTAGTTTGGAGCTTTGACTTTTGTTTTGCGCAGTTTGGTTGTTTTTCTGATTGGCGCTATAATCACTATGGAGTTTGGTTATCTTAAACATTTCACGGAACACACACACACGGTATTTATTTATTTATAATAAAAAATATACTAAATGAGTAAAATAAAACACAAAAAATACACAAAAAGACAACAAGATAAAAAAAAATACACATGAATCCAAAAAACATACATTACAGAAAAATACAACAAAAATATGAAAATGACTCAAATACACAAAACTAAATATTTATGCAAAAAAATACACAAAAGACAACAGAAATGCAAAAAACTACACTAAAAACGATACAAAATGATTCCAGAATCACACGACTTAAGGCAACAAAAAACAATATTTATACAAAAAATGCACAAATGACTTAAAACAAAAAAACTAAGCAATGTTTATACAGGAAGTACACAAAATGACAACAGAAATGCACAAAAATATACAAAATGATTCCAAAAAACATATATTACAGAAAAATACGACAACAAAAATATGAAAAAGACTCAAAATCCATTAAACTAAATACTAAACACTAAATTGACAACAGAAATGCACGAAAATACACCAAAAAACCCCAAACTAAAATACACAAAATGACTCCAGAATCACTACAATGGCAACAAAAAACAATAATTATACAAAAAATGCACAAAAAGACAACTGAAAGATACAAAAATACACATAATGACTCCGAAAACATACATTACAGAAAAATACATCAAACAAAAAAAATATGAAAATGAGTATTAAAAAACAACAAACACATTTATCATGCGCATGTGCCATAAAATCAAACCAGATAAATCACACACAATATTTTACTTTGCACCCACAAATAAACCCCTTTATAACACTACAGAGTACAGAGTATGTACACCTCTTAGTACATCCAACCTTCAATTATATTGTCATAATTGACAACTGTACTTATGCTCCCACATAAATGCATACTTCCGACGGGCACTGTACTATCTATCTATGAAGCAAGGTGTGTGTGTGTGTGTGTGTGTGTGTGTGTGTGTGTGTTCCTCAAATATCTCTGTGAATCAAGCTCAGACAAAGCTGAGACTTTCAATATGGCTGCTCTTGGTTCAAAGGTGCGCAACGTTGGATTTGTTTGGACTGCAATGATACCGTTAAAAAATTATTTCATAAAAATGTCCACCGGAGCCGACAATTTTATGACATTTTAGCAGCCCGGGGTGCCCTCCGCATGTGTGCATGTGTTTTATTCAGAAGTAAATGTGCATTAGGAATTAAAGTCAGTTTAAAGAGGATTTAACTTTTATTCTGAATTAAAGAAGAAATAAAGCTCCCATGTAAACCATCCATACTTAACCTACCACCTTTCTATAGCAAGACATAGTTCCTACGGGCACTGCACTAGTTAGATAAAATAGAAATTAGGAAAATTATTTTGCGTCCTATATAAGGCTGCACCAAAAGAAGGACAGGCTTTTCAAATACCTTACGGTTTGAGTTTGTCAGTTGTGTATCTATTTTGTTTGGGACTTAAACACTTGAGCTCCCTAATGTACTTTGAGACAGGTGTCTCCACCTATTACCTCAGGCCTGTACTAGGAAATTTGCTTTACTTATCCGGGATATCTCTGTTAGCTTGGTTGATTTGAAGAGTAACTAAACCCCAAACCTACTTTTTTCTGCTGAAGACATACTGTATGTATTTGGGTATTTAGTAACGCTGTTGATTGATCCTAGACCAATTTTTAACATTTTAGTAAAAGTGTTTTAATTTTGCATTTTTAGTTTTAAAATGTCAGAGTTACTGGCCTCTAAGAGTTGAATGCTGGCTATTACAATTGAATTTTGCTATAAGCCTTTTCACCCTCTGGAACTGCGCACGCGCGACCAGGGGGGGGGGGTTACAGGTCGAGAGGGATATAAACATAAACATGCTCGTTGTCTCTGTTGATATTTCCAACCTAACAGCGTTTGTACTGTTATTCCAGAGATCGTTAGTGTTTTAATAGTATTTATGTTATTAATATTCGGATTCGAGGAGGTGTCCAGGGCTTTCCACTGATGCCGATTTTGGCCAATCCGAGCACTTTTAAAAACCAATGGGAGCAGCTCAGCAGCAGTATGGAAACAAGGCAGCCCCTCGCTTCCACGCCTGGTGAATGTAAACACCGACTGCCTGGGTCTGCAGCGGGCTGCGTCAGTAGTAGAGCCCATAATCAAGGCAGTTTTGGAATTTCTCTCCCTAGTGGCAGCTCAGCAGAAAGCAGGGGTTTAGTTACTCTAAGACCAGATATTTGCAATCTAGATCAGCTGTACTACAAAGCTGGTTATCAACTCGTTAATTTAACCCAGGGGTTTCCAATCTGGATCAAAAAAGGGGTGGAGTTTGCAGCATCAGACCAATTATAAACATGAAAAAACAATTATGTATATACAGTATATATATATTTATATAAAACTGTTCCCGCAAGTTGAGAAGAAATGCTGGTAGGACATTACCGACTCTGTTAATGCATACATTTGTGAGATTATACAATATAATTAATCGGACATTATAAACGGACAGACTCTGATCTAGCATTTTCATTTTATTATGGCACTTTTTTTTTTTAACATTATTATTTTTAAGGGACATGCTACATTCTGTATACATCTCAGTAAGCCTACATCATAATGTAGGCCTGGGCATTGAAACGAGAACAATTTATATCGCGATAGAGATGTAATTTATATCAATAGAAAATATCTGCGATAGAACGTTCGATAATTTCACTGAACTCCGTTAGAAAAAACCCGGAAAAACCCCTGACCCAGAACCGCAAGGCATTCTGGGGGATGTAGGCAGATGAAGGGCCTGAGCCTCTCCAAAGTAGCTGTGTAGTTTCTGTTTCTTCATTGTCCAGTGCCTCCTGGGTTCGATGGAGCTCATCTTTGCTAATTTTTACCCTTTTTCTGCAACAACACCAAACTTTCCATTTTTTAACCTATTTTCATGACTTTTTCTTGCCATATTTTTGCTCCTTTTAATGCATTTTCTGCGCATTATTTTCACTTTCAAGACATTTTCACCACTTATAAACCCTTTACACCTAATGTCACATCTGTTGACACATTATTGTCACTTTAAACCTCTTTTCAGTATATTTCATGCTTATTTTTTGTCAATTTAACCACATTCACCATTTGTCATACTCAATGTTTGCCAGTTTAAAGTAATTGTTCCAGTATTGCCCCCCTTCTTCCAGCTGGGAACTACAAGAATGCCATTGACATGCACAGATTTCCCTCACAAGGAGTTAGTTTATATTGTATTCCTTGGACAGTAGGATTGTGTGCAGGCAGGACAAATCTAAGAATAGAGCCATAATCATATTTATTAGACCTGTGGTCGATTTATCAATCAACCTAATCGCTTTGTTATTTTGTCATCTTAGACCTTAGTTAATGTTATTCCACCTCTTGTTCCTTTATCTCACTTTATTTTTATACACACACACACACACACACACACACACGCACGCACGCACGCACGCACGCACGCACGCACGCACGCACACACACACACACACACACACACACACACACACACACACACACACACACACATACACACCAGTGTTGGGCTAGTGCTGGTAGTTTTTGGTGGAGCTAAAATTCTAATGCAATACTTCTTTTAAAGTGCAGTCAGCATAAGCTCCAGTCAGCATAAGCTCCACCCCCACCTTTTCCTCCCAAATGCTCCCATTGGGGCTTCATCCAAAGCCCTGTCCCCACAAGCTTGAATACAATCTGATTGGATGAACAAATTCCCCAAAGTAAAACCAATAATGAGTTGTCAAACAGAAAGACAGAAACCTCTGCATCACTTTTCAGGCCTTTCAGATGCCAGACAGAGATTGACGTGGGCAGATGAGAAGGAAGGCTTCTGATTGGTTCTTTTGGATCAAATGACAGGGATTGTTCAGAGTCTTTCAGCTACTACAGAGGTCTGATTCTTTGAGTTCTTTTTTTCTGAATACATAATGTTTTGATCATTCTCAGCATGGAAAGACCATTTGTTGGTGGTTAAGGAAGTGGGCTTGTAATCAGAGGGTCACCGGTTTGAATCCAACCCGAGCCATCATTGTGGAGTGTTGAGCATGTCCCTTAACTGCTCGTGTTGTACATCGCATTGGATAAAAGCGTCTGCTAATTGTAAAGATGTCTTTTTTTGTAATTTCACACAAAATGACAAAAAGTGTGTTAAGATTACTCCACTTTTAAATAATTCACTTCTTTACCGTTACCGTACGGTGCGCTACTGCATTATATTTATTTAGATGGTAAATCAATTCATTAAGTTGGTTTGGTTGCGGTGTTTATCTATGTATCATATTTACAGACACAAAGCCATGTTGTGGGTAAGAGCTGAAGAGCTTTGCTGGAACCAGATGGGACCCGATGGGCCAGTGCGGGATCGCTCTTAATTTTTCATGGGCTTGGCCAGGCTTGGGCACTGTAAAGTAAATGAGTGGTGAGGTGATGCATTTTGATTAACACAAGAAAGACAACAAAAGAGGTGTGTGCGTGCACAAATTTAAATAATGTCGAGCTGGAACGGGTTCAGGCTTAAAAAAAATTGGGCGGAATTCTGTCGGGTTTAACCTCTTAGGGCAGATTACATCTCTAAGCCGCTACCTTTTTCTCACGCTTTGAACCCTGCGGCTTAACAATGACGCGGCTAGATTTTTTTTTAACATTAAATGGTTTTTGCTCGCACAGAATTATTCTCATCACTCATTTTGTCATGATGCACACTGCCTCATCATAACAACAACGCAGAAAAATGTTGTCAAAGAGAGAGAGAGAGAGAGTAAAAAGTGACCATAAAAAGCTGTAAATGGACTGATATGTAGACGTTGGGCAGTGAGGACGAGACTTCATGTAGTAAAGGAAACTTATCAGTTGAAACACGGAGATTTCCCTGCAACTTAACAATACAGCAGCCCGCCTACCTGCCCGTTCTGATTGGCCGGGTTGTCTGATGGGCACCCTCATCAGCCAATAGGGTGTGGCCTATGTTAGGCTGCTGCATTTGTGTGGATTATTCTTAAAAAATTGCTAAATTATTGTAATGCGGCCAATTAAACAGTGCGCTTTATAGCCCGGAAATTACGGTGCTTTACCAAACGGTAAATCATCATGGCAGTGTGAGAGCTGGGACAAGTTCCATGGAGATAATTGTCTTATTGAGTTTACTGCATCTTTGTAACAGTTGTTTTTTGTGTCATCACTTCATGTTTTTCTTTAAGTTTCCTGTGCTGTCTGAGATGTTTAGCTGAAATAATTATAAACCATTACAGCAAATTGACATGCACAGCCTGCTGAGGAAATATCTACTGAGGGCAGATTTAACATGTAGGTAAGTAATCTTTATTTATAGAGCGCTTTTCACAGGTAAAAACCACAAAGTGCTTTACACAAATTTCAGTATCAGTATTAAGAAAATATGCTATTACCATATACGATTTACAGCCCATCTAAGTCACGTTTGAGGATGTTGACATGTGATTATCCAGTACATCGTAATAAAGCTATTTCTTTCCTGCTTCAGGCGGCATAGCCAGGACACATGTGATAACCTCTGTTCTGGACCATCTGAATCATATGTCATAAAACATGGCCAGAGAAGCCACCACTAACAGACCTGAACCCTGCTTCATCCAGATGTTGATGTTACACCGCATTTTACCTTTTTTTAAAGACGTCACAGCTTTACTAAATTCTAACCCTAACCCTAAACTCTGGCTCACAGTGGGCGCTGGGGGGGGGGTGCACCAGTCCATCACAGGGCAACACACAGACAGACAACCACTCACACTCACATTCACTCCTACAGTCAAGTCAGAGACTCCAATCAACCTTACAGTCATGTTTTATGGATTGTGGGAGGAAGCTGGAGTACCCGGGATAAACCCACGCACACAGGGAGAACATGCAAACTCCACACAGAAAGGACCCAAGTGTCCACCCAAGGGCTTGAACCCAAGACCTTCTTGCTGTGTGGCGGACGTGCTATATAGCCTATATAGAATAGTACTTATATGTTAACATTTACAAAAACTTCATAAAGTAATTGCTGCATGCTTGCCTAATGTTATGACTGGTAACTATTTTAAATGGTGGCTGACTTGCGTTAGAGTGGCGATTCCATGGCAAAGTGCTGTGTTATGCATGTGACGCTACCCCACACACACTTTTACTGGTTGTGTAGGGCCCTATAAAATTAACGTTAACGGAATTACGGACGGAATCACGGAAATGACTAATGAAAACGGAATCTACTGTTGAACGCGGAAATGGACAGAATCGGGATGAAACGACATCACCGTGAGGCAAAGGACATTTTTTTGTGTACATTAGACATTAGATGGACCGCCCTCCCCCCTCCTGTCCTGGCCGCTTCAAACACCACCCGCTTAACTTTGCTGTGCCTGTGAAGCTCCGTCTGTTTCTCGTCAAGCGCAGCGGCGCTCCATGAAAACAGGAGCAGCTTTAATCAGTTTCATCTGCTCAGAGTGTTTGATAAACATCTCATCAGAGCTACAGAAGATCTGTGGGAAAAGTTGTGTGTTGTTGTGGACTAGACCAGTGATGCCAGGGATTGTAGATTCTTAAACATCATTTAATCATAACTTCTGTAAAATATTCTGCCCCCTAGTGCTGAAATAACTGATGTATCCTTGCATCCATTTATTTTTGTTTAATAATTACAGTCTGTAAAGATGTCATCAGGATCATTTAAATAACGTTAATTGAAATTAAGTTGATCCAAACTTAATCAATAAACCTGCTCAGATTCAGTAAACCATTGATCCCTGTGGGGAAATTGGGTGATAATGCTGCTCATACATTTTTTAATGACATAAATTAAAAAGTCAGGATCAACGTCGGTCTGTTCTGTCTGTTGTAAAATAAAGAATTTGCTAAGTAAACCCTGCCTCAGAGTCCTGCAGTTGGGTCCTGTCTGCTATCTGTGACAATTTATTAGTATTTATTTTGTTTCCTCTCAGTATAACTTATATCTACCTGTTATTTGTATCTTACATTATTTTTGACATATATTTTTCTTTGATTATGTTTTTATTTATTTATTTATTAGTATTTATTTTGTTTCCTCACAGGAGTTAAAAGCTAATATTATCTGAAAAAAAATTGTTCATATTTCTAAAAAAACAGAATTTAAAAAATCGAATGTAGAAAACACGGGATTTGAAAAAAACTAAAATGGAAATTGGAAAAAAATTAAACAGATTGTATAGGGCCCTAGTTGTACAACATAAATAAAAGCAACACTGCATCAATGAGGACTGCTTAGAATGCTGGTCCTTTTTCTTTTTTTTTTTACAGCATCTGCGGTTGCTGTACTCTGGTGAGAGTGTCTCACTCTTGTGACACCATGGGCAGGGCGCTGGGATTTCAGCAAACCAAGAACTGGATGCGAAAATTTTGACTTTTAATCAAAGATTACGAGCAAACCAAGCATCGTTTGGGACTTTTATTACTGGATAACAGCACAAGTTTTGTTCTTCCATAAAATAATATTATATAATACAAGAACTCAAAAATGATCACATTGGGACTTCAATTTCATGATGGCAAATCACTGACTCTATAAAGCCCATCTTCATGTAACTAATTTGAACATTAGACAAACTTGTACAAACACGGTCCCGTAATTGTAGTCAGTTTTATCATCTGTATTTAGTTAGCTGTGTAACAGCTGACACGGGTTAGGTCTTGGATGTACACGTTCCATTGAATAAGCGGATTCGGCATCTCGCTGCGCGCAAAGCATGCTGGTCCGGGTCAAAGGTCAGGACTACCCAGCTCCCGCCTAGCTCGTATCATAAAACGTAAACATGGCCGAGTCTGACAAAGATATTGAATATTTTGAGCGTTGTAAAGTGGATGTTTTAAAAGAATATTGTAAGAGACGTGGACACGTTGTTACTGGGAAGAGGAAGAATAAACTAGTGGCCCTCGCTTGGGCATTGTCATTTCAAAAAGCGCCCATAGTTTTGACAAAACAGCAGGAACGAGAGGCTGTCAACCTTGATTATAAATCTCTGCTTGAGATCGATGTTGACAGTTGATCCTGGGGGGATCGGGCATATTGTGGCGAGAAAGAAAAGGACGCCAACAAACCCCCGAAACCTGCTGGGTGAGAGACACCTCTCTAACATGTACACCACAATATAATATTTATATACTAGTTTACTAGTTAGCTTTAATGTAGTACAGTATATGTCAAACTTACTGATTTAATCCATTCGGCACGACGTTCTGGATCTTTTCTTTCAGTAGGAAATGGGATGAGTACGAATGGCGGGTCGCATATACATCGTGAGCTTCCTTTATTGCAAAACTCTTTCATCCACGTATTAAGCCCACGTGTACCGTTGGAACAGCCACGCATTGAACAATGGGACCCTGGCATATTGCCTTAAAACGACCTTAAGCAAAGTAAATGCCTAAAAGTCCGTATAAGTAGCCGGTTGTTCCGCTAGACAGGGGCTTTGTTGACACGCTGGGCAGTCGTGAACTCTGACCCGGATATATTGACCCGGGAATCGCGCATGCGTACTGATAATGCTGATTTGGCTTATTGTCTTGTATTATGGAGCTGTCAATCAATGCTCATTGAAGACTAATAGAGCAGAAAGTACAGTTTCCGCCTACCAGCTTTTATAGGGGTGGGGCCAACAGCGACAGTTAGTGATGTCACTGAGACAAAAAAATGTCATGAATTTAATCTCAGCCCATAGAAAAAATCATTTTAATAGCTGTGTTTCAACCCATAGAGGGCAGTCACTCTGACATTTTACAAATGGTTTTGGGGGGTAGGCTACTTACACAATGCTTGTTAGTTGAGCTCCCCTTAGTCATCCAATAGTTTTTATCGTCCCTGTGAGAAAATGTATTAATAGTATTAAGCACATAAGGTAGGTTGTAGTCATTTTCATTCATTTGAATTAGGCACGTATTGATGAGTCGTGCATATTTATGCAAACATATTAACAGATTTGTTATTACATTCATAATTACTTAGACATTGTGATCAATGGCAAAATAATTATCCTTGTTAACTATTTCATATTTTTCTTCTTTTTTTTTTATGCAGAAAAAAACTCTAGTGTGTGGTTTAGTTTCATGCAGCATCGACAGAAAAATGAATCACCTGGGGAAAGTAACTCTAAACAGACAGAAACAGGATGTAACCTTCTGCTAATAAGGGGCGGATGAACACATGATAAGCAACTCTAAAAATCCTGCCTGTCATGATTCTTTTGTTTCCTGCACGTCAGGTTTATAAGCAGAATGACAGTAATATAGTCCTGCCACTACATGAAGAGAGGAAATGTCACTCCCACAAAATGGTAGAGAAGTGACAGTCACACGTTGTCTCCATGCAATACATTTGATCTTCTTTTGAAGTTTTGAAAAAGGTGGTCAAGCCTTTTTTTCTGTTTGTATTACCATAGAGGAAACTATATTTAGATAAATAATATCTCATTTTAAAGCTGTTTTATTAGATTAAATCATGGTGTGTACCCAGAGGTGAAAGTAATGGATTACAAATACTCATGTTACTGTTTGCTTTTTTGAGTTGAGAGTACATTTCCATTTAAGTACATTTTAAAAGAAGTAAAGTAATTGATTAATTACATATCTTAAATCTACACCCAACCATTACTGAGTAAATTACAGTATATATATATATATATATAATTTTTTTTTTTTTTTTTAAATGAACAACAGATATTGTGAAACTACAAAAAATGAAATGACCAGACAATCAAATAATCCATATGTTCAGGTTGGGGTTTCTATCTATTAGGTTGTTACCCTTGTATGTTGTTACTTACTGTTTTAAGTTCATACATTTAGCTATACTTAGAGCCTGAGATTTTTTTCTTTTTGAATAGAATTCATTGGTGTTATTTTATTTATTTTTACATAATTGGACATTTTGACAAACCTTTTATTTTATACACATAACGTTGTGGAAAATTAATTAAGTAGCATCCATTTGTGCAAGATTTGGTCTCTTCCTTTTTAAGTTTATACATTGAGATGTTTATGCAAGGGAATTGTGGCAAGATTTATCACCAAAAATAAACATGGAGGTGGGGGGTGGAAAGTAACTACTGAGCTACGTACTTTTTACTTGAGTATCTTATGTATGACTTACTTGTACTTGTACAATTGTACAATTTCAATCAAGTGGGAGTAGGTATACTATACTATAGTACCAGTGAGCACTAGGGTTGGGTAGGCAGGCAGACCACCAATGTCAACACCAATGACAATTTCAGCTGGCAAGTGATAATCTCACAAAATCCAGATCATAAAAAACCATTAAAGAAATGTATACAACTATTCAAGTATCAGCCTTGATACTCTCCCAACAAGTTATATCTCATGACACGGCAGCGCATCCGTTGCATTGCAACAACAGGCGCATCCACAAAGGCAGTCCTTCCTTTTGTACCATTCACTGTGGAAAGTACAAACACTTTTCTGACCTTTCCTTTGCTGAAGGTCTGGTAGCTGGTCTCCCATCTTTTAAAAGCTCTCGTTTTTTCTCAAGAGAAATGTCCAAAGCTTAGCGATCTGTCTTTTTACGTAATTGGTTTTCATCTTGGGGAACTGACTGCACATGCGCAAATACATACAGTATAAACACAGGCTATGGGGCCAAAGGCAGAGGAGCAATGTACGCTTGGGAGAGGGTGTGGCCTCCTCCTGCCTTACAGCGGAGACTTCTGCAGCGTTTCTGCTTTCAAACTTATAGGTACTGTACACTATCAGAAATTGAAAAATAAGTTACAAGTATATTATAATTAAAACAAATAATCAAAAAATAAATTCTCTCTTGGGTAGGCACTGCCTGATTGCAGGTCACTGATCAGTACTCTTTACACCTCTGTGTATACCTCATGCCTCAAAGACCAATGAATCAAACATAATTTACTCCAAAAAGAAAGGAAAAAGGATGGAATTGTCGCTTGAATGTTTGTTTTGATTCCCACTGTAAACATTATCTTATTGACATTCTGGGCTTGTACTATGAAGCTGGATAAGTATATCCTGGATATTTCTCAACATGTTCACTTAACCTAGGTGACTTCAACCTGGCTAAGTGATGGGGAAACTAGGCAGAGCAACTTGAGAAAAATGTCTTTAAAAATGTGAAAAATTCAAATCCAGAATTCGGACCAAAAACAACACAGCAGAAAAAGCTGGAAGACAAATAATGCACGAATTGATGACTGCTTAAATTAGTGATATTATACAATATTAATTCATTGGCGAATAAATGGACACTGATCAGTTTCACTTTATTAAGGCACAGATCTTGTCTGTGGCTCTGATGCTGCGTTCATACAGCTCAGCCTACATCATAAGGTGGACAATATTTGTATTTTATACAGACTGTATTATCTTACAGGACTGAGGCTCTGCGTCGCCAACAATGTCTATGAATACATAAATGAATGATGCACACAGGCCTTATCAGCTGACTAATGTGAGTCAGTCCATCAGATAAAAATCTATATTTTTCCTATAAGATGTAGAAATTATTGTGCTTATAGCAACTGTAAAAGTGACTCACTATAAAACAGCAAGTGTTATGGAAACTGCAATTAAAAATGAAAATAAAAATGACCTGATTTTGTAAATTGTTTAAGTAGAAAGATTGGGTCTTTGCAGACAGATGCAGTTATGGATTACATTTTCTTTCCTTTGTACTTTCTGGTTTAACACACAAATAGATAGATGTCTGAGACAGGTTATTTTTCACCCAACTGAAGATGTGTTGTTGCAATAGTTTAGCATGCTACGCTAATCCTTTTCACCTTAATAATGATATTCTAGCTTCCCAAATGGCATGATTTGACTTTCCAACCTATTTTGGTTGGCGTTCATTCTCGAGGGTGTGTAAAATGCCAAATTTTTATTGGCACACACATAAACAGTCTTAAGATAAAGCTGTTGTAGGCGCTTTATGGTTTTAAACAGGCGGAAATAGAGAGCCTGATGTTGTATAAGAACTAAATTAAGATACATATTATGATGATATTTTAGTTTTTGTTCTGTTTAGAGGTGAACAAAAATTTTATTGGCACAAAAGAGAAGGGTAATTGACTGTTTCTTCTTCCTACTTATCTAGCCTCCCTAATACATCTTTTGAAGTCCTGCCAATAAGAATATCTAAAACCTACTGGGTCTTATCATTGGAATTGTTTCTGTCAATTTAGAGGCCTGACTAAATAATAGGAAAAGATTAATTGACTCATTGTCAGCAGCGGAATAATCATGTCCAAGACAACACATTCAAGCCTTTTCTATCTTGCTGGTAAATTTGCTGCCTCTCAGTGGTGTCATCGACACTCAGAATGAACCTTCAACTTTCCCAGCTCAAGGTCCATTATCGAAGCTAATGTAGGCGTAGGGTCTGCTGTTAACCATCCTGGATCACACTAGTCTGTTACAGGGCTATAGAGAGACATGTAGGCACAAACACAACCACAATCTCAATCACCATCTTACATGTTTTTGGAGAGAAAGTGAATCAACTCTGAAAAAGTCCCATGGAGGGATGGGGAGAACATGTAAACTCCACACAGAAAGGTTGCAGATCTTCACCTGGCTGAAATTGAATCCTCCATCCTAGCTGTGATGCTTGATGATGAAATAGGACCCTTTCATTGTCAACTGCATTGTTGAGACTGCAAAAAAAAAAAAAAAACCTCTCTCAACAACTTCCCCCATGAAGCTTTCTCTGTCGTCCAAATATATATGCTTTGAATGAAAAATGTTCTTTTCCATGGTTTGAGTTTATTTAAAAAATAAAACAGAACTTTGTCCAAATATGAAGTGTCAGCTTAAGATATCGAATAAATGATATTAAACACAATCAGTAGTTTTTGTATGAACCGGCTTATCTCTCAGTTTCATATAAACTTTTGTTAGATCCACTAGCGGAACACATCAAAGCCGAGCCGGGGACAGGGGTAAATGACCGGGCCCTTTAAACCCAAATAATAAAGTTCATGATTACATCATTTTACAACATTCACATGCCCGCAACAGCGAGGCTTACAAGCTTCGGCACCACAGAGAGCGTCTATGTAATTTTGAAGTCCATCAAATGGACATGAAGTTTAACAAAACAAGAGAACAACAAAAACATTAGGATGGTCACTACAACTTCAAAGCTGTTCAGCACCACGGATAGCGACCACTTTATTTTGACACCCACTTTAACTATTTCAACTCAGCCTGTATCAGTAACTATAAAGTTTAGTAAAACTGGCACAGTGGTCCACATGTTCACAGACACTATTTCAATTTGAAATACTACAGACCTACTCACCACTTTTTGAAGAGCATACGATGAGCCTTGCGTTCCTCGAACTCATCCACAATGCTCTGTATGTTCATTTCCTTTGCTCTTTCATTATCTATGGACATCATGGCAAGTCCACTCAGTCTCTCCTGTCCCACTGTGCTCCTCAACTGGTTTTTAATAAGTTTTAACTTGGAGAATGAGCGGGGCAACCCATAGACCCATTTCAATGTGGACAAACATGAGACACGTGACTGACGTGCGCCTGCATACTTGGTGCAGAAACCATGTTGTTTACATATGTGATGCTTGAAAAATTGAAAAATGGTAATGAATGAACGGCTGTTAAGGCTAAAAAATAGTTCGATGTATGTAGTCAACTCACTTTAAGTACAGATGAACGATTGAGGGACCCATGTAGCATTCCTGAAAACGAGTAGTCATCTGATTTGCGCTCCTAGCCCGATGTTCAATGACCAGACATTTATACATATCTGATAGAAAAACCCAGTATATAAACAAAAGAAAACCTAAAAGCATCAAGTCTTTAGATGCTTATAACTACTAGTTATGGTTACAGAGTCAAAATTATCACTACTGTTCATTAATCAATAATATTTTGTCAGATTTTATTCCATCACAAATGTTTTACCAATTCTAAATATATAATCTGTTATTGTATCAGTGGCATTATTGTTGAAGCATTGCATGAGGTGAATAGATGGGACAAAGGCCACATGGCAGCGTAGAGAGCTGCCTTTGGACAAAACCACGCTTTGCTAAATGCTATACCTAAGTTCACAGTGCCATGTGACCGCTGCTGCTAGTTCTCTAGCTAGTGGGCGGGATAACACTACAGGCAGGATGACAACTTTTTTTTGAGGAAAAACGACAGCTTTTAAAAGATGGGAGACCAACACCTGAGTTACCAGAGCTTCAGCAAAGGTAAGGTCAGAACATGTTTCATACTTTCTACAGTGAATGGAACAAAAGGAAGGATTGACTTTGTGGATGCTCCTCACTGAGGCTGTTCTGAGTTGTTGTTGTCATTTTTTCCATGTTTCTGTGTTTCCAACACAAACAACGGATGCGCTGCCGTGTCATGAGATATCTCTTGTTGGGAGAGTATGGAGGCTATATTAAATAATTGTTTGTTTCTTTAATGGTGTTTTACGATGTTGATTTTGTTAGATGGCTAAATGCTTGTTCATGTGGATCTTGTTGGGTTTTTTCTTTCTTATTATGAATTGCAGTAACTATGGGTCTAGCTCAACTGACAATGCAGGGTGACCAACCAGCAATGCTAGCCATTGGCCAGTGGCCAACCCTAAATGTTTAGATGAAATGATCCAAACACTCTATTCTTCACTACATGTATGCTGTCTACATGGAAAAAAACTTAAAACTTGATACCTTTTGCAATCTAATCCAGTGTTTCTCAAATGGGGGTATGTGTACCCTGAGGGGTAGGCGATGGGCTACAAGGGGGTACTTGAGAGAGAGAAAATGAAAAATGAACATTAAAAACATGATAAACATAATAAAGATGATGGAAATGATCTTGTTTAGAACATTAACTGAAAATACAAGGGTCAGATGACAGGAAATAAAAACTATAGAAATAAATCTATTAAAGAGGCACAAAATACATTTTCATTCTATTACTGACCATGTAATTCTTTAAAATGTGTGTTTTTCACTCATTCCTTCCATCATTATGCTCTATAGTTGTTCTTTCACAGTATTCTGAGCAAAATGTTGTAGTCAGACAAAGGGGGTACTTGGATTCAGAAATAAGAGAAAGGTGGTACTTGAGCCAAAAAAGTTTGAGAACCACTGATCTAATCTCAGTAATTAGTTGATAATTGTTTTCTGATTTAAAGAGGTTATATCTCTTTTCCTCTTGGATTTTTACCACTTTATTTTTTACCTTTTCACTTCTTTCTTCTATCTACATTATCTTCCTTCTCCTCTGTCCTTGTTCTACCGTCTCTCTCCTCGCTCCTTCTCTCGTGGCTTCTTCATCCATCCCTCTCTCCTTCTTTCATTAAAAAACAGAGATGAGGAGAGAGTGAGACTCGGGGGTGGGTGGGTGGGGTGTAAGTGGAGGAGGGGGGTAGCTATAAGAGCAGCTGCTTCCAGCCTCCATGTAGCCAGAAAAAACAAACTGAGACTGACAAGAGGAAACATACAACGAAGTACCACAACTCTCACCTACGGGACTCTCCCAGGAACCTACGCTCTCACCCTCGATACAGGTGAGTGGACCCTGTGAAGGACAAACACTCTGCGTTTGTTCTCTTAGTTTGCATTATCCTTATTTTATATACAGTCTTTTATTGATTTAGTTCAAACCAAACCCAATCTTTAATGCAGTGATGCATTTAGCTACCTGTCTTCTACTTACTGATGAAGAAATTAAGTGAATGTGGATTAATGTTGCAGAATTAGTTTGTAACCACATGTAACACCGTGGTTTATTACTCCTACTACGTGACCAAGCAGTCTTCATTATTTAACCTATACCCACTCCCAGCATCCAAGGATATATTTTACACTTACTGTTCGGATGTGGAGACCTTTCGACCTCTGAACTCCTCAGCACTCAACGCTTGTAAAGATGCAGATCACAGATTTTACCCTACAGTTGACCTCGATGGCGTAGTGACAACAGAGCTGATCGAACACTCTGAACGAGGATTATTACTTGATGATAAGAGGAATCAACTTTGCAGAAGAAGCTACTGTCTTTAATGGTTAAAAGTGGTCATTTTTTTCAGGTGGGTTATATATAATAAATCTACAATATGACTGAAGGCATAGGGTGATGAGGATGGTGTGTATTTTGTGTGTTGGTATTTAACTCAGAGGAGAGATACACAAACAGCCAGTTCCATCTAGTTGTTATTTGTTAAGTGCTCATGAAATTATCTGCACCAGAATTATGGGACTCTCTAAGGTTTCTTTAGGTGATGAAATGCATTGACTCAAAAATTTGTGTCCATATCCTAAAATTTAGTCATATTCGAGCAATAAATTAATAGAAAATTGTGTTTCTGTGAAGTCAAATTAAAAAATAAAATCTCATTCAGTTCATTTCATGATTTTAGTAAAGGTTTTAATGCTCTTTCAATCCCCTACTTATTATAGTGTTACTGTAGTCAACCAGAACTGATTTACACACGTTTCTATTATGACGTAAATTAAAATAATAATATTTTATAGGCTATATTACATTTTGGATGCATTTAAGTCGTGCAAAAAAAGCCTTTAAAGGAAGCTGCTAGATAAACATTAACATTGAAGACAATTTAAGATACATTATGATCATTTGATTTTAGCAGACAATTCAATTTTAATGCAGCAGGGCTGAGTCAGCGCAGACAGCTCAAACCAATGCTGGATTTACTTCAACCTTGTAATATTTTGATTATTTTCCATTGATTGTAAAACATTCAGCTTATTGTCATTGCATTATTAAAGTGTCTTCACATGATTTAATGTGTATGTTGTACTGATCACGGAGAGGGGAGTGTGTTTTAACTGTTAAGTAAAAATCTATCATTAGGATAAAATGTGACCCTTTTTATTTAAAACAAAACCCTTAGTAATTAATTTAATGATCATGTTTATTCTGTAGCTTCCTCTTTATTTCACCCTAAATAAAAAAATAAAATAAATAAAAATAGATAATAAGCCAACCAATATCAATATTGGTTGGCTTATTATTGACCATTTTAATTTTAAGATAACATGAGTGAAGCATTTAACACAAAGCAAGGCTGTTTGACCTCTAAATATTTGTCTGGGTTTTGTTTCTTAACCCTTTATATCATTGGTTACATTATCCTGAGTGAGTTTGTATTATTTGCAAAAAAACAAACCATGAATACAGTTTAAACTACCAGAGAAATTATCTATTTACACCACATGTACAATATAGCATATCTATTAACCAGTCACGTATTTTTATTTGATTTCATGACATTTTTAATCGGCAAAAAAACGGCAATGCCAAGAAACGAGTCAAAGAACATCTACAAAGATGTGCACTGCAGCATTGTGAAAAACACATTACAAAACAGAAAACATTATTTCAAGGTAGAAAAAATAGATATTGCATTATTTACATAGAGTCATGGTCAGAAACAATAAACAATAAACTCTATTAGTATTCAAAACAATAAGAACATGTATAAAATATAAATAAATCATTAAGGTAAAGAGCTAAGTTTCAGAAAACAAACCAGTTAAATGTCTCAGTGGATGATAACATTATACTGTATATTTATGTTATGTCATATGTAATTTGCTAAGATTTAGGAATCAGAATAGCTGTGACTTTTCATAGTCAATGTCACAACATAGAATTAGATTTGGATAAAATCCAAAATCCTCATCATTGTCCGTGTATCCTTTCTTTATGAGTCACGTCTTAAACCCCTCATGGTCTATTTCTTCCACTCTTCTCATGTATCAGTGGGTTTGTGGGTTCCCCCTTTATCACTTCATGCACCTCATTAGCTGCCTGGATAAACTACTGTCAGTCTTCAGCTTAAAGACCACAAGGTTAAAATACAAGGGGAACCAGGAGTGTATTAACAGTAACAGTGTACACAGCCTTGATAGCCAGGCTAAAATTGGTTGTGAGCGTGCAGAGTTAATCCAAGGATACAATCATCCAAGCACAGCGTGGGTCATTATTTTTCCATTCATGAAGGATTTCAGAGATGCATCTTTACATCACCCTGCCAGCGTAAGTGTTTCTTGTTGATCACTCATATTTCTATGACTTAAGAACTGCATAAAGGGAATTCAAAGTCTTTGTGATGCAATAATCATATATTCACTAAAGCTTTAATTTAATTGTAGTATTAGATTAAATTGCTGATATATACACAGTATATTAAAACATATCCAAATACTAAAGGCATTGAAAAGGAATCAGTGGTTAGGTATCAGTTGTTAAACAGTTTTCTTTTCCAAGGAAATAAATGCAGAGGTGAAAGTTACAAATTACAAATACTCACATTACTGTAATTTAGTTGCTTATTTGGGTATATGTCTAAATCAGTAATTTTACATTTTTAGTATGTTTTAAAAGAGGCAAAATAATTACACTACATGACTACACCCAACCACTACAGAGTAAATTATTATTAATCTTTTAAAATGATTGTGAAATTGAGCTCCTTTTTACTTGTACTTCAGTATTTTATGTATGACGTACTGGTACTTGAGTATAATTTAAATCAAGTAACAGTACTTCTATTTGATAAAGATATATCACTTCTCTTTATACCTCTAAATAAATTACACTAAACCTGTTGGGGAGGGATTTCCACCGATGTTTTTAATTCACCACAACTACTTAAAGTCATACATGTAATTTGGTTTGTAAATGTGATTATTAACCAAATGTATTTATCAATAGGTGAAATGTTGATGTAGGGGTGGTTTTAATCACTCCATTTGGTTAAGACACAAAATGCAAAAATATGTTCTAGAACAGCTATTCTCAACTGGTGGGTCGGGACCCGAAAGTGGGTCGTGGACCTTTACTGGGTGAGTCGTGGACAGCTGGTCAAAAAATAATTAAATACTTAATATCTCTCATATTGGACTTGTCTTTTATTTTGAAAGACACTTTTTGACAGGCATACTGTGAACTGTATGTTGCACAGAAAAATATATAGATTAAAATTAATAATAAAATATAAGTGTGTGTGTGTGTGTGTGTGTGTGTGTTTTCAACAGCTATTTTTGAAAAACTACATTTGGTTGATTGAATATAAGAAAAAGAGAAAAAAAAGTGGGTCGCGATTTAATGACTATGGGAAAATGTGGGTCCCAGGGTGAGACCAGTTGAGAACCGCTGTTCTAGAAAAAGTTCAAAACCAGTCCAGAAATGTATGAACCTAAAAAATCAAATTAAGTACAATTCAATGGTATCTAAACAAGTTCTGATGAACTATGGCCGGGCTCACGGAACGTCTGCGTCAAATAGCACATACCACGTTCGGTTCCACGGAGTAAAATTGTTATCTCTGTTGAATTGCCTTTGAAACATTATATCACACAACTATGTTCCAATAAATTTAGAAATTACCCCCCTTTCAGAAAAGTCTCCGAGAGGCTCTTGACATCTGCTCATAGATCTTCAACAAGCATTAACAGTGGAGTAGTCATTTAAAAAATGGGGCCCCTGGGGGGCTCCTGGCGCCCCCACGTCACATACGGAGTAATGGGTCCCATTCATACATTGGTGTGTGTCAATGATTTGGTACTACCAACTGTCGCAATATTTGACTCACAAATAAATGAGAAAATGACTTAAATGGAAATTGCCTAAAAAAGGAGAGTGGGCCCCCAGGCTCCTAATCAAATTGTGCGATGCATACTTGTAATTTACTTTGAATTACCTTTGAAACAATATGTCACACAACTATGTTCAGATAAATTTGGAAATTACCAAAAATGGGGGGTGGGCCCCTGGGCCCCCTACCCCATTTCAAAAAAAGGCTTTGAGCATCTCATCATATTCATTCATAGAGTATTAATACCAAACTGCATTCCAATCTAACAAGAACTAACAGAGGAGTAGTCATTTGTAAAATGGAGCCCCCGGGGTCCCCCTGGCGCCCATGTGACACATATGGGCCCCATTTATATTTTGGTATGTGCCAATGATTCGGTGCCACCGACCGTTATAATATTTGACTTGCAAATAAATGAGAAATCAACTTTGCCTTTTTTTTCTTTGGGGCCCCAAATCGAAAATCGGGCTCCAAGTGTCGATGCGTACACATCCATAGACTATACCTACCAAATTTCAGCCGATCCGTTCACGAATAACAGAGGAATAGCAATTTTAAACTACTGTACACAACAACAACAAGAAGACCAAAGTGAGTGGTGTTTCGAGTCTGGAAGTCAGGCCTAAAAATAAAAGCATCCATTGGGAAGATAAATAATCTAAAAGACCTCAAAAACCAATCACTCAGTGCTCAAGCACACCTTTAGTAGTGAGGAAGAATGGCAATTAACAGATAAGGCACACCTGAGTGGAAACAGCAAGACGGGGAAAACCTACTCACTCAGCACTCAAGACAGGCCGTACAATACATGGAACGAACCGAAAGCCAAACACAGAAATGACACAGCAAGAAAACCAGAAGGGATATCCAACACAAGAAGCCAGGAAATAAAACGAACATGAACTTAAACTTAAAATACATTTTACCCTTTATCTTAATCTCACTTCTACTTCAATGAATTTTGTACAGAAAATATTGACACTATTGATCTTAATTAAAGCTGCAGTATGAGAACTGGGAGACCGTTTCAAATTCACCGGCATCCTCGTGAGTGCGCACAACTGTGGAGCTCTTAGTGACTTTTTGTTCTCAGTAGAGACTAGTGAGGAATGTAGGGACTTTATCTTGTGTTTTTGGAGAGTTTCCTGATGTTATAGAGACATGAAAGCATGTGTCACTCTCTAGTTACTGTCCTGAGCAGTGGCTGAAGCAATGAGCTCCTCCCCCGCCACACAGCTCACAGGCAACTGCAGCGAATCCCAGCAGCAGGTCAGAGCAGACCAACACCACTCCACGTCCAGACTGCAAGTGAATTGTGCATGTTCTCTCAACCTTGGATATGCTTATTTAAGGTTTAAACACAATTCATTCTGTCTGTTATCACTCTCTGAAATCAGTACGTGGGGCGGACTGTATGTGGTCACGGACGTCCACTTTGAGTCCATGTGGATCTCTGTGGAGTCCGTTTGACCCAAGTATGTTCGTGCCTTTAGAGTGTTGCTTCTTCACGTTGGTCTTCCTTTGCCCGTTTGCTTTACCATGTAACCGTTGTGCCTATTACCGTGATGAGGACTTTATCTACTGGAACGTCCGCCATTGTACTTTACTACAGAGGACATGAATGCAAATTGACTTTAGTCAGACAGCCAATAGTAAAGGAGCACTCTGTAAAAAGATCTCTGATTGGCTGAAAAGGAGCGTCACACTTGTGGATTTCTAAAATAAAGACAGGGCCAAGAAAAGGAGCAGCGGTCCAGTGTCCTCTCAGAACACTTAAATTACAATATGCTCAAAGGTTCATATGGATTTTTTACCAAATGATGCAAAAAAAAAATAAAAAATGACATACTGCTGCTTTGAGTTGGTTTAATTTAATAAATAATGTTTTTAACTGTAAATCAATCAAATAAAGTACAGAAAAGTGCAATGTATCTATTTTTCCACATTAATTTGTAAACTCAATTAAGAGTTCTTTTGAACACAGCATTATGCGTTTCTCAGTCAGCTCAACTCTTGATTGGCTACAGTCTGGGCCCAAACCCAATTGAAGCCAATCTCTTTTAAGATCAATGCATTTTTCATCATTTATTCACATATCATTCATGTACCAGCCTTTGATTCCCCTCCTAAGCGTCCATTTGTGTGTCCTTCTCACACTAATCAAAACACATCACCTGACAATTTATTTACCTCGCAGCATCTGAACCATACCCAAGCCTGTGGTAAAATAATAGAAATTAAGCCCCGAACCCCAACCCTGTGGTTGGGCGAAGATTTACAATTCTAGTCTTGAGCTTTCCCCACACACGAGGAGTTTTGGTTGTAAATATTGAACGGGACATATTCACTCTAAACACACCTCAGACCACAGGATAATATTAAAGAACATAAAATAATCTGACGTTTGCGTCTATGGTCAAGATGGGGGTAAATTGGGACAAAAACAGCCCGATTGTCTTTATGTGTACCCCGCTTCAACCCCCATGTTCATATTCCCACAGCCACTTCCACACTTACTCTCACTGACGCCTTGAAGTGAACACCCATTCTCCAGCACATCTCCAAAGACAGACCAGTAACAGGAGGGAGACACAAGTCACATGCACACATAGAGAAATGTGAAGAATTGTGGGCCAAAAACAGAATTAACTGAGGATGTCTTTATCAAAATTTAACTACACATGTCTTTTTGCTTAACTTTTTGCAATATTAACCTATTTTTTAATTCCATCTTAGTGTCAGGCAGATGCAAGCAATCCTATGACCGAATCAATTGCCTGACCGTGTCTAGGCTTAACATGTTTAGTGTCTTTTTCCTATTAGTTTTGAGCCATGGTACACTTCTAAGCCAAATAATTTATATATAGCAATTATACTGCATGGTCTGTAAAGCTGGAGTATCACAGCATAGTTAAAATGACATCTTCTAGCTTGGTGTTACACAAAAGACACATTGACTTTAGCTGTGAAAATACTTACCGTTCCCTGTTAATGCTTTGCCGTTAATCTTTAAATTATAGGTGTAACTACATAGGGACAACTTTTATGAAGAGCAAACACAGGACAAACAGAGGACAAGCTAAATCAATGTAATTCTTGTGCAGGTGGGTGGAAAACACAAACAGATTAAAGGTCTTTGCCTCATCCCAAAGCATAATCAACAAAAATCCATAGGAGTCTAGTGTGACTGCTCAGTGTGTATTCAAGCGACACTTTTTCACCATTAATCGACGTATACGTGATTAGATGCTTTGCGGAAGAAAATTGATTTAGGTTGGCGTGTCCGTCTGTAATGGCCTCTCACTCTCAGATTGGCAGGCAGCTTCACTTTTAAAAACACTAAATACAGTACTTGTTCTTTGGCGACCCACAGTTCTCCCTTTCTTGTCTCCCATGTTATTTGTGACTGTTTTTCCATGTTTTCTTTAGACGGGATGATACTGAAATGTTTGTACAGTACTTTGTGGTTTTTACCTGTGAAAAGCGCTCTATGAATAAAGATTACTTTTTTACTTACTTCCCAAGAGAGCAAATACAAATACAAATGTTCTTTTGGCAATAGTAGAGGAGAGTTATACCACAATCACTTGGGTTTTAAAACTGACCCAGAAAGTGAAGGGTAACCAAACCCAGGCTTGCAGAAAGAGACTTAAAAGAAGAGCTAAAACTAAGATTGACAAGCGCATAATTTGGTGTACAAAAGTATACCGTGGGTATAAAGGATTTGAATATAGATTAGCCCTTTAATCAGCCTGATTGACATATAGATTTCCTGTCCTAAACCATCACCATGACCATCAATAGTACATCACAACACAGTGTATTTTGAGTGGGCCTTTAAAGAGTTGTCAGACAAAGTGACTCTACTGACGAGATGAAGCCCTTTGGACACTAAATAACATGTAATGGCCTGTCAGAGTGACTCATCAATATTATGAACTGCATTCATTCTGCTCTGTATGCTTTGTTTCTAGCAAAGTCATTTTTTCTTTTTTAAATATTTTAACTGTCATTACTTTACATTGTACACATTTTGTCACATTACAAATGTAAATGTAGTTTGTGAATTTATTTGATAGACCATGCAAGGGGCCCGTATAACCGTACACTGAAAAGAAAATGATACATTTTTTTTTTTTTTATTTTTTTTTTTTAAAAGATTCAGTTTCCCCATGTCAATACTTTGGAATATATATATATATATATATAATGTATAACTGCTGCGTAACAGCAATAGAGCTGATACGTTTCTATTAAAGTCAATGTGTCAATTTCCACTTCCTGTAGTCTCTGTTATTCATGGGACAGGATGTAGTGCACAAACACCGAAATAAATAATCCGGTTTATTTTCAAAATAAAATACTCCGTGTTCAAGACGTATCACATTTCTGTCCATTCTCCGACTGGCTCACTCCTATTTTGGGTGGTGGGGGTCTGCTGGTGCGTATCTCCAGCTTTCTTCAGGCGTTAGGTGGGGCTAGACCCTGGACAGAGCGACAGTGGTTGGTATTTCACATAAACTGTAAATATTGCACTTATCCATTGTTGGATCACAATAATCTCCACAAAAGCGGAAGATTTAGAGCGCAGGACCGAGTCTATTTCCTTCTGCTCCTCTCCAAGGAAACAATGAACTGTTTGTATGGCTTTGTGGTTCTCTTTGTATTGACTACACATATCACGCTATTATGCATTAATTAGCGAGATCTCTTGAGTCCTCGCCGCAACAGTTAGGCAGCACAGACAGAGGCGGTACAGTTACGCATCCAGTGGAAATCCATTGTAAGTGGCTAATGTAACCCTTAAAGTAAAGCCTTGCTATGGATCTGTCTGTGTTTAGTGTTATTTCTATTAACCCCATTCTGTACAACTGTTATTTACACAAATCCCAAAATATAATTTTGAGTTGACACAACATTTTTTTGTGGAGTAAAATCCTCAGCAGAAGGATAGCTACTTAACCTGGAAAAGATGCACTTAAAGTTTAGAAATGCCCCAGAAAATGAAGCTTCTGTCAACGTTACTGCGTGATTTGGCCACAAAAGTAGCTCAACTACGATCACGTTACCGAGAAATATAGTAAAGCTAGTAACAACGCTACTTGTAACGCCACTACTGCCCAACTCTGGACTTCAATGTATCTATTTAACGCATCAGACGGACTGAAGTATGTTCTGTGTTACGCTTGTACCAAGGTACAATCAAGGCATTTGAATAAATAATAAGGCAATGTGTCATTACTTATTCTTAACACATTAAATCAATTACTTCTAAATTTTAATATAAGATGGAATTATTTATTTTTGAGCTGCTCTACTGAACTTGCACACACACATATTTCTTGCCTTTATCACCATCCCATATGTACATGACTATATTGCATCACTCAGCAGAAAACAGAGTTAGGAGAGCTAAGAATGCATTGTCAGGAATATGACTTTAGCACTTTCATAGTAATTACATAAATTACAAAGTTAGCTGCAACTTCGTTTTTAGGAGATTAAAAAATACATGACAAAAGGTCTGCAGAGCGCTCATCAGTTCAACCATGCAGGAATAATCCAGCTTTAAGTCGCTGTTTCAGGAGGAGAGCAATTTCTTTATACTTTCAACCCTTAATTAGAAATAGCAATAATGGAGAAAAATAATAGTGGTCATAGTTGATCGGACATGTGAAATGATTTTTAAGACTATGCTTCAAGTGTGCTTTTTTGTAAAAGGACAAGATCAATAAATCAGAACTTGTGAATTTCATAACAGCACTTACTTGCTTTACAAAGTTTACAATTTCAGTATGAAGATGAGTTTAATGCTGATATTCCCACACTTCCCACAGCACAGGGACATTTCTCATGGGTTTTATGCAGAGTAACTACTTACAATGCAATACAAACAATGGCCGACACACTGTGAAGGCTGCCAGAGAAGCGCAGACATGACATTATGTTTAAAGTCTACAGCTCCATACACTTTTATACTTTGTTTGCATGTTGCACATGTTTATATTATACAACAGTTAGTTTTGACCAAGTAATTTGATTGGACAACAGACATTTCAAGATTGCTGATATAGAGTACTGTACACAGCACTGGGACTTTTTACGCATCATATCACTCCGCTAAACAGCTGATATGAATATTGTTACTGTTACATCTTGGGCTACATATAACAGCACTTACTTGCTTTACAAAGTTTGCAATTTCAGTGTGAAGATGAGTTTAATGCTGATATTCCCACACTTCCCACAGCACAGGGACATTTCTCATGGGTTTTATGCAGAGTAAATACTTCAGTGACATGATGGAATTTTTCCTTCAAAGGTGGTCCTAATTATCATCCAGTAGTCTGGAAAGCTCCCGCTTGTGCCTTGAGTGCAGCCCTGTACAGTAATGACCTGATTAACTGGTTTATTTAGTGGTTAATCAGTTAATCAAGACCAGAATAATTACGTTTTAAAGACTCTAAGGACAACATGGCAGACCCAGGAGTAAAACCACAGGAGGTACTGTATATCTGTTGGAACGTAGGAATTCACTTTATTTCAGTGTGCACATGTTGGACAAGCACCGGAAAACACTAGATATTATAGTGCTCACAGCACAGAGAAGAAGATTATAAAGGTACAGCCTGGTAGGACAGAGGTAAGCACTTTGTAATCATGTAAGCCTGAATCATGCCAATTGAGCTCGTGACGCGGCGTAGCTCATTACACAGTTTGTGTGTGTGTGTGTGTGTGTGTGTGTGTGTGTGTGTGTGTACATGGTTTCAGAGGAGCATTAAAAAGTACTTGTTTATCTTCCGGTCACAGTAAACAGTGGTTTTTGCCTTAAGCATCATAGTGCAATTTATAATGGAATAATTCTTACCTTTTGTAGCACAATAAAAAAAAACAAAAAAACACGCACATCCCTTTTTGAGGCAGTGTGCTGGATCAAAAAAGTCCAAAGATGCAATCTGATGAAGGGCGTTCAGCCCGAAACGTCACGTTTTTTGGTGTATATTAAAAATGGGAGCTAACCACGCAGTTGTTTTTTTCATTTATTCTTACCTTTACCATAGCTATCGGTGACAGTTAAGGAAGTGGGCTTGTAATCGGAGGGTCACCAGTTTGAATACAAACTGCATTGGCATGACGCAGTAGTATGACTTGATTAAGTATCAAGTAGGGGTCACCAACCATTCTAACTGTGAGCTACTTCATAGGTACTGTATAATCCGAAGGGCTGCCAGTTTGAAAAGAGCTTCTTAAATACAAACCTTTCATGTTTTCACTTCAATTATAGGCTAAGACAATAAGGAAGGCCAGTAGTAACTTTTCATGATATTTTCATGATATTTCATAGAAAACGATCATCTTCCTATATTACTAGGTACTAACAAACAACTTTTAACGAATCGTATAACATGTAACATTTGTAAAATGTAACAATTATGTCAATTTTTACAAACATTTTTAACAATATATTTTATATATGATATTATATACAACATACCACAACCCATACAGCAAGTCTGCAGCACTTAAAAACATTGGTCACAATGTTTCAGTCAAAATAAAAAAGTTTAAGACGCCATTAAACACTAAAACTTTGTCATGGCAGCAGTATTTCACTCTACTAAATACAAACTACTTCTGTCGTCTGTATTTATCTTTGTGAGTTTAAATCCTGGAATGTAAATCTGATTTCAGATGGAGCTCATTGGTGGCACTCATGAGGGCACCTCAAATGAAACATGCGGGCTAGCTGGTGCCCACGGGCACCGTGTTGGTGACTTCATTCACAAAGAAACTCAGTTACTATTTTGATCACTTACACCAAAAAGTAATGTGTTACTGGAAAAAAGTAACTTTTGAGTTACTTAGAATGAAAGAATGTAGTATTTATTCTGGGTCATTTGTGTCCGTACAGCTTCATATCAGTGCTGTAATAATATAATAATCTACTGTTGATCAACTGTGCCCCTGTATTAACATTGCTTTGGATAAAAGCCTCTGATAAATTAAATGTTATTGTGTCCAACTCTACAGTTTCTAATCATTTACATTCACTGTACTAAACTCTACTCAGTATTTGTCTTTACCAATCTGACTCAAACACTAAGTATTCTTTCAATACCAGTTTATTTACCTGAGACCAGCAGAAACTGAAAATGTTACAAGGAATTGTGAAATAAATAAAACACAAAACAATCTGAATAATTTTCAAAATCAAAGATCAAAAATTAAAGTGGCTTCAGCATCATAAAACAGTTGTGTTTAGCCTTAGAATGTTCCCTTACAGCTTAAGTACAAAAACTAGCAATAATGTTCAACCGAAACACAAAAAACCTTCTAAAATAAATAAATGAAAGCAATCTGAATAACATTCAGAATAAATTTTGACCAACTCTGCTTTACAAAAACTGTTATAAAACAATCATAAATGATCCAAAATTAAAACAGTAATTTTTCAGCCTTAGCACAGTAATGTAAAGTAAGCTGTGCATATTCCAAGTGCACATTCTGCTGTTGAAAATGCTTATAAAAATAAATATGGAAAAACAAATTCATAGCATTTTTCTCAGCTACACAATGCTAAACATATCAGGCTAACGAGCTGCTGTTAGCAGTGACTCAGCAGCAGCGACAGACTGCTCATTTACAACAACATACCATGCAATAGTTTGGCTGACCTGTCCCTGGATAACAGTCACTGTCCATTAAAATCCATACGCTGTTGTTTCGAGGCAGAGGCTTCCCTCACGTCCACCAACGCAGCGTTAGCTTAGCTTCACCGATGCATCTTTTGGAGACAGATGAGTAAAATAATATGCGTATTTCCACTCTGAGAAGCACGTCCTGCTCTTGCATTGACTCGCCATGATTGGTGCACGTGATGTAAACAGAAACACGCTGATAATTCTTCTTCTTCTATTTTACCGTGGTTGGCATGGCGTCCCGCAAAAATATGTAGCGTCACTGTAAACAGGAAGTACACTGCAGCTAGCAAAGTAACGGACAAATGCACCCTAATGTAACGGTAACAGCGTTATTTCTTTCAAAAAATATTGCGTTACAGTACTAGTTACTGTCAAAAGTAACGTTAGGGCGGTAACGCGTTACAAGTAATGCATTACCGCCCAACACTGGTTGCAACACGCCAATAATCAAGAAAGAAGAAAAAGTAATCATGCTACTACGTCAGGTCAACGTCTTAACTACGTTGTAAACTCCCAAAAAACTTAACAACACAACGCAGATTGCAAGAGCTGTGATTGGTCCACACCCTCCCCTATCACCGTTTTTTTAGTCAACACCACCATGTTTCAACTTTTTGTTGACGGGTACGAGTGTTGTTTCTACAAAGGCTTGAGTCAAAGACAGAACCAAGATGGACAAAAAGCGCAAGCATTTTATTATTTCCTTTCATGGCTACACCCCAAGTAAAGAACCATCAAACAGAGTCCAATCACAGACAAAATGTGTGTGTTATCTGTGATCATAGCTACAGTGTCTGCGTATGTTTAATTAACAGCAAACAATGGCCAACACACTGTGAAGGCTGCCAGAGAAGCGCAGACATGACCTTATGTTTAAAGTCTACAGCTCCATACACTTTTATACTTTGTTTGCATGTTGTACATATATTATATATATTACACATTATTATATTACACAAAAGTTAGTTTCGACCAAGTAATTTGATTGGAGTGCTGATATAGAGTACTGTACACAGCACTGGGACTTTTTACGGATCATATCACTCCGCTAAACAGCTGATATGAATATTGTTACTGTTACATCTTGGGCTACACACCACAGTACGTTTACACTGCAGGTCTTATTTTTTTTATCTGATTTTTTTGTGTGTGTGATCATTCAAACTACATTAAATGCGTCTTCAATCAGTTGGAGTATGAACGAAATACTGTATCGCACTGTGGAATTTTCTTTCTAACTACTTAGGATAGAAAGCGCCTCGGCCGTTTCAATACGTATCGGAAAAAATCAGAATCGCACTGTTCAGACCTTCTTTAACAGATCTGATACACGTTGCATATGGGCAAAAAGATCAGATTTGGGTCGCATTTGCCTGCAGTGTCAACGTAGCCTGTGTGCTCTTCACTTGTCATAGTATCTTGTCACTTATAATGTTAACTAATAAAATGCGCTTGTAGAACTGTTGTATAAAAGCAATATCACACTCGAGGTTGTGCTGTGGTGCTGAAACATCAGCACTGGTGTGATTATCTGCAACTGAATCACACCACTCATTTTTGTGTGACATTGCTTAAATTAAGAATAAATAATACACATATGGACAGTTGGGTAAGTTATAATACAGAAAGAAATTGCATTTTAAAATGCTTAAAAAACATTAAACATTGTTTTACTGTGACCAGAAGATAAACAAAAACTTTTTAATGTCTCTCTGAAACCACACACTCACACACACACACACACAGCCAGAACCCGCAGCGACATTGTGATAAAGTTGCAGAGTGACACATTCCCTCGAAGTAGAACTCTTGTTGGTCAACCTCTGTGTCATGTTGGCGCTGTTCCCTTGGCGTAGGTCCAGATGTAGTTGCACGATTCAGCCTTTAGTGTCCTGTCACTTCTTGTGCGTAAGAGGCTTTGAAACACTTCAAGTGTGTTTTGAGAAATTAAGTCGATTTACAGTGAGGCATGTTACCGAGAGAGCAATTGGAACATTTCATTGGTAAATTTCAAAGTAACAAATAACTTCAGTTCTAAAATAACAGTGGCTACACATTGTTTTAATATAGGTGTGAGTTTTTGTCAGAGCAAGGTAACTAAGGTCCTCGAGATCTGCAGCCCTGCATGATTTTATGACATCCTCCTCTACCCCATTTCATTTATCTTCATTTAAGTTGTAAAAATAGTTAAATTAACACCCAAGCTTTTTGTCTAGTCCTCAGCCATTTGCCAAGAGTGTCCCATCTTTATATTTCTGCCCTAATGACTGGTCTTTTCCCCTTCACATGATGCACCAGTCCCCTCTATTTAAAAGTTTGTTCAATTTTTTTCGACCAATCGGAAATGCTTCCTGAATTAAAAATGTCGGAGCCTTTGTGCAATTATTTTGAGAAAGTCTCATTCTAATTCTCCTATTAAATTTGAAAAATGCCAAAGGTAAAGTAAAAATATAGTTAAACCATGTGTTATGCATAGACAGCAAGTATGTACGAATCTATGCACTTGTTCTTTAACGTGTTTGTAAGCTTGGTAAAAAAGTATGACATGAATATTAAAGACGTGACTTTCACAGCCCTTGTCAGCAAGAAACAATGAGTCATTTTGTAGCCCGAGGCATTAATTGGGGCATTAATTAAAATAGATAAAGAGTTTGCTTAATGAGATAAAAACTCTTCTAGTGCTTCTGACGTCAGACACACCACATTGCGATGTTTCGTCCCGAAAAAGGTCAAACAATCTCATCTTCTCCTATTTCAGCAGTAAGTGTTTTGGGGAAAACTGGCTTATCGTCATTTCCTCAATCTTAAAGTTTCTGATTTGACTTTTTTTCTTACCCATAACAGCTCTCACCATTTAACCAGTGGAACACAGTTATCAAATGCTTTGCTATTAAAAGACGTTATAAAAAAAATATGATTTACATAATCTAAATGTGGCATTTTGTTCTTTGGAACTATTTTCCATAACAGCCCAAATTGTCTTCACTGTCAACTTAATCTCTAAAGCTCAGGAATAACGTAGTGACATCTAAAACCCACTGTATAATGTTATAGATATTGTATAATTTATTATGCTGGAGAAACCTTGAGCAAAGTTAATATTGTAGCAAACCTGTTCCAACCTGTTACATGACTGTGTATGACTTTGTGATACCCATTGTACTACATTGTAGTGTAATTGTGGTATCAAACTGTACATTTCTTAATTAATTTATAATAATTCAATTGTGTGTGAATTGTGATGTTCAGGAAACCACATCTCAAATGTACTCACATGTTCTCACATGAGAAGAGTAGTTTGGAGCATTTGTTAGATTGTATTGCTCTTTACAAAGGTTTCTGTTGCCTGGTCCAACACCCACACAATAGACACTGTTTTCATATGACCATTAAAGCCACAGGGCAGGGCTGGTCTGTCTTGTGATTAAGTCAGCTAATCACATTTGTGCCAGCTTCACCGGGGGCCCATCCTAGCAGCCCAAGAAGATATCTGTACTCCCCTTTCAGATTTTACATAGTCTTCCTTCTGCTAAGGCCTTGACCTGGGCAGGCATCTGGAAAACCCCACAGTCATAGCTCAGCTTCCTTGTCAAGGCAGCATGTGACACACTTCTTTGCTTCTGAAACCTTTCCCAATGGTTTGGACGTGAGGAGAAGTGCCCTCTGTGTAGCAGAGTCAGTGCAGGGCTTCAGCTAGTGTGTTCAAGACCACACTATCCAAGACCAAGATTCGCCCAAGACCAGAATGCACCAAGACCAAGACAAGACCAAGACTTCCGGGAGCCGAGACCGAGACCAAGACCATAAACATTTTTTTTTAATTTAAAAAAATATATAAATAAATAAAATTGTGACAATGTTCGAGTTAAATAACATTCTCTTTAGTTTTTTTAAATACATTTGACGAACAAAAAAGGTGACTGCAAAAGATTAACTAAGATATTAAAACTACTACTGCTACTGATAAATTCACAATTATTCTACATATTTGAGATTTTTATGTCAGCTGAATGTACAGCAAGTGTTTAAAAGTATTTCTGCCAAGAAATAACATGGCTGGTCACCTACACACCGCAGAGTGTTTCCTCTTTGCTGTGTTTTTACAAATGTATTCTTTGTGGTTCGTGAAACCAAATTTAACAACCAACACGTTAGCGGACATGTTTAGCTCCCGCCTCTCTCTCCTGCTTGTGTGTGTGAGTGTGTCACACACGTCACTCAGTCACATTAAGGAAGGTTGCGGTCATTATACGGGGTGGATTAAATAATGAATAAAGGATTGTTTTATCCCTTTCTTCTCCGCGTTATTATCACATTATAAAAAAGTTTAAAAATAGCAGGAATTAGTGCTGGTCTTGAACGGTCTTGAGGGAAAATTCCAAGTCCGGGCAGCCCGAGTCTGAGACAAGACCGAGTCAAAATGCTTCCGAGTCCGAGACAAGACCAAGACCTTTAAAATTTGGTCTCAAGACCCGTCTCGAGACCAAGACCGGTCTTGACTACTACAACACTAGCTTCAGCACATCCTGGCGGGATGCAGTGTTGCGCTGTCTCAAGGTCGCCTTAGGTGGCGGCACAATCAGGTGTTGAAGACGTTGTCAGAGTGATGTAGAGTTGATGCAAACAACTCCTCAGTCTCACAGCATGCAGACATCAAGTTTGTCAGACCAGGAGATGCTAGAATTGTCTTTCCTATTGTGATCACACAGACCTCATTAAGACTTGACATCGTAATGTGGTCTGCAGCCCCAAAAAGAGATGCTCATCATCAAACTCACTGTGCAATGGGAGGAGGAAATATCATCAGCATCTCAAGTACTCTGAACTAGCAGCAGAGTGCAGAGAGGGAGGTTGGACCGCAACCATCAGCCCCTCGGAAGTTGGATGTAGGGATTTTGTAGGAAATCAGTAATCCAGCTTCTCTGGCATGCAGGAATGTCGGGAGCAATAAAGAGCAATAAAGCAATAAAGGAGCTGGCGGAGGAGGCAGAGAAGGTGAAGTACTGGTTAAGGAGGAAGGATTGGAGTTGGGGTGCAACACCCCAATGAGAGCAGCTGCAGGGGGTGGCGGGAGACGTCCCCAATAAGCCTTTGCTCCCCCACTGGGAGATGTACTGGCAAGGAGGCAAAATGTCCGTGAAAGGTGGTACCAGCTGATGACCCTGCAGCTGCCCAAAAGTGCGCTGGAGGAGGCGCGACAGAGAGAGATGCCAAGCAAGAATATCATCACCTGTATGTCACAACTACTACTGCACCTACGTGTGTGCTTGGTTGCAGGAACAAGCAAGCCTGCTAAAACATTACTTGTGACTATAAATTTGAATAAATTACACAAAGAAATAGAACAACTCTTATCATATGTCCTCGAGCTGTTCAATTAAAAAAACTGTTGAACTGGCGAACAAAGCCATACGGCATATAAATATGAATCAGCTGTTCCCTGGGTGCACTGAGAGCAGATGTCTGTTGGGGAGAAGCCCATTTTATAAATTTTCTGTTGGGTAATGTGGGATCTGTGGAGGACCTTGTATTGAATTAGCTGAAGATTTGTGTTTTTAGTCATCTTAAAAGTATTACAACAAAATTTCTGTCCAGAAATCAGTGTTCATGGTGATTGAGAGCTCAGCTTCCCATTTAGTGATCGGTAAGTGATTAGAGTTAGTGTTCAAGAGTGCTCTGTATATTTTTGAGAGTTTTGTTTGAGTTTGTTGAGGTTTTTTTCATATATATGGCCAGTTCTGGAGGTTGCAAGGTCATTAGATCTATTGCCGTATTTTTCTTAATTGTCTCTTTTACTTGTAAGTACTGAAGAAAATTACTTTTATTTATATTGAATGTTTAGGTTAGATTCATTTTCAAAGAGGTCTTGGAGATGAATAATTCCGCTCTCTTCCCATGTTTTTAGATAGAGCGGTGTTTCTGTTTCTAAAGTCGGGGTTGTGCCAGATTGGAGACAGCATGCTAGTTTTTAATTGAACATTCGTAATGTCCAGGGCTTATGTTTTTATTATTTGTTTTAATTATAATATAATTATAAATTGTTTATTTTTCCATTTCCAATAGCCTACAGTACCTATAAGTTTGAAAGTGTCCGCATTTTGTGCGTTTCATCGCCCAAATTACTAAACAGCGCTATTTCTTGGAACGGCTGCCGTCTCACTCCGCTGTAAGGCAGGAGGAGGCCATGCCCCCTCCCAAAAGCACACGGCTGCTCTGCCTCTGTTCCCATAGCGTTTTTTTATGTGTTTTTGCATGCACAGTCAGTTCCTCAAGATGACAACCATTTACGTCCAAAGGCAGCTCTCTATGCTGCCTTTGGACGTAACCGTGCTATGCTAAATGCACAGTGCATTAGTGAATTGATATCATGTGACCGCTGCTGCTACGTTCTCTAGCGAGTGGGCGGGATAACAATACAGTCAGGATGACAGCGCTAGAGAAAAGAATTTTTTTTGAGGACACCTGAATTACCAGACCTTCAGCAAAGGTAAGGTCAGAAAATGTTTCACACTTTTCTACAGTGAATGGTACAAAAGGAAGGATTGGTTTTGTGGATGCTCCTCACTGAGGCTGTTCCGAGTTGTTGTTGTCATTTTCTCCGTGTTTCTGTGTTTCCAACACAAGGGTTTTTTCTTTCTTATTATGAACTTTATATTTTGATAAGCGCATTGAGATGACTTTGTTGTAAATTGCGCTATACAAATAAAGTTGATTTGAATTGAATTAACACTTGCCAGCAAAACATATGAAATTGTCATTTGTGGTCTCGATTTGCAACGTGCCTACCCAACCCTAGTGGTCAGGGCACGTCACTGCTATTCTGTCTATTAATGTGGTGTGTGTGTGTGTGTGTGTGGGGGTGTGTGTGTGTGTGCGTGTGTGTGTGTGTGTGTGTGTGTGTGTGTGTAGCTGACGGTGGGACCATGAAGACTGTGGTGGTTCTGATGCTTCTCTGCCTGTGCGATCCTGGACTGAGTGACTGCCAGAACGACTGCTTGTCTTGCACCAACATCCTGCCCAAGCAGATCAATTTCAACACTGTGGTGAGGAATCAAACACACAAACACCCACAAACACACATTTGCTGTGGTTGATTTCACACCACAGGCCCATACACGAACCCCTCCGTGGTCACAAGTTTTCATTACAGTTTTCCCAAATATAATTAGAAATAATACAATTCTTAATATAATGTACATAATATACAAATATTTTAAGTGCCATTAAACACAGTAACTGTTTTCACTGTCAAAGTTTTCAGTGAAATGGTCTTTTGAGACTTTAGGTTGTTTCTTTTTCTGTTGCGCAGTTCTTGGTCACCTATGCACAGGCTACAGCCCAAATTTTCCACGAGACAAAAAGCCAGTCCATTTCTGTGCAGTAGTACTGTATCATATCGCTCAGTGTGTTTAATATTAAATAGAGGTTTTTCCACCTTGGCCTTCCTTTTTTCTCTTGCTTTGCCGTGTAACCGCTGTGCCAAAAGCCACGTTAAAGACTTCAGCTTGAATATACAGTAGAGCCATGGGACTGTCCCTACTCCTAGGTTGGGAACACACATGGATCTATGACAAGCAGCTCGAGCAGCCAATAGTAATGCTTAAAACAGCTCATGGGATTGTCCTGTTGGTAGAATGGCTGAAGTCCAGCGTCAGGCTCCTGTATTTCTAAAGCTCATTTACATGGCCAGGAGAAGAGATTCACTGTCCACTCAGAACACTTTGCAATTACAATATGCAATACAATATGATAAGATGACTATGGATTTTTAACCAAATTAAAAAAAAAAAAAAAACATATTGCAGCTTTAAATGAAGAAGCTTAGGTGTACTAGCGTTGTATTGTCATGTGTAATTGTCCCGATTGTCTTGTAGTTGTTCCATCCTCCTAACAGCTCCCTCACGGTCACTGCCTCAACAAATTATCCTTTTGGCATTTAAATTTTAATTTGTTTTGCTAATTAATTCCTGGGGATAAATGTTTGTTTCCATTTTCTGCTTCTGCCTCAAAGGTGTTTCTGTTTGGCTAAGGACACATCTGTGTCACGGATCATACTATTGACGTCCAAATCATTGTAGATAAAATGCTATTTGTATGCTATGTTACTTATAATTGCATACGGAAAATTCTGCTTTATTTTTATTGTCATTGAAGCTGATAATGTTATTTCTCACAGAAATCCTCAATTCTTCACATACACTCAGAATATTTACATGTACAATACTCTCTTACAGTGGCCTACTTATCCCATAGAAATCCTTTACGCCCAAACCCTATTTTTTAAAATAGTGTAGTGATGTAAATGTATTTGATGACTTGAATATCATATTATTAAAAATACTATATAAAGGCTAACTTATCAATACATTCAGAATATCAGCTGATTTTGGGAACTCATGTCTGAACAATGATTTATACTACATTTCCAACAACTGTTTATATATATATGTAAATCCAGTGGGAAATGCAGGGGCTCAATGTTGTTCCACAATTTTTTCCAATTCATTTATAATATCTGTTGTTTTTCCCTTCTTTTTCCAAGAGTAAAAAAAGAAAAGAAAAGAAAATCTGTTGTTCTCATAATCATAATAAATTTGTAACTGAGTTCAGATAATTGACTTTGCAATTGTAATTGCAATGAAAATTCTATGAAAAATTGTCAATTACAATTTAACGCAAAATTGTGGAACAATGTTACAATTCTATGTACATTTCTACACATATATAGTTAACAATTATTAAAATATGTTTCATATTAAGCTTTCCCACATTTTACCAGTATACTGACACAAAAAAGGCTCAGATGTCCACACCAAAACTATTAAAACCTATAATTTCATTGATTAGAAAGCCTATCAAGGTAACCAATAGATAGGAAAGATATTAGATGATAGATATTTGTTTTTAGTTTATTTTACAGCTGTTTTAGGACCCGTTATTATCAGAGATGGTTAACTTTATTAGTTTATTCATTTCAAACTCAGTAATCATGATTAATTGTAATTGAACTTTAGTAATTGAGAACGTAATGGTAATTTACGTTCTGAGGATGACAAATAATTTTGATTTAATTGTAATTGGAAAAAAATGCTGGTACCTACCATAATTGAATTGTAATTGAACATAGGTAGTTGAAATTGTAACTGAAAAATGTAATTGTCCCCAACCCTGCTTTGTCTCTTTCAGCTTTGTCTCATTGAGTGTGAAGGCAACGTTTCTCCGTCCATCTCCTGGGATTTCTGCCATAAAGCTTTGCTGTCGCCTACTTCCTTCCTTGGTGGTTCTATGAGGAAAAGGTCTGAAGAGGAGGTGGATGTTCTGCTTCCTGAGGAGGACGGGAAAATGGAAGAGATGCAGCTTCCCATTTCCCTTCAGACATTTGATCACGTTGCCCGTGCCCTCAGAGTAAATGACAGAAATATGGGTGTTAAGGGCAGTTTGCTAAATACAGGCTACAAATCACAAAACGCCCTATCCGTAGAGGAAGAGTATGATGGTGAAGAAGCAGAACAGGAAAGAGGGGATGTGGATGTGGAAGCAAAAGGACAAGGCGACGAAGCAGTGAGCATCTCCAAGAGGTTTGGAAGCTTTGTCAAGGGAAGGCACGGTTACAGAAAATTGATTTCTCCAGGAAAATCGTACCAGAAAAGATACGGTGGCTTCATCGGTATTCGGAAGTCAGCTCGGAAATGGAACAACCAAAAACGCTTCAGTGAATTCCTCAAGCAGTACTTGGGAATGAGCACCCGTGCCACTGAGTTCAATAGTGTGGCAGAAGACCTCACTCAACAGAATGAAATTTAGCAGAACACACAGAAAATCTATTTTGTCTGTGTGTGTTTATTTTATCACTGATGTTTTAAAGTTTAAACATATATTTCATTTATTACAAAATACTGTCTAAACAATTGATGTCTAAAGTGACATTTCATTGTTGGAAAGTCTTTTTCTGGCCATTAAGGGATGTATTACACAAATCAAAAATTATGTAAGTGGTGTTGCACCAAACACTTTATAGAGTGACGTTAAAAATATCCATCCATCATTTCACTCTCTTTATTTTTCATGGGAAACGTGAAGAAATGCCAGAATTTTCATGTTCACATGATCAGAAAGCCTCAGAGAGATGGCAACCCAAGTAGGCAACAAAATATAACAAAAGTACATCCAAAAGTTTTCATTTAGAAAAAAAAAATCACTTGACATAAAAATGTCAATGTGGCAGTTTAGGCCCACATCAATTTACATAACGCCATTCATGCTAATGCTTTTCTTGTAGTACCATAAAGTCATGGCATTATTTCAGAGCTCAGTCGCTGTTAAAGGATCCATGATACATGTTTGTTTTATGTTCTGCCATTACTGTAAACATACTGTGTGTAAATTGTGGTAAAAAATTGAAAAACACTGGTAAATCTAATATTTTATCACCGTGCCAAACCGTTTTGAGACACTGATATACAGTATCTGCCAATTTGATGCTATGTTGGATGAGGGTGCCATCTTTGCCATTGTGTCAGGATGCAATTCTCCTGTGTGTATACACTTTCTTTCAACCATGCTAGTACTACTAACTGATTTTGTTGCCCATATAAAACTTGTAAATAGCTAAATTTAAACATGTTAATAAATATAGTTTGCTATTTCCTCTGTGGCTTGTCCTGCAGCAAATGATTCTGTGTCCCGTAGTGTTTTCTTCTTAACTTTTTAGCATGCACAAATTCTAAATGGGTTACTTTAACAGCAGCACCACACACATATACACATTTACATGCATTCACTAAACACAACATGTTTGCACAATGCATAATTTACACAGTCACTGATTATTGTCGCAGTTACAGGTTATTTTCCCTAATCAGATATTAGCCTATTTTCAGAGCATCATGTTTCACAAAGGACCAAACATATTAGGAATTTTATGTTGACGCACTACAATTGCCACCCTTGCAACAACCCTATAAATATAGCTACTGTCAGGATTAGTTGGACAAGTGTGTAGGAGGTAAGGGGTTTTAGAAGAGGTTTATCAAAAGTACAAAACAAATCCTTCAAGAATAAATACCGCAAATAACAACACACAACTGCTACAGGAAAATGTGCCCCATTGTGAGAAACCCACAAACACAGTTTACCCTCAGTTGAACAAAGACCTCTTGCATACCAAGCTAACAAGGAAAGGCTACATGTAGATATATTAGTGAGAGTGAAAAACAGGTTCATTCAGTGATTAAACATATTTTAAGCAGTGTAGTTAAAGGTATATGGGCCCCATTCCCCTTGAGGCCGAGTTGTGAAATTATTCAAGGTGTGGACGGAGGGGGCGTTCTCCCTGAAGGCATACAGATTAGAGTACAGATCGGGCACCTAAAGGACTCAGATCATGAGAAACAATATTCTCTGATGTGATGAGACAAAGATTTAACTCTTTGCGTGAATGCCAGGCGTAATGTTTGTAAGAAACCAGGCACCGCTTATAACCATGCCAATAAGATTCCTACAGTGAAGCATGGTGGGGGCACCACAATGTTATAGGGATGTTTTTTCCAGCAGCAGGAACTGGCAGACTAGTCAGGATATAGGGAAAGTTGAATGCATCAAAGTACAGATATCCTGGATGAAAACCTGCTCCAGAGCACTCTGGACCTCAGACTGTTGCAATGGTTTCTTTTTCAGAAGGATAATTTTTACAGCAAAGATCTCATAGGAGTAGCTTCAGAACCACTCAGTGAATGTCCTGGAGTGGCCCAGTCAGAGCCTAGACTTGAATCCCATTGGACATCTCTGGAGAGATCTGAAAATGGCCACACAGACTTCTCCCATCAAACCTAATGGAGCTTGAGAAGTACAGCAAAGAAGAATGAGCCAAACTTCCTTAAAGCTGCGCTACTTGATTCTTCATCCATGACAGAGGGGCATGGCTGAAATCAAAACGTAAATCCCGTCCCCCACTCTGATAATTCCTCCAGTCTCCTCCTCTCATAAATCAAGCACGAGAGCTGAACGTGCACTACCGGTAGAACACGTCGCCATGCAAAAGGATGCACACAAAATATAGGAAAATGGAAGATTAGATTACCTGTCTAGAAGAAAAGTTAGACCAAGACTGAAAACAAGTTTGCACCGTGCACGCGCTTCACTATATATCGCGGCAGCCAATGAAGAGGCTCCTTCGTGGTCTCTGCTCACCCCTCCTTTCTCTAAATCCTGTGATTGGAGCTGGAGGGGTTTGCCGCCAAGACTTTGTCTTTTGAGATTGTATTTACTAAAATGTTTAATTATAAGGCACAGACAGCACGCAGATGTACAATTTTTTCAGAAATTATTACTTTTACAATATACTATATGATGCTAATAAAAAAAAAAAAATTAAATTAAAGAAAATAATTTGCGTATCCCAGGCATAAGATTGCCTCAGTGTGCTAAGCTTGTGGCAACATATTCCAAAAGACTTGAGGCTGTTATTGCTGCCAAAAGTGGATCAACAAAGTGTGTAGCAAAGGCCGTGAATGTGATTTCTAAGTTTTCTTTTTTTCACAAATTTACAAAACTCTAAAGAAAAAGTTTTTCACATTGTATTTATGTGGTATTTTGAGGAAAGAGATTAATTTAATACGATTTGGAATAAGGCTGTATTCTGGATGCACTGTGATTTATTTAATTCATCATATTTTTATTTGTTTTTTATTTTTATTTTTGACTATGGCAGAGTTGGTCCTCCATACTGAGAAGCTGTGTGGTAGGCATCCCTTATTGTCATCTCTTAGTGGCAACCCTAGACCGAGCTGTGACTAAGCACTGCCATCTTGTGTGTGTGGAGTAGACTGCAGGAGTGCTTGTAAATCAATAGAGGTAAAAAAAAAAAAAACCACTCAACAATCTCAAAGTACAATTGTTCACTGAATTTGCACAATCGGAAACAGCTATATACAGCTATGATACAGAATGCTTGGATCTTTTAAAAAACAGTTTTTACCACTCAAGTTTGGGAATAAAACTCAATAACTATTCAACAATTCAAAACAAAATACAAACAAATTGTTTTTTATTATAAAACAGTTCTGTAGGATAAAAATAAATATCACATGCATCAATTTTATTGTTTTAGGGTGTAATATAGAAATGTTCGAAACTGTATATTATATTATATTATATAGGAATAATCATAAAAAATAGCATTGTTATTGTTATGATTTCATTAATATTATATTCTTTCAGTAAGTGTACGAATGGTACAGACAAGTTATAATTTTGAGTTTACTATGGTATTAAGTTGGTTGCAATAAAAAGCGTCAAACTCAAAGCCCGGGGGCCAAATCTGGCCCTTTGGAGCATGTAATTTGGCCCTAAGAAGAATGTAAAAATGACAAAAAAACATGCATCATTGTGTAAATTAAAAAATAATTCAGTTATAAATATAAAAATATCTCAGCCCCTTCAAATACACATGATACAAATGTACTATTTTCCTATATTACAAGATCATGATGGCACTCATTTTATTAATCTCAATTTGATGAAAAAAATAATATATTTTTTTTCAAAATCTTGCGAATGTTCTCAAATTATTCTACTAAAATAAATAACAATTGTTCATAATAACAAGGAAATGTAAGTGAATTTAAGTTTAAGGTCACTTAATGCTTGGATATTGTTGGTCTCATTATCATATACTATATATTTAATTTATACCTGGAAGTGCAATTTAGGGCACATTAATGTTTAAATTGCTCTTTTTCCTGCCTAAAGTCTGTGTCCCTCTTGAGATCAAACTGGTCTAAATTTAAGTTTGACACCCCTGCCATACGTACATGATAATGTGTGGAAACTGTACATGACAACCAAGCTTGAAATAAAGTTTTATGTTGTTGTAAAAATAAAATAGTTTTAAATGTCAAACAAAGTGCTACGATATTAAATGATAAAACTCTAAAGTAATTAACACCAATGCAAATGGTTGTATGTGGAAATATAACATTATAATTAAACGTTAACCATTCAGCATGTATGAGTAAACCATTCTTTTTGTTTATTTAGTTTTTTTCACTTCTATGATGTGGGAAAAACCACTGCATTTTTCCACTTCCACGCAGAGATCACTGGGCTTCTGCTTCCTCAGTTTCTTATTCTCTCCCTGCAGATGCCAGATCTCTGTCTGTTTGTGGAAGTCTGCATGGCGTTTCTCCTCCAAGGGGCTGATTCTGAGCCTGGTTCCTCTTACAGATCTGCTTTAAACGGTCGATTTCTTCCTTGAGGACGATCAGCTCTCTCTTCAAAGGTTCATGTTTCTGAGCCTGGAGGTGAAGAGAGCATATTTCCCACCGTCTGCTTGTCCCAAACTTAGGATTCGAGCTCCCAGAGCCTTGGTGAACTCCTCTACTTCACTCACTCTAACATTCCTTTCCCCTCCAAGTGTCAACTTCTGCCAGTTGTCAACCAGTAAGATAGTGGCTTACCTCTCTGACAGGGACCTGCTGGTTTTCAAAGGAGATTCTCTGCTGTCTCCCATCACAGATATACATCAATCAATTGACTTCGTAACATTTAACTTGTTACGGCCCCCCTCTAGGATGTTAGGTCAAAAGCTTGAGGGGCCGCAACATAAAAGATGCCAGTCAGAATCAACGGTTGTTAAATTATTGCCACAAAAGTTATTAAAAGTAACACCATTATCAAAAATAACTCAACTAAACAAAAGGGACTGGAGACCCTGGCCAAACTAAACAATAGTAGGGAGGAGACTACTGGGCCAACCATATACAGGTCTGTCTCACCCAGCGTCCACCGTCTAAACTACAAAAAGGTACAAAACACTAAATCTACAGAAACACGAAAACAGGACTACCAGAAATCTCCAGCTCAAATTAAAATAACAAACTTACAAATTGTCGAGTGGGGAGCAGAAGAACTTTCCCCACGTCTGCTCCTGGTTGAATGTTGTGCCTCATTTCTTCTGGTCCTCTCAGCCCTTTTATACAACTCCTCCTCCCTCTCCACCGGATTACTGATCTGAACTTCTCTTTTGCATCCGTTGTTCCACAGCCTCAGAGAATCCCTCTGCTGTACTCACACTAACATTCCTTTCCTTTTAGACTCCTTCAGAACATGACCAGGTTCTGATCCTGGTTCACTGCTGTGCCTGGGACCTGTGTTCTGCTGCATCCCCTCCAAGTTCTTGATTTGTTCTGTGGGGAATCGGACCTTGGGCGCACGGTGGCTTAGTGGTTAGCACGTCCGCCCCACAGCAAGAAGGTCCTGGGTTCAAGCCCTGGGGTGGACTTGGGTCTTTTCTGTGTGGAGTTTGCATGTTCTCCCCGTGCTGCGTGGGTTTCCTCCGGGTACTCTGGCTTCCTCCCACAATCCAAAAACATGACTGTAAGGTTGATTGGAGTCTCTAAATTGCCCATAGGAGTGAATGAGAGTGAATGGTTGTCTGTGTCTGTGTTGCCCTGTGATGGACTGGCGCCCTGTCCAGGGTGTACCCCCGCCCAGCGCCCTATGAGACCCCCGCGACCCTGTTAAGCGGGAATAAGCGGGTATGAAAATGGATGGATGGAATCGGACCTTCACAAAGTTGTGCAAGCTCAGAACCCATTGTTGTTGTTGTTAATAGCGTGCTGCAACCAACTTGAATAGGTGCATATCACAGGATTCATGGATGACAGTACAGACGTAGGTAGAGATAGTTCTATGCCATGGCAGGAGCTCGGGCAGAAGAGAAAAAAAAAACAGGTCTTGCAGCTCATCAAACGTAATGTCTGTGAAGGAAAAAGTAGGGAGCAGGAAAACAAAGATGGCGATGATTACATTTGAAAGAGATGGTGCTCACTTTTACCTGTTGAAGCTGACAATAATTATTGAAAAAAAGATGGGGAAGATCCAGTCTGTCAAATTTCTGACTAATAAGAGACTTCTTGTTTTTGCAGGAGAAAAAAAAAGAAAAAAAAAAGCAGCAAAGAGACAAGTTTCTCTGAACCGACTCATTAAAGGGAGAACACATACCTGTGAAAGCAGAGAAAATGAGAGGAGTGATTAATGAAGTGCCAATGGATATGTCTATGGATGAGATAAAAGGAGGGAAAATAGTGAAGGCTACTAGGTTGCAAACAAGAACAAGGGACAATAACAGACAACCTGTCAGAATTAGAATTAGGAAATTGTGTTCCAGAGAAAGGAAGAATGGGATACTTATGTTATGATGTTGACAATTGTCAAAGAATGTGGCACACACTGCAGAACAATGTAAAGGAAAAGCGAGATGTGCAGCGCGTGAATAGGGTACATGAGAGCAGAATGCAAAAATTAAATGCGGTAATTGTTGTGGAGAGCATATGATGGTTGTCCTGTTCAAAGAGAAGCCAGAGAGGTACCAAGTGTCTTATGCTGACGCACTTAAAAAAGTAAAAGAGAATGAAACAATGAGGGTGAGTCATGTGCAAGTGAGAAATAATATGAGGGAGAATCTCAAACACAAGCAGAGGTTCCCAACACCAAATCAGAACCTGGAAAAAAATCAACAATGACACAATGATAGTTGATGAGGTCAACTTAATTGCCTTCATTTGCAAGATAGTGAATGTGGTTTTGCAACAAAAAACAGGTGGAAGCAGCAGTTGAAATAATAATTAATTAAATATCAGTAGAACAAAATCATAAAATGTTGAAACCTTGCAGTGATGATGGACTGCTCCAAGGTACTTAGCGTACTAATGGTGGCATGCTAAGTACCTTGGAACTGTCCATCATTATTGCAATTCTGTGGATATAAACATTTCTTATTAAAATGCCATTTTATGTTTGTAAATGTGTAAATATATAGAGGAACAGTTATTTGCTTGCACTTACTGTAATTCTATTTAATTTATCCTATTGTATTCCTACATATTGCATGTTCTTGCACTGAAATTATATGAGTTCCAATATCATTTATGCTGATGTAAGACAACGATTATTCTGATTTCACTTTTTGTTTTTGAACCTGGATTTAAAAAAGTTAAGGTAAAGGTTTATTTATATACATATATAAAATCAGTGTGAAACATTAAAAGATCATGCAGCGTTTAAAGAAAGACAATTTTATTTGATAAATATGATTTACAAAAAAAAAAAACAAATCAAAATATCGTTTATCATGCGGTGAACTCAGAGTATTGTCGCCCTTTGATAAAACTATGACCAAGTTAGGGTGACAATATAGCTCTTATTTTGAAAGCTAGGGCCGGAAGAGGTTTTTTGTTATTGAGTTTTCAATGACACGGCTCAGACTGAACCTAAACAAGACTTGCAGTGCTATCAAAGCAGTCTTTTTCCCTTCAGAGTGAAACAGCAGCAGGTCAGGGACTTGGCTGACTCGGTGAGTCGCTGTGAACTTTAGAATAAAATGACGGATAAGTTTGTCCCCTTTAGGACTGGCGTGCAAAGGCTGACTTAGCGAAATAGCAAACATTAGCTTAATGGAAGGTTAGCTTCAGCTGAGCTTTGTGCGCCGCAAGTAAGTGTGGCTCTAAGTATTCAAAATGTCTGCAAAGTTTTTATGTGACTTCAGAGAGCTGTAGGTCAGCTGAGGCTCTGTAGGTCAAAGTGAAGAGTAGCAATAATGTATAAATAAACTGAAGCTGTACACGCTAATAAGGCTAGCTGTGTGAAAGGCTGGCTAGTAGCACTCGGTCCCTAACAACAACAACAACCTTTTCCATTTTTATTTCACATATTTCTGGTGAACCTTGATGGTTTGTTGTTACACTGTATTTCAAATACAGAGTAGTCAGTGTATCAAGTGACAATATGCGCTAGCTCAGATATTTTCATACTGCATTTTACTTGAAGTTTTATACATAACGGTTGACATTAAGCTGTCATTATTATGACATGACACCTGTCATTAGCATGATTAAGGGGTTAATTAGGGTTAGGGAATCCTCTCCACCTAACCCAAAACATGCCAACATAGCTCCAAAAGTGTCATAATTTAGCGAAAAACACGTAATGACAGCTTAATGACAACCTTCATGACACCTTTTATGCTATTGACAGATATTAACAGCGTAATGTCAGCCTTGTGTATAAAAGTTCAAGTAAAGTGTTACCCATTTTATGTTAACTATATTTATATTTGAGAAAGTAAATGTATAATATATAGTTGTTTGAGATTTTTTTTAATTAGAAAAAAAAAACCCAATTAGAATTGTTTACATTAAATAAATACATCTAAATAAAAAAAAAAATAAGAATAACATTTTTTTTTTAATGATTTAAAAAATTATGTTATTATTAGACATTTCAAGCAATCCCATTTTATTTCTAGGTGACCCCATGGTTGAAAAACCTCTGTCTGTAGGTTAAAATGACTGTCTTAAGGCCATTTCCCCTATAAAGTGCTAAAGATCTTCTCTTCTGCTCAGTTTACCAATTACTGAATTATAATATACAACTATATATATGGAAACCTCATACTTTGCCAGAAATCCACAAGGGAGGGGTAAATCAACCCTTTTTTCAGATACTTTAGGGATTATATTGACATATAGAGGGACTTAACTGTGTGTGTGTGTGTGTGTGTGTGTGTGTGTGTGTGTGTGTGTGTGTGTGTGTGTGCGCGCAGAAAGCACAGCTATGTGCAGCTGTGTGCGGCGCTCCAGGGCCCTGTCCCCTGCCCTGCTGCCCAGGCTGTTGCTCCCTCGGACAGGTTACAGGCGGGCCAGCCGGGGCCTCTGGACCTCCGTGCAGCGTCTACTGGCCACTACTGGTGGTACCGACTCCCAGCTTCCCCCATTTCCCAGCCAGGCCCGGGTGGTGATCTGTGGAGGAGGTATTGTGGGGACATCTGTGGCCTATCACTTGGCCAAACTGGGATGGACAGATATCGTGCTTCTGGAGCAGGGCAGGTAAGATCAGTGTAAAGAGTGGCGTTGTCAGAGTTGAGTATTTTAATCATAATATATGTTTATCTGATCCACATACAGTACACACATCATTGGGATGTCATTTTGGCAGCAAAAATGTTACTGTGGTACAATATTAAATGACTTCAATGCTACCTTTTTCATTCATTGAAAGCTTTTCTTTCCACAATCTTAGTCATTTAGTTTTTTATTAACTATGGAACACAGTGGCTGGTTTTTATTTTACACTGGTGTTTTCAAGAGGAGCATCACAGGACACATGGGCTCACATGGCTCCATATTTTGTGGCTACTGTATCAGTTGTTTGATGCTTTCAGTAGGAATACGGTTTCACCTTTATGTGTTTTGTGTTACTGAACATTTCCTATCTTGTAAAAATGCCACGTTATTTAAGCTCCATGGCTGTTTGCTGTGTTTTTAAGGCTTGGCGCAGGAACCACCAGACTTTGTGCTGGCATCGTCAGTGTGGCCAAGCCAATCTCTGTTGAATGTCAGATGGCCAACTATTCTTTAAACCTCTATCAGCAACTGGAGGAAGAGACAGGGGTCAAAACAGGTCAGACTCTGAGCACACGCCCTCACATACAGATGTTTGAATACACAGTATGCGTCACCTTTTACACACACAAAGATTGAGTTTATTTTATATACTCCTGAGTCTGAAACAGGTTTCTGCTGCACTACCCATACGTCTCAAATGCAGAAATGTGTGTATACTTAAGTCGATGGAGTAACTGATGACAACCGAATTAGAATGTTTTTTTTTTAACAAATGAAAAGCTTCAGTCTTTAACTGAAAGCTGTACATGCTGGTATGGTATGTATAGAATAGTTTGCATGTATTTTTGTTTAGAATGAGGTTAAATTAAACAAGGACGAGTATAAAGCCGACACTGATGACAGGCTTTCTTCTCTCTAAAAGCAGCTTTGTGTTTCATCCCCTACTTCTTCATTACCTTCTTTACTACAATAACCCCGCACATACTGTCATATGTGTGATAGTGTGGGAGTATAGATAAGGTTGTCCAAGGTTCCCTTCGTGTGTTTTGTCTTTCATTAAGTGCGATTTACTTTGAGTTATTTGCTAATTCTGTCTATTAATGGTGTGTGTGTGTGTGTGTGTGCGTGTGCGTGTGCGTGTGCTCGCGCGCTGCAGGGTATGCGAATACAGGTTCTTTGTGTCTCGCACAAAATCAGGATCGCTTATTATCTCTGAAGCGGCTGGCATCAAGACTCAAGTAAGACTACAATGATGTTCACTTGTTTCACTTACCGTTAGCGTCCGGGCTAACATTCTCTCACTTCTCTCAGGGTTTTGGGAATCAGTTGTAACGTCATCAAATCTAAAGCTGTGGCTAAACTTCACCCGCTTGTTAACATTCATGACCTAGTGGGGGCGCTCCACCTTCCTGATGATGCTGTCGTCTCTCCACCCGATGTGAACCATGCACTAGCAGTTGCTGCTGCTCAACATGGTAACGTATAGTCAGCTCTGGACTCTTTATGTTTCACATTAGACTTCGCACTTTACATTCCGCATTTTCTTTTCTTTTCTTTTTTTATCCTGTAGGAGTCCAAATCCTGGAGAGAACCACTGTGCAGCAGGTTCTTGTAGAGAATGGTCACGTCATGGCAGTGGAGACTGACCGCGGCTCCATAGAGTGTGAATATTTTGTCAACTGTGCTGGACAGGTAACCCTCAGAGTTTTTGCAGTAAAAGCATTTTCTAACCAACAGAATCCATATTACAAACACTGTGGCATACGCTGGCACTTACAACTGATTAAATGTGACCAAGATATATATTCTCTAGTATTTGACCTGCTCAGAAGCAGCTTTACATTTATTGACGTTGATCATTGTGTGTATAAATATGTTCAGCAAGTAACAAAGTCTCTTATTCTGCAGTGGGCTTATGAACTGGGCCAGGCTAGTGAAATGAAGGTGTCCATTCCTCTTCATGGCTGTGAACATTTCTACCTACTCACCAAACCTTTACCGGAGAACCTCTCAGCTAACAATCCAGGTTTGGCATCAGAGTCCAAGAAATTAAATAGTGTTCAGGGTTCTCACCCGGAGTTTTTCACAGTGTAGGGGAATGCTTTGTAAATGTAATACTGATATTTATATATTGAAAATATGCTCATTTTTGACAGAAATTCCAAACATTTTCAATGAGAACATGTAGTGATTGTATATGTCTCTCACCCCCAGTGGTACTTGATATGGACGGGAGGGTCTATGTACGAAATTGGCAGGGAGGCCTTTTGTCTGGAGGGTTTGAGAAGAACCCAAAGCCCATTTTCACCGAAGGCCGCAACCAGCTGGAGATTCAGAACATGCAGGAGGACTGGGATCACTTTGGTAAGAAAGGGTTTGGGTTAGGTTCAAAACAAGAATGTAAAGTAGTGATGCTCTGAAAAAAAATCATTAAAACAGGGTGTTCCAAAGATGTGAGAAAATTAGTTGGTTTGTCTAGGAATGGACCAACTGTCTTTGTATTTTAATACATCTGGGCACTAAAGGGTCTTCTGAGCAGAGATGATGGGACATCTTAAGTGTGTTTTATGTTTCTGTCAACACGGACCACACGGCAGCCAAGATGCATGGCTGCGTATCAGAAGCAGAATCTGGTTTCAATCTGTTGACGCATGTTTCATACAGATCTGCTTTTACTACATCACGACTGGAATTGGTCCTCGTTATAAAGATCATTACTTGGATGGGATTAAACAGCGTGCACAATCAACGATGCACGCTGCAATCAAAGCACAGCGACTTAAAAGCACTTTGTTTTTTAATGAGAGAACAGATTTAATTTGGCTCATTTTCAGCAGCCCAATCAGTTATAGGCCTGTACAATATTATTTAATGTATTAGAGTTAAACATTTTTTTTCTTAATATATATTGTGTATTGTTGGAATGTTGGTGCTAAATAAATATTTTCATTTTTTTTAATATATTCTTTGTTACATTAATATTAATTTATACAATTGCAATGTTTAATTAATTAAAAGTGTCAATAATTAATTAAAAGTGTCAATAATTAATTAAAAGTGTCAATAATTAATTAAATGTGTCAATAATCAAATGTGCCAAGAATTATTTAGATGTGTCAATAATTAATTAAATCTGTTTTACATTTCATTTTCATTCCGAAATGTATGAAGTATAAATATTTCACTATTTATTTATTTCATGGTCTGGTGTTGCAGCACTTCATGAATTAATTTTATCTGTTAAACTCACTCGACACAGTTTGTGGGGGCGCGGTTAACATGCCGCCAAATCCATTGCTTTGGTATTCACTCTTTCCAATCCTGGTGGCCATGACAGTGGATGATGCGCATGAACTTTTCAGGGAGTTGGTGAGAGAGATTTTAGACCTCGCTGAGAATGTAAAAGCAGGAATATAGAACAAAACCAACGTACAGATTGTATAGCGCCACTCAGTGTATCAGAATAATGTTTACGAGCTCTGCCTCAATCCATTGTCAGGGATCAATTTAGCTTGACTTGATGTGCAAGTAACCAGTCAAGTGTTGGGAAACCTGACTGTGACGAGCAAGTTTGACAGATAAAATTAATTCATAAAGTGCTGCAAAACCATTGTTTGTCAGCCTCGGCCTTGTTATTTGCTTCTCATACAGCTTAAAACACTGTCAATAAACTCCAAGTCTTGTATAAGCTGCCAGCTATCATGGTCAAAGCTCTTCTGTGCTACACCGTCTCTGTAGTTCACATGTTCTGTCACATTTTAAACGTGTAACCTAAATTAGACTGAACTACAGCCTTTTCCTGTCACTTCAGTTACTTCTTTAGTCTGTTGTTAGAAAGAATATTCTCCAAGCTCTAATTGCTATGTTGAAGCTTAAATGTCAAAAGCCTAAATGTCAAAATTTTCAATGCTTAAATGTCAAAATTTTATCGAAAAGAAGGTCTTTTAGTCTATTTTCTTGCTGTGATTTCTGTGTGAACAGAGTTGTTTCTGGAAAAAGCAAATAGACCCATCAACAAATATGCACAGTCATGCACGGACACGTATACATACCCACACACTTCTCTTTAGGCTAATAAATTGATTGTAAAGAACAAACTGTATAATTATCCACAATATCAGAAGTTTGACAATTGAAAAATGAACCAAACGGTAAATATATCGCGGAATAATTCAGTTTGGACATTTTTATGGATTGGATACTTCAGAAGATTTTGATACATTGAGAAAATTGTCAGAAGAACTGAATAACTCTATTGGTGATAAAAAAAATAAAAAATGACATGATAAAAATTCTTTGACACATTTTTACATGGTTCAAAGTTCCTCCTGCATTCCTTAATGAATGGCATGAATGTTGTGCAGTTTTCATTTTAAGCAGCTTTTGTTATGGTTTCAGAAGTAGTTTATACTGTATAAAGCTAGTAAAAATCAATTTTTATTTATTTACGTTCTCAATCAATGCAAGAGTGGAATAAAGTGTCGTTTTAAGGCTTTAAATGTAGTGGAAATAAACAAACAAGTCCATTTTGTTTGCCATTTTTTATTGTTTTTTTAAAAATATAATTTTGACATAATGTCATGTTGTGACTCTAGAGCCGATGCTTAGTTCCTTGCTGAGGAGAATGCCAGGTCTGGAGTCGGCTGAGATCCTTCAGCTGGTCAACTGTCCTGAATCCTTCACGCCTGATATGCGCTGCCTCATGGGGGAGACCCCTGGGGTTTCTGGGTATTTTGTCCTGGCAGGAATGAATTCCTCAGGCTTGGCCTTTGCTGGAGGAGGCGGCAAGTAAGCACGAGTCCGTAATAGTTCAGCTTTGTTTGTTTTACAAATGACACTGTAATGTGTTCCAACTCCCTGCTGTGTGCTCTGACCTCCAGGTACCTTGCAGAGTGGATGACCTATGGTTACCCTTCAACTGATGTGTGGCCGCTTGACATCAAGCGCTTTGGAAACCTGCAGAGTAGCCGGACCTTCCTGCGACACCGGGTCATGGAGGTCATGCGTGAGTGCTGACTTTCTAACTTTATAGTCTGTGTAAAGCAGAAATAAATTTGTATTATAAGTTGGCACACCACGAAAACGTGTCATTGACCACTGAGCCAAATTTGAAAGAGGAAAAAAAATTGCTAAGTATATAAAATTAGGTCTCAAAATCATGGAAAAACAAGCTCTTCTCTCTGCTCGTAAATGCTGGGGGGATGTCAGTTCAAGGTGCTGGAACTGACTGGAACCATGGCGACGCATGGGAAGGGTGCCTACGTGTATTAACTCTAACCCTATGAGAGAGCGCAGTGTGAAATACCAAAAAACTTAGGAAAAATCCAAAAATGCTCGAATCGGACCAAAGGCTGTCTTTACATAGTGACAGGTTTAGCAAATATGACAAAAGTCACTTTTGTAAGAGTTACGGACTGCACCTTTAATAGATTGTATTTTAGTGAGTGTAGCTGCTAGTTGGTTCCTGAGTCATTCCTGGCTCTGTATATGCTGCAGGGCAGAATTACTGTATTTTCCGGCATATAGGATGCATTTTTTTCATTTTAAGTTAAGGTGTAGCGGTGTGCTCTGTGTGAATTTTCAGTCAGTCACACACGTGTCCAGTGAAAGTGACTGTTGGGAGGCAGAGTATTACTGACAGTGGAATGAATAAACTGTAACAGCCACTAAACATCTCTGAACATTCAACTGAACAGCATAAATTTGCCAAAATACCACATCAGGTTTCTTCAGAAGTGATCTCCTCCGTATTTTGACTCAGAGTTTGGACTCGATGTGATTGTTCCTGAGGCGATGGTGCACGGTAAGAGCTGACGCAGCGGTGTATCAGTCTGGTTCAGTAAGAAGTGACCATAAAAAGCTGTAGATGCACTGATATGCAGACGTGGAGCAGTGAGGAGGAGACTTCATGTGGAGATGGAAATCAGTCGAAACTCATCAAAATACATGGAAATAGGCAGTCGAGCAGCCCGCCTACCATTGGCTGAGTTGTTTGAAGGGCACCCTCACCAGCCAATAGAGTGTGCCCTATGTGACAGTGCGACCTTTATGTGGATTTTTCTTGGAAAATTGCTAAATTATTGGAATGCGGCCAATACAGCAGTGCGTTCAATAGCCAGGAAATTACGGTAGTAATAATATATGCTGTATGATGTAGTTTTCCTTTAATATCTGTGTGTGTGTGTGTTTCTGTCTGTGTGTGTGTATGTGTCCAGCCTTACTGTATGATCTGAAGGTCCCTCGGTGGGACTTTCAGACGGGACGTCAGCTGAGGACCAGTCCTCTCTACGACCGCCTGGACACACAGGGTGCTCGCTGGATGGAAAAACATGGTTTTGAAAGGCCAAAATATTTCATCCCTCAGGGAAAAGGTGCTCATCATTTGACTTTATTATTTTAACGAGGTGTATTGTAGGTATTTACTGCAGGGGCCGGAGATTTTTACCCAGCTTTCATTAATTATTTCAACTGTTTATTGTACATTAGACCAGTGGGGGAACTATACACGCTATTAAAGGTTTTTAAGTCTCGATCATGGGTGTCAAACATATTTTAATTCAAAGGCCAACTACAGACCAGTTTGATCTCAAGTGGGCCACACATTTTTGTCAGAAAAACAAGCAATTTTAATATAGTTCTGCCCTGCAAATACAGTATATGTAAAGTAATGGAAGTTACAGACAATATCTAATCTTTAAATTTCCTTGAGTTTGTGACCAATTTTTTTCAGTCTCTGCAAGATTTGTGGAATAATTGTAATAAAATATCAGGATTTTGGAAAAGATAAAGATCTTTTTCAACAAATTTGCAATTAAAATTACTTTCTTCATGTGATAAATGCATGGAAAAACTGTGCGCCCAGGCAAATATTATGGCTATTCATTGAATTCCATCGACAACTGTATACATTTTTACACAATGATTCTGTTTTTTGTGATTCCAACTTAATCTTGCTTTTGTATTTTATTTAATGCAGTGGTTCTCAAACTTTTTGGCTGAAGTACCCACTTTCATATATTTTGAATCCAAGTACTCCCTTTGTCTGAATACAACATTAGAACATTCAAATCAAGATCATTTCTATCATTTTGTGTGTTTTTGGTGTCATTTTGTGTGTTTTGGTGTCATTTTCTGTATTTTGTTATTGTTTGTCTGTTGTTTTTATTATTCATTATATTTTCCTCTTATTTTGTGTATTCTCTGTGTGTGTTTTTTTGGTGTCGTTTGGTTGTTTCTTATGTCGTTTATGTCTCTGTGGTTTTTGTGTATTTTTTTCTCATTTATTGTCTTTGTTGTTGTTTTGTGTGTTTCTGGTAATAGTTTATATTTGTGTATAATTTTCTCTCTTAGTGTTTTTGGTGTCATTTTGTTGAGTTGCTGGTAATATTTAGTATGATTTGATTATCATTTTTAACTAAAAATAAACCCCTATATTCCTAATGCTTTCTCTCTTTCATTCTCTCTCTCAAGTATCCCCCATTTGAAAAACAGTTCTAAATGGCCGGATTTGGCCCCCGGGCCTTGAGTTTGACACTAGACTCTAGAATCTAGATGACTGAACAATTTACTTGAGTAACTTAGAGGATCTGTTTTTTTGTTGTAGACCTGTTGTCTCTGGACCAGAGTAAGACTTTCTACAAACCCGACTGGTTTGACATCGTCGGAGCAGAAGTGAAATGCTGTAAAGAGGCTGTCTGTGTTGTTGACATGTCTTCATTCACTAAGTTTGAACTGACCGTAAGTCTTGATGCAGTTACTTCTAAGATGGAATTGTCATTTCTATCTGTTCCTGGAGCTCAATTCTTTCTCTTTCACTTCAAACGTGAGTGTTACTGAGTTAAAGTCTGACCCTTTCTGTTTTCACGTCTCAGTCCACAGAAGGCGAAGCTTTAGACCTGCTGCAGCATCTTTGTGCCAATGACTTGGATGTCCCCGTGGGTCACATCGTCCACACGGGCATGCTGAACAAGAGGGGGGGCTACGAGAATGACTGCAGTGTGGTCCGCCTCAGCAAGAACAGGTTCCTCTTAGCTCAGCGTCCACATTCCCATCCCTCCATCAACAGAAGTCATGTTTCTTTTCCTTCTCCAGTTTCTTCATCATCTCTCCATCAGACCAGCCGGTCCACTGTTGGTCCTGGATTAAGAAACACATGCCCAGTGACCCAAACCTCCACTTAGAGGATGTTAGTTGGAAGTTCACGGGTATGTACTAAACATCTGGCCTCCTTTGGTCAAATGCTTGAACTATCAAACATCAAAAAACCAAATCAAAAATAACAAATAGTGTAGTTATTTTGTTTTACTGACTTAAAACCAAAACAGAAATACAGAAATAACAAAAACCAGATAAGCAGCATTTTTCTTGTTTTAAAATGAAAATATTAATGGTGAAATCTTGTTCTGTTTGTGAGATATTTGGATATTTACTGGAAAATTAGGGCGAGAGCTTAAAGCTGATACCTGCAGTTTCTGAGAAATTCATGTTTGTTTATGATTCTTTTGAAATGCAAAAAAAAATAGTCTTCTACTATGGTCTGCTGCCGGTGGTCATTCATATATGTCAATGTATATAAGTCCCTCCTTCGTCCTTTAGACCCCTACACAAATGGAATATTGCGTCGCGATCGCCCAGCCAATAGGCTTTGATTTCCTGTAGCAGAGTCTGTCAATCCAAGTGAATGCGGAACTGTGCACGGAAACAAGGCCACTCGTCACAACAGCAAACAGGTAAATATGATTTTGGCTCTTACCTCAGAAATGTCCATCACCAAAAGAATAACGATGAGCCATAGACCTATATCAATGCGACCCAATGCAATCTTGTTATGTTCCGCGATGCGTGTGCAGAAACGTAGAAGCGTGGCCTCTGTTGGATTGGCAGGGGGAGGAAGTGGAGCGGTTTAGGGAATTTTCATCCTCCGGATATCAGCTTTAAGCACATCACATTCTGTCAGAGTGAACAGCACCAGAACAAAAGTCCACTGTACCTGGTTTGTCTCCACAGGTCCTGGACCAGGTCTCCGCACACATTAGGACTGTTTAAGATTTATTTCAGAAGTTGTCTGGTTGTTCTCTTCTTTTCATGCAGTCTGTGGATGTTTCAGTAAAAAGCTCCTCACGTTTATATTTTGTTTTGTGGTTCAACGGTTTAAATAGTATCCAAATAAACTGGTGACTTACTAACCACTCTGAGGTTGGTGTGAGGAACAATAGATGTTAGAACTTTTACCATTTGACACTTTTGCAAAAACAATTACAGGTTTTTTGAGGGCATTAAAACATTTCATTTGCATGTATTAATACCACTAACGGCAGCCGTCAACACACACAGAAGTTAATCACAAGAACTGAGGAGCTTGCACCACCTCCGGTTCCTTAAATCACATATGTGCATGCTTTTCGTAAAAACGTTGCTTATCTGGTTTTTGATGTTTCTGTATTTCTGTTTAGGTTTTAAGTCAGCAAAACAAAATAACCACAACGTTTGTTATTTTGATTTGGTTTTCAAACGAAATAACCAAAGAACGAAAAGAACATGGATTGTGTTGATGTGTGAAGGGTTAATATTAGGGCTTTAAGGATACACTCAGCTGACGATTAGATTTGAACTCTGATTTAAAAAGTAAAATAAAACTCAAATCAAAGATGATGCACAACTCCTTTCATTTTCAATACATAGAAATCAAATTTTGGAGAAAAAAGCTAATTAATCAAAATACGGATTACTTATCCGAATACTTATTTTCTTTATTTAAATTGTCAATCATTTTTTTTAACTCATATGTTTTCTTCTTATAAACTACTTAAAAACCTTTTGAACTCATAAACCAAAATAAACTGCATATTTCTTAATTTATCACCATGCAAAGTTGAAAAACACAATATTTATATATATATATATATATGTATTCAAAAAAACATAAAATAAAAATATAAGGAAAGCTTTACAGTACAAAAAATATAAGCGACTCCTTTTTTAAATGCAGCTTATGTTCCTGGCTTTGAATTGACATATTTTTCTCAAGAAATCATGTTTGTTGTGCTGTGTCTCTCCGTATTTTTTTTGCAATACTTGCCTAACCCAAAAAATGCCATCATAGCTCCAAAGGTGTCAAAATTTAGCACCTATGAAAGCCTTCATGACACCTTATTCATGCTAATGACAGATAATGAAAACTTAATGTCAGCCTTATGTATAAAACTAAATACATAAAAATAAATAAAGTGTTAATGAAGATTTTATTGTACTCTAAAAAGCCTAAACTGCTCTTTGCTTTGGATGTAATTCCTTACAGCTTTAAATCTGATTGGACCTCGTGCCATGGATGTTTTAGCTGAGCTGTCGTACGTTTCCATGAAGCCTGAACACTTTCCCTCCATGTTCTGTAAGGTAGGAAAAGGAAACAGTCGTTGTTGCTCAGCTGTAATCACGTCCCTTCCACTCCAAAGATAACTTCTCATTGTGTCACCATGTGTCCTCACAGGAGATGAGTGTGGGCTACGCCAACGGGATCAGAGTGATGAGTATGACTCACACCGGAGAGCCAGGGTTCATGCTCTACATACCCATAGAGGTACACAACACCAGGGTTGGGGTCAATTACATATTTAAATTACAAATACTGTTAGTCTTCAATTATCCATATTTGATTACAACTCAGTTATGGTTACGTTGGCCAAAAGGTTTTCCAATTACAGTTAGAATTACAAATATTATTTTCCCCCTGAAAGTCAATTATAATTATGTTCTCAATTGCTAAAGTTCAGTTACAATTCAAAATTAGTGAGCCTTTAATAAATAAGCCCATAAAACTTAACCTTCCTCTTGTGTTAGCTTCCTGTTAGCATCTCTTTTGATAACGGGTCAGTTTTGACCCATGTCTTAAATCAGCTGTAAAATACACTAGAAAATATTATATATCATGCAATCTGTTTCTTATCTCTTGGTAACCTTGTTAGGCTTCGTTATAAATGAAAATATTGGTATTCATATTTTTGGTGTGGGCGTCTGAGCCTTTTTTCTGCCAGTACACCCCTAGATTTACATATTTATTCTAAAAGGTAAAATGATCCTGAAGAGAACTGACATAGTGTGAAACATTTATTAATTGTTAACAATTTATGTGTAAGCCATTGTATTGTAAAATGTACTCTTTGCGTAAATTGTAAATGACAGTTTTTATATAATTTTCATGCCAATTACAAAGTCAATTATCTGAACTTAATTACAATTCGATTATGATTACAACTAGGAGTGTGACGATATCTCGATATGGCGATATATTGCAATATTTTTTCGCGCAAAGTATTGATTTAAAAAAAAAAAAATACTTTTCAATATTTTTTTTTCGAAACCTTTTTTGCTTTTTCACTAAAATGTGCAGGTCTTCACATAAATGTTGTCACTGTTGAAGAAACCATTATATTGTTTACTGGAATATTGCACTATAGTGGTGTCACTGGTAATAAAGACCCTATTTTTTGTTTACAGAAGGCACTATTGGAGATACTTATTTGTTTACATTGGTATGTTGACACAGAAATGTTGCACTAAAATAGTGTCACTGTTCATAGGACACTTTTTCAATTAGAGATATAAAATTAAAAAAAATAATTTTTTCACTTAATCTTTTTTTTTCTTGTTATGTCATAGATTATCGTAGATTGATTTCTGACCAATATATCGATAATCGCAGCATCGTCATATCGTGAGATAATCGTTATCATGAGCTTCGTATCGCCCCTAATTACAACAGCAACAGATCTGTTAATTTACGATTTGAATTATAATTACAACATAATTGTAATTAATTTTCAATTACACTATTAACATTATAATTGACCCCAACCCTGCAGAACACACTGTACAGACATTGTACATTGTAATGGCCGATCCCTAACGTTTGTCCCTGTGCTGCTCACAGTACGCTCTGCACGTGTACAACGAGGTGATGTCTGTGGGACAGAAGTATGGGATCCGTAACGCCGGCTATTACGGACTGCGGAGCCTACGGATCGAGAAGTTCTTCGCCTTCTGGGGTCAGGACCTCAACGCTTTCACCACGCCGCTGGAATGTGGACGAGAGTTCAGGGTGAAGTTCGATAAGGTTTGTAGATTATTCCAACAGATGTAACCATTTACAGTGTGTTTGACCACATGTACTGCAGGCACCATTTGGAGCAGTGATCTGTATTGCATTACTTAATTATAGTAAAGTTAAACCAGGCTCTCTTTGTTTAGATCAGGGATGTCAAACCCATTTTAGTTCAGGGGCCAAATGTGGACCAGCTTGAACACAAGTGTGCCACATATTTTAGGTAGGGAAAGAAAGAACAACTTTAAGGGGATCCTCCACTTTCTTTTTAAACTAATGTGGCCTCAAACCTTCTAAACCTTTGTTTATGGAAAGAGGATAGATATGAGCAAACAAACGGTTGATAGATGAAGGCCAGAGTGAAGATCAAAACAAACTTTCAGGTGGCAATTTCAACTTTTAACAATTTTATTGAGCAAATGATCTTGGACATATGATAGGGTTTTGATTTTCTAAAAAGAGGACACGGGCTGATCTCTTCATACTCACAAACAGAACAAGTTCTCAATGTTTTTAAGAATCTACCTTATAACGGCAAAATACAGTATAGTAGATAAATAATTTATTGTTTATAAGGTTTAAAAAAGAATCTCTATATAACAAAGACTTCAAAAAATGACTGGTCAATCCCCTGTATTATGCATTCTAACAATCTGTATACTTTCTTAAAATCTATTAATCACAAACAATGACAAACCTCTCCCAGAAATTACATTTTTTTTTTTTTTCAAAAAAAAAAAAACCTTAAGGCTTACAGAACAGTAATTAATCATTAATATACACATAAATAAATAACTGTGAAGGTTTGCATGACATGGTCCCATGCTTTATTTTGTGGAGACGGGAAGGTGATGAGGTCTAGACCAGATGATGGAAAATGTACCTTAACTTCCTACATTCTAAGTTTCTCCCAGTGTTTCCTTTGTTTTCAAATCCCTCTCTGAACCTCCATGGAGGTTGTATTATCCAGGAGGAGCTTCCTGTTGGTATTTTTTAATGAAATCTACCAGTATTTGGTCTCTTTAAATCTGTCTTTGACTTTAGGCTCTCTCTGTTACAGTGCCTTGCTAAAGTATTCGGCCCCCTTGAACTTTTTGACCTTTTTCCACATTTCAGGCTTCAAACATAAAGATATAAAACTGTAATTTTCTGTGAAGAATCAACAACAAGTGGGACACAATCATGAAGTGAAACGAAATTTATTGGATATTTCAAACATTTTTAACAAATAAAAAACTGAAAAATTGGGCGTGCAAAATTATTCAGCCCCTTTACTTTCAGTGCAGCAAACTCTCTCCAAAAGTTCAGTGAGGATCTCTGAATGATCCAATGTTGACCTAAATGACTAATGATGATAAATAGAATCCTCCTGTGTGTAATCAAGTCTCCGTATAAATGCACCTGCTCTGTGATGGTCTCAGAGGTCAGTTTAAAGCTCAGAGAGCATCATGAAGACCAAGGAACACACCAGGCAGGTCCGAGATACTGTTGTGGAGAAGTTTAAAGCCGGATTTGGATACAAAAAGATTTCCCAAGCTTTAAACATCCCAAGGAGCACTGTGCAAGCGATAATATTGAAATGGAAGGAGTATCAGACCACTGCAAATCTACAAAGACCTGGCCGTTCCTCCAAACTTTCAGCTCATACAAGGAGAAAACTGATCAGAGATGCTGCCAAGAGGCCCATGATCACTCTGGATGAACTGCAGAAATGTACAGCTGAGGTGAGAGACTCTGTCCACAGGACAACAATCAGTCATATACTGCACAACTCTGGCCTTTATGGAAGAGTGGCAAGAAGAAAGCCATTTCTTAAAGATATCCATAAAAAGTGTTGTTTAAAGTTTGCCACAAGCCACCTGGGAGACACACCAAACATGTGGAAGAAGGTGCTCTGGTCGGACGAAACCAAAATCAAACTTTTTGGCAACAATGCAAAACGTTATGTTTGGCGTAAACGCAACACAGCTCATCACCCTGAACACACCATCCCCACTGTCAAACATGGTGGTGGCAGCATCATGGTTTGGGCCTGCTTTTCTTCAGCAGGGACAGGGAAGATGGTTTAAATTGATGGGAAGATGGATGGAGCCAAATACAGGACTTTTCTGGAAGAAAACCTGATGGAGTCTGCAAAAGACCTGAGACTGGGACGGAGATTTGTCTTCCAACAAGACAATGATCCAAAACATAAAGCAAAATCTACAATGGAGTGGTTCACAAATAAACATATCCAGGTGTTAGAACGGCCAAGTCAAAGTCCAGACCTGAATCCAATCGAGATTCTGTGGAAACAACTGAAAACTGCTGTTCACAAACGCTGTCCATCCAACGTCACTGAGCTCGAGCTGTTTTGCAAGGAGGAATGGGCAAATATTCCAGTCTCTCAATGTGCAAAACTGATAGAGACATTCCCCAAGAGACTTACAGCAGTTATCGCAGCAAAAGGTGGCGCTACAAAGTATTAACTTAATAATAATTTTGCACGCCCAATTTTTCAGTTTTTTATTTGTTAAAAATGTTTGAAATATCCAATAAATTTTGTTTCACTTCATGATTGTGTCCCACTTGTTGTTTCTTCACAAAAAATTACAGTTTTATATCTTTATGTTTGAAGGCTGAAATGTGTCTCTGCCTGTGTGTGATGATTTTGTGAAAACAAAGTGGCATCTTTAATGATTCTAGCACTTGAGTACAATTACTGCAATGACATGATACTGGCTGTAAAGAGCAACTTATTAGCTTTCAGAAATTTTTGTAATTTCTCTAATAGAGCACATATTAGTGGAGTTATGGTCATTTAAATTAACATATTCACTGGGAAACCCAGACATTTTGATGAGTTTGTAAAATACGGCTGGACGGTCGGGTCAAGACCTAAAAAGAGAACATGTCAGGATGTATGGTCACCCCGACTTATGGTCTCTGAGGCCTACACTATGTCTTTATCTGATAATAAATGATCTTCTCCAGCAGCGTTAAATTCATAAATATTGATAATCCTGCATAAGGAAAACATATTCCTACTGTTCTCATTCTCCCTCAGGACATGGATTTCCTTGGCCGTGAGGCGTTGGTGCAGCAGCGTCATGACGGCGTCTCTCGGCGGTTCGTCATGCTGGTCCTGGAGGACCACGACACGGAGCTGGACGTGTGGCCGTGGTGGGGGGAGCCCATCTACTGCAACGGTCGCCTGGCTGGGACCACCACCAGCAGCGCCTACAGCTACACATTGGAACGCCACGTCTGCCTGGGCTTCGTTTCCACGCCGCCGGGTCCGGACGGGCTCCCCACCCCCATCACCCCCGACTTCATCAACCGTGGCGATTACGAGGTGGACATCGCCGGCCAACGTTACTCAGCCAAAGCTAAACTTTACCCGTTCAGCTCGCTCTTCACTCAGCAAAAGCGCCGCAAAGAAGACCTGGAGCTGAGCAACCTGCAGGCCAAGTGAGGGAGGAGGGAGTGGGAGCTCCTAATGAGACATCACTGTGCACTATGGCACCTTGATCCTCTGATTCAAGTGCAATATGTAGATGTTTTTGGCCCTCAGACAGTGTTCAGTGGCCCCAGGAGCAACACCAGCTGCTGAGGACTGTGTTCACTTTGAAGCATCCAGAAGAGATTCGAACCAAGGCTTTTCTTGTTCATTTGTGTCTCAGACACTGTCAATGTTCCACACTGCACAGTCTGGGCTCGTGTGCAAAGGCCTCCACAGTTGAAGGTGATTATTGTTGTTCTCTTGCCATGTGTTTATCTGCTGCTGAGACTTTACTTCCTGTTTTCTCTCCCTCGTTTATCTGTGACGGCTGTTGTTTGTTCCACGTTAGCTGTTCAATCATCACAAACCCATAATATTTTAAGCTATTATTTATTCATACAACTTTTTTTCAGGAAATTGATCTCCTGACATGTTTCCAGCTGCCAAGTGTCAGTCTTCCTCAGAGGCGTCTGTGGAATGCTTTGATGTGTCCTTATGAGTTTTTCTGGGTGTGGACAAGTTCACAGTTCTGTCAGGCTGGCCACGCCCCCTGTTTCCCAATAGTCTCTGGAGAAGAGAGTCTAAGGTGTGAGAGAGTAAAAATATTCCCTTATCCTTGTTGATGTTGAAGCTCCGCCTCCTGATCGCGATGGATTCTTTGATCCAGCTCTCCCACACCTGGGACTCTCTTCACCAGAGACCATGGGGCAATAGAGGAAAAACTCTTAAGGACACATCAAAGCAATCAGCAGATGCCTCCGAGGAAGACTGACATTTGGCAGTTGATCTATGTCAGGAGATGAAAGTAAACTTCAAAGTGAATAAATGAAACCTTAACATATTATTTACAAAAAGAAGACACAAATGTGCTGTAATCATCAGAGTTGAGTTTGTTCTTTTTAATCCATGTTTAGTTCTACTTCTTCATAAGCCACGAGTAGAATTGTCAACACTTGTCTTTAATGTCTCAGCTGAAGGCCACGCCTTTAATGCTGCTTGTCAACCAATAGTAACATATTTACGATGTCATCATCATCATCACCCAACTTATTTATGTTGTATGTTTGTTTATTTTTGGATGTTTGCATTAGTTTCTTTTGAAATCTGCAACTTCCTATTCAAGGAAAAAGGTGGTTTGAAATTTGCCTGATCACATTTTAGCGCTTTGTTGAAGAGCTCCATTTTAAATAAAGCAATGTATTTTTGTATAGTTAATAGCATGTGTACAATCCATTTTCAGGACAGCACTTTTTTTTCTAAACCAACTGTAGGTTTCATGAGGCTGTTTTGTTCAGATTTGTGCTTCATATCAGAAACTCTGGAATCATATCTACAGGTTTTAGCTTCTGTTTGCAGAGTTACAGTGGAGCCTGCTTCAAGCTCAGAACATGTCATAATAAAATAATTAAAAAAAACATTGTGACATTTTTCATCAGAAACATCATTTCAAAATGAACCTAATTCGTTCATTTTTGATGGTCTTCTTTATTTTTAGTTGATTTGAATGACTCCAAAGCAGTTTTTGATTAGTTTATAAAAAAATTATAGTAGCCTTAATGCAGTATACTGATTATTTCACAAATTATTCCATGCAAGGGCAACAATACTTTTTAAAACCTGACCTGAATAACTACTTTTTGGCCTCATGTTTGCTCATATTATACAGTAATTAAAAACATCTGCAGATGTGAAATGACAAAACTATTCAGTTTTTAACTACTTCTTATTGTCATGGTTACAGTGCTTTTTTCATTCCCACAGAAGCAGAACAGGTGAGTAAACATACTTAAAGACCTGTATAGAAATACTATGTATTTTTAATACGGTAATTCAAATTTATCACCAAAACTCAGGACAGAAAAAAACATGTTTAGCATTCAAAATAAATCTATATGAAAACACTTAAAATCATTGATGAATGTTCATGTGTGTCAATAATAGTTATTTTTTCCTATTTTCAACTGCCTCATTAAGTTGTAACAAAGGGTATTTTATTTAAAAATGTTTAAAGTCCTACCTAGTTTATATATTATGGTATACATACACAACCACCTAAAAAAAACAAAAGGTGTTTCTCCACTTTTTAAAACAAATTTGCTGAGTTTTTACTAAAAGCTGATAAATTTTATGAACCTTTTTGGGGGATTTATGGATCTGGTTACTTATGGTCTAATGTACTAATACATTATTTCTACTAGTGTATATTAATTATATAATACATTTACAAGTAATTTAAGAAAATGTATTAACATTTTATGACCATTTTGAAAGTGTGTGTAATATGTTTTTATGTATTTAATCAAAATCTTATAGAACAACAGGATGCTGAAAATTATTTGTAACTGTAATGTAGGAAAAGGGGTGGGACTAATAAGTATGCAGTAATATATGTAATTTTTTTGTTTTGGGGGTTTTTTTTAGAGGGAAGCCAAATGCATCAAATATTTTGTTTTAATTTACTCTTGCATTTGTTTGAAATAAAACAGTAAAACAATAAAAACAACAATATATAATATATACAAGTCATATATTATACTCCATACTAAAAAAACATTTTTCAGCAGAATAAAGTGGTTTTGGGGTTGCGTTCATCTTTGATAGGACTGTATTTTAAATGTATTTCATTACATAGTGTAAATCACTGATATAAACCAGTTTAGCTCATCTCTAGTTTAGACTGTTTGTCTCTCTGCACCAACACAACTCAATCCAATGACGGATTAGCTTTAGCACACATTTAAAAACAGGATAATGTTAGAACACTAGTGACTTTTTGTCCTCCGTAACCTTTTAAATAAATGAAAGCAGGATGTTTTATTTGCAGCAGATGATTAATAGACTTTTTTTTTTTTTTATAACCAGGTGTATTTACAGCAAACCTGAAGCTGTTTGTTTGATAAATAGAAATGCACAGCTTCAATAATAAAACCTGAAAAAGGACTGTTTGAGTGTGTTCTTCTAGAACATACATACTGTAGGTTTATCAAAAAAAGTCCAAATGCATTTCCAATTAGAGACCATCAGAGGTAAAAGTGAAATAATCAGTTGCTTTTATGGGTACTTGTACTTTTTTTGAGTGTTTTTCTAAATCAGTAATTTTACTTGTACTGAAGTACATTTTAAAATCAGTAAATTGTTACATTTCTACACCCAACCGTTACTGAGTAAAACAAAAAATCGTTTTTGTTTTAAAACGATCAGCAGACATTGTGCAATTACAAAAAATTAAATAACCAGACAAGAATCAAATGCATCACATCATAACCAACCAATCAGATTAAACGTAATGCATGGCACCAAAACAGCATTGGATGAAGGTTATTTTCTCAGTTTTAGAGTTCATAAATGTAGCTATACTTAGAGCGTGATATTTTTTTTAAAATATAGAATTCATTGGAGTATTTTATTTAAAAAAAGAATTGTACATTTTTTAAAAATCTTTTATTTTAAACAGATGCTTTTGTGGAAAATAAATGAAGTTCCAACTGCACAAGATTTGGTCTCTTCCATTTTAAGTTTCTACATGAGATGTTTACTGTACGCAAGGGAACCGTGGCAATATATATATATATATATATATATATATATATATATATATATATATATATATATATATATATATATATAATATATATATTTATTACCAAAAATAAATGTAGTGGGTGAAAGTAATTAGTACATTTTACTTGAGTAGGATATACAGTATCCGTACACACACACAGTTGTTCCTACTCTGTGTGTAAATATCACCTCATCATCCCAGACGTACTCACAGGTTATATAGGTTAGCACAGCACAGAGCCAGAACATTTACATAACTAAAGTCTTTATTAGCACATTATTGGACAACAGCAGCCTGGTCTGTACAGATCAGATCAGATCCTTCTGGCTTTGCGTGGTCTGCAGCCGTTGTGTGGGACGGGGGTGTTGTCAGTGATCGATACCACCTCCAGCCCCCCCATCGTCAGCCCTTTGATTGCAGGCTGTGCAGCAGAGAAAAACTCTTTAGATCCTCATTACAACAAACTTTACAACACCTAAGGAGTTTTTATTTAAAGCATGCTACACACAGGCTCAGTAGTAGATGATAAAATATATAATATATATAAGCTGCATCAACATGAATTAATACATTCATTGTTTCGGCAGTTTTCAGAGAAAAAACCCACCTACTCACAAAAACAAAACAAGGCTCTCTACAATATCACAAAAAAATAAATACATACATTGTATATATACACATAAAACACACACACTTATACAGTATATACACACACGTACATTACAGTATATTCATAATATTGCTATTTGATATACACTACTATACAAATTTCAACAATTTAATTTTAAATAATACAAATTTAATTGGTGAAACTTGCATCAAAAGTTGGAGATTTATCTATTATTGACTACGAGGATTTCCTGAATTGTTCTGCGTGTAAACAGCAGTTATTGTAAGAAACCAATAACATAAATTAAATCTAATACTCACTTGACGTCCAGGGCCCAAACCTTTGACCACGACGCGCACATATGTGACTCCCTTCACCGTGGATTTCTGTGAGGAGGAAAAAACAGTTAAAACGTTCCATCTGCTGCTTTAAAGTGAGAATCACGTTGGTTATGGTTTATACTAAAATATAATATGTAACCACCACCAGTTGAACCACAGAGAGGCCTAAACAAGTCTCACTTTATACACTTTGTCTCAAGTGCTTCCATGTCTTATACTAAAAATGTGCATTAAATGCAAGTGTTAAAGGTGCAGTCTGCAACTCTTATAAAAGGGACTTTTTGTCATATTTGCTAAAGCGGTCACTATGTAAGGACAGCTTTACATCAAACTATTAGTGTGTGTGAAAAAAACAGGCTCATTGAGCCACGCCCACAGCTGCTCCTGCAGCCTTTGGCAGATTGCCAGAATGCACCACGACAGAGCAAAAAGAACCAATCAGAGCCAGGATTGTGTTTGATGGGCTGTCTGACAGCTGTTGCTCACAGGCTCCGCCCCTTTCCCTCTTTTTTACAGTGTATGGTCTGGAGGAGTAGAAGATGGAATTAGTGACGTTTCTGCTTGAAATGTAATTACTGCTGCTTTAATTACATTATGTTTGATTTGCAATTGTTACACTAGAACTCTGTGGTGCATGTGTTGTTCATGTGCGCGCAGCAGCCTCCGTTTGGGCGGCTGTAAGTGACACTGTGTTGTTGCTGCTGCTGTTGCTGAGGTGTGTGCACATAGAGAGAGAGAGAAGCGCTGCAGTAAAATGCTTTTAACAGAGTATGTTATATTACTGTGATGTTGCTGTTGGGCTAACGTTAGCTTGTTAGCGCCTGTGAGGGAGGGAGGGGGAGAGAGGGATCTGAGGGTAGCGGGCTGCACCTTTAAGTCTGGTTATGATGAGAACAGCATTCATTGAAGCGACTCATTACGGTTGTGTTGAAATTATTCTTCTTATTCTATTAATACTTCTTATTCTTTAAAAAAAAATATATATATATACTCAATTTTAATACAATATACAATAAACATGTATCCATAACTTTGATAAGAGCTCATGAACAGAAAAATAAAAAAATGGGAAAAACAGGAAAATATTTAGTTTAACCTTCACCTACTTGGCCTAAAAAAACTGTTTGTCTGCAAATATGCCATTGTGCTGCCATGAGCTAACTGCACAGCACACAGACACACACAAAATGTATTATATATTTATGTATTATTATTCCGAATAATAATATACTTCTATATTATATAAATATAATATAAAACAATTGTAGTTCTAATCATATTTAATGTTTCTTTTTAAACTTACTTTTATCCAAAGTAATTTCTTTTGGTTTTTTGTTTGATTTGTATTCATTATACTTTGATAAAAACGACTGCATATTGTTGCACTTTTTATTTAAAAAACTAAATGTGAAAAATCATAATAGATTTTGTTGTTGTTCATTTGATTCCTATAAAAACACTTATGTTGTGTTTATTTGATTAAAAAAAATGAATTCTAAGTCACTTTGATAAAAATGACCGTATACTGTTTATATCAATGATTCTCAACTGGTGGGTCGTGGACAGCTGGTCAAAAATACATAAATACTTAATGTCTCTCATGTTGGACTTGTCTTTTATTTTGAAATAAACGTATCTTTTGACAGGCATGCTGTGAATTGCATGTTACACAGGAAAATATGTAAATTCATGTTTTAAAAAAGATTACATATGTGTTTTCAAAACTTAATTTGGTTCGTTGAATTCTAAAATAAAGTGTAGCATGTTAATATGTGAGACTAATTGAGAACCCCTGGTTTATATAGGTTTTTCGTTTCTTGGTGTGCCTTAGGATTTTTTTTCCAATGAAAAGATGAACTTTGGCTCCTAACTGGTTGGCAAACCCTGGTTGGTGGAACTCACAGCAGCAGCAGCGAGGCCTGTGGTCTGAGCAGCGATGGGCGTCGACTTCTTGATGTTCTTGAAGCCTTCGGTGCCACAGGACGTCCTCACCAGACTCTGTCCTAGGCAGTCAGTCAGCTGGATGTGTGTGCTGGAACATGACACAGCACATTAGACACCAGTAGTAGGACACACAGTGCCACCATGTGGGAACAGCTTGTATGAAATGACCAGATCAGACAATAATAATAGGGATTACAGGGGGAGCAAATACTAGAAACCTAACAACGAAAAGAAGAGAAAAAAGAACAAAATGAGGAATTAATGACGAACTTACTTGTTGTAAGTGGCTTTAATGTGAACGATTGGTAACTCTTCAAACTTCTTCCCTCCCCATCTCAGCGAGCTGTCCTTACCCGGCAGCGGTGGAAGATGACTGCAGGATCAAAAATCAGCTTTATTTACAAGTTAAAGGCTTGGAAGACATTTCTATCTAATTAATAATGTTAATAACAGTTCATGTGTTTGGGACACCCCCATTTTTTATATTTATTTATTTTTAATCACAATGAAATGCTGCGCAAACCAGATCCAATCTGAATTGAACTCTGTTGAGGAGAAGCAGAACCAACACGACATAACTGAGTCCATTTTCATAAAGATGTGTCAATTTAATAATAACAATAATACATGTGTGTATATATATATATATAAATACATTACATATAACAAAACAATATTTAACAGAATACAGTTAAATTGTAGTTTTAATCATATTTAATGTTTTTTTAAACATATTTTTATCCCTCCCTCAACGAGTATCAAGTATGCAAAATATGAAAGATGATAAAATATGTTTTGTTTGAGTGTAGTGAATTCAAGACACTTTGAAAAGAATGACCGCATATTTTTTATTTGATTTTCTTTTTTTTTTTTAAATCATAGTTACATGCATATAATCGTATAAAATATATTAATACTTAATAAACATTATAAAAGGTTTTTAGTCATTTACATACTGCCACTCTTTGTGTCATAAATATGAAATAGTATAATATTAATATTATGTACAGGTCATATACATTCATATGTGTGTACATATGTATATATGTTTGATGTGAATGTATAAACTGTATATATGAAACTTGTGCAGAATATATATTGAATGTATATTGTGAAAATAGTAATAGAACTGGGGTTATATTTAACATATGTTTTAATTTGTGTGTGATATTATGTAGAGAACCTTGTTTTGTTGTGATGGGGTAGGTACAGTATATATATATATATATATATATATATATATATACACGCTTTGCTTCAACCTACATCCTTTTGGCTAAAGAATTGGACAATTGAATGTTTATTCTGTACTTTTTTTGTTTGTTTGTGAAGACTGCTGAAATAAAATTCAAATAATAGACATTTTGTTGTTGTTGTTTGTTTGATTCCTCTTAAAAAACGCTTTTGTATGAATGACTGCATAATGTTAATATAGACTAAAAGGTTAATTTTCTATTTATTTATTTTTTACATTTTTGGTTGGTGGTGTGCCATGGGATTTCTTTTCAAATAAACCTTGGCTCAAAAAAGGTTGAAAAACACTGGTGTAAAGTAGAGCTGCACAAATATGGCCAAAATGATAATCACCATTATTTTGATCAATATTGTTATCCCGATTGTAATCACCATTATTTATCATGATAGGAAAAAAAAATAAATATCTGTTTATATTACACTACTTACAAACAAACATTATGTGTACAGTTTACAGTGCAAATATTAAACTTCAACAATCATAGTAAAAACATAATTAAAACATTTGCAAGAATTTAAAACAAAGTGTCTATTGATACGGAAACGTATATAAAAGGGTTAGCGAAGTAGCTAAAAATAAAGGAGCTAAAATAAAACTGACGGAGCATTACGTCAAGTGACCTAAACTGGCCAATGAGGGGCGCTTATACGATTCCGTATGAATAGCCACGGCCAATTTAAAATGTACCAAAGGCTAACTAAATAAATACACTAAAGAGTGCAGAGCCCATATAATAAATGTGAATGTGGCCGATGAAAAGGTTAAAAGCAATCGTGACAACACAAATCGTGATCACGAATAAAATTGTATTAATTGTGCAGCTCTCGGTCTGACCTGAACTCGTTCTTGGACTCATTACTGGATGCTGAGCTCTCTTGTGATGTGACAGCACTGCTACACAGTGTTCGCTGTAGAACACTGCCTCCACACCTGATAAAACAACATTAAATCCATTTATAACACCAAATAAATCAACTACATCCAGGTACACATTAGCTAACAATAATGCTAATAAGACCGTAACACTTACATAGGAAGTCCTTTAGCGCCCAGAGAGGCAGTAATCTGCCGACATGCACTGTTAGCTGAACTCACTAATACACATCCTAATTTCAACATGTTTAATCCAGTTAAAATGCGTTAATAACTAATAATGTGATCATACGCTACATATAACAAACGTGACATTGAGGACCGTGTGGACAGGCCCTGTCTGCGCAGTAATGAGGGGTAGCGCTAGCAATACAATTAAATAAATACCATTAAATACACAATATATTACTAACAAAACTTGATTTAATAATTAATCTTTAATATTTGTACAGAAATTTGAATACTGTTTAGTGTATGAACTTCACAAATTCGTATTTTAAGGTCAACTCAAACTGCTCTCCCCCTCAAAATTGTAGAATAGTTTCGCCTGCTGTTTCACTTGGAATTATGGGTAGACTGAGGTAAAAGTGGCTTTCAAAAGCCTCGGAAATATTTTTGCGCAATTTATGCACTGATTGTAGGTATATTAGTCCCTAATTTTTAGATCAAAAATCACTATATTTCTAAAAATCACATGGAATTCTTATACATTATGTTTTATTTTAGCAAAGAAAGTTAGTTTTTTACATCCTCAGTCAGTGTTAAAGGGATATTTTTATGGTTCAAACGGACAGTGAACGCAACAGAGAAAGATGGCGGCTCCCTGCGGGAGGATGTTGAGCCGCTGTGTCTTCCAGGTTCTGTCTGCTTACAGACGGAGTGGGATAAGTAAAGTCGGGTGTCGATATCTGTCCATGAGTCCTGTTAGTCGGATAAACTCTTTAAAAGGTGAGGTGCAGGGTTCTCCGTGGACTTTGATGGCGGCTGTTTGTCTGCAGAGGCTTCCGGTCATTTCAGCAGAGCCTAGTCCCATAGAGCAGCAGTTCAAACACTTACTACAGCAGGTTAGTGTCTGTGTATGTTCATTAAATACCTTTGATATTGCTACAGTACATATTTTTATTTTATATTTATTTTTGGTATCTTTCAAAACAGCAGGAAGTGTATTTTTTTTTTTTTTTTTATTAGCTTAGATTTACCTTTATTGCCATTGCATGTATAGTATAACACAGTGTTACATGTACCCCTTAGCCTTTATTTTTTATGGCAAGTACCCCTTAGCTCATGTTATACATTATTTATTTGTGTCTGCAGGCTCTTCTAAAGTGTTTCGTCCAACATTAACCTTTAATTTAGGCCTTTTTTATTCATTTATTTCGGATGTTTTGCTCATTTAAGAATTTCAACTTCACCTTTTGGTGTATTTTAAAGAATTGTGCCACAAATTATGATTGATGAATGAGGAAAAAGGTCTGTGTGCATGTAAAAAAAAAAAAAAAAAAAGTTATCAAATTACCTGACAAATGTTTCTGTGTACCTCCTGAGAGGTGTTCAAGTACCCATTCATATAACATAACAAAATGCAATTTAGCTATTAACAAAAAGTCATAACTAGGATATTATACGTTGGTAAATATACTTAATAATATGAACGCTGTGCTTGGTTATACCAGATGAGAGTTGATATAATTACTAGGGCTGGGTAATATGGACCAAAACTCATATCTCGATATTTCTTCTCAAAATGGCGATATATACGATATAAATCACGATAATTCAAATTGAAATGAAGTCTGACCACAATGACAATTCTGGGTTAAATTTGTTGACACAGGCACATTTATTAACAAACAGTTGCATAAAATGTGCCACTTTTTTCCCTATAAGTGAGTTATGTAGTGTGGCTTGTTTAGGGGAAGGTCTGGGTTAGGATGCACTCAGCAATCCATCTACCTGTGCTAGCAACAGCAGTGACTCCTAAAATGAGTATTCTAATACACAATAAACCATAAAATAAATATATATCAATATTGTAATTTTCTGTATGACTAAACTAGAAAACTTGATATTTCTGGAATCTTGATATATTGCCCAGGCATAGCTCAGAGTGTTGTCTTTAGATAGTTAGTGGTTCAAACTTCAAACCCAGGCTGAGACTGTGTCCATGTGCCTACGTGTTCTTTACCAAGACAGAGACATCTAAGTGCATGGCTCCTGTGGATGAGAACTGCTTCTGTTGAAATCTATTTATCATCAGCGACTTGTGTGAGTTTAGAGTTAAATGTGTTATCCTATCATGGGATTTGCTATCGAATCAATGGAATAAATTAATGTAGGACACAATGTTTAACATTCACCTCTGCAGTAACTCAGACACATCATCATTTTGTACAGTATCTGATTCCTAGGGTGAACAGTTTGGATCAGAATCAGAAGTCCTTTAATTATCCCAGGGGGAAATTACTTGCGTTACAGCCGCTCAAGAAAAATGACAGATAAAAAAATAAACATTAAAAGTATAGTGGGGCAAAAAAGTATTTAGTCAGCCACCAATTGTGCAAGTACTCCCACTTAAAAAGATGAGAGGCCTGTAATTTTCATCATAGGTATACCTCAACAATGAGACAAAATGAGAAAAAAAATCCATAAAATCACATTGTAGGATCCACAGGAAATCATTCATGCCTGTGGCGTTCTGTGAAATTCTTGCTACATTATATCTAAACAGATCCTTATCTTTGAAGGTACTGTATAAGAGTTGGTGGTGTATCTGGTGAGTTTTCTCCAAGGCTCTGACACGGGCTCATTGACTGGCAGAAAAAAAAAACCCTGATCTTATCTTGCTTTTAAATAATCTGTCAAAGTAAAAAATAAAAGTATGTGTGGTGTGTTTAACATGAGGCTGAGTTTACTCTTCAGGATGAAAACTGCTTGGTTGATTAAATCAAAGCTGAGCATCAGTTTTACTCATTTTAAACTGTAACTATTATATTCCAACCAAACTCAGCTGTGATGGTTGTGAATGCTTCACAGATTGAGTTGGAGAAAAGCGTGCTGGCAGACCATGAGCTGCGGCTGCTGGAAGACGCAGAGAGGATGAGACGCAAGCAGGCCAACGACTACGATTCAGACGAAGAGGAAGGACGAGGGGGGCAGGAGATCATAATGACTCAGGATTTGGAGGACGTCTGGGACCAGAAGCTCAAGGAATTCCAGCCAGAACCAAGAGTTCGAGGTCAGTTAAGTTCTCCAAAATGTGCTGGACAGAGAATCTGTGCTTGTACAACATCAGTTATTGTGTTTTTAACTAAGCAAAAAGATTAAAAAGATATCATTTCATGTCATTTCTACAAATGGCCCACGCACTTATGGCCCATTTAGTGAAGAGGGGGGGTATGTGATGATTTTCGCTTGTTCTTATTTTTCTTCCATTTTCAGGTTCCAATATCTCAGGAACTACACAACATAGGAAACTGAAATTTGGTATAGTAACACAGCTCCACATATAATATCTTAATATACAAAAATATCTGCTATACATCCTATCTGGTGGACATGATTGCCCCTCAAATTTGGAAAATGACAAGCTACAATGACCTCATGTAAAAGATTTGTAATATTTGCCAGTGGTGAAATAACCCAAAGTTGTATAAAGAAAAAAATAATTTATATCCTAAAAGAGTAATGTTTATACTATAAATTACAACAGACATCAGTATTTTTTGGGAATTCAAGAGCGTGTGACCTAAGAACCAATGCATATGTGACCAATCATTAGTGATGTGAACAGTCTATGTACAGAGCTCAAAGCTGAACAAATTACAGGAGCTGAGACATATGCTAAGTTGTTTACTGAAGGCCCAAACATGTTCCAGCCCCAGACAAACTTTTTTCTAATTTTGAGGAGCTATCATGTCCACCAGATAGGATGTATAGCAGATATTTTTGTATGTTGTGGAGCTGTATTACTATACCAAATTTCAGTTCCCTACATACTGCAGGTCCAGAGATATTGGAAACTGAAAATGGAAGATAAATAAGGACGCACAAAAATCGACATATATCCCCTCACTAAATTGGCTGGAAAAGTATTCATCTGATCAAACTACAAATGTACAGTTTGTCTTTTGAATAATCACGGAACAATTGGTAAAAAAATCTGAATTTTTTTAGACCAAAAAGCATGGGATGTCCTGAAATTGTGATGAAATTACACGAAATGACCCCAGATACGTATTGTGTTTTCAAGAGACCCAGAGGCTTTAATGTATTTCTTGACATTCAGAAAATCATTTTGCTGTAATTGTGTCTTTCTCCCTGTGACATTTCAAAAGTTATTTTTGCACAGTTTCAAGAGCTTGTAGCTAAGCGCCTTCGCTCCTTGTCTCCTGCTATTTAGACGACATAGATAAGGACGTGACCTCAGCAGAGCGCTGCCTCCAGGACAAACTGATTCTTTTGGCTGAGCAACAGGTGGGAGGTGAAAAGCTGTGGCTGCTGCCTCAGACTCAGTGGAAGGAAGGAGAAACTCTGCGACAGACGGCGGAGAGAGCGCTCGCCTCTCTACCAGGTAACCCCAGAGCTGAGAGAGCGCCACATTCTCAAGGCAAATATGAGCAAGAAGCAGCTTCTGATTACTTTTCCAAATTAATGAGAAAAGAAAGGGATTATAATTGAAGAAACAATAATTATATTACTGTAATTTTCCCGCAAGCAGGCTGCATTACTAAATGAAACTGTCTCGCTACTGTTTGATGGGCGTCTCACTTTTTATAGCGCAATATAACCCAGTCGGTCACCAGACTCTCTAAGCCAATGGCGTAAGCAGCACAACGTCATTGGTAAACAACGCACATGAAAATGGAGCGCAAGAGCGAGCAGGTCCAAACAGCTTGGAATCACTGACATTACTTTAAGTTTGACTCCGTAAAAGAACATTAGTGTCCGCTGTGCATTCTGCATAAGGAAGAAAACTTCAAATAATTCCAGCTCAAACCTGATTGAGCACTTAGGAAGGTGGCACAGGAATGTTAAAGTCAATGAGAAAACCCCAGATCATCATCCACATCGCCAAACTCTGAGGCCCATCTCCTGCTAAACAGGTGAAAATAGATTTAAGAGCAACTGGAGTTAGTGCTGCTGAGCTATCAAAATTAATTGCTGACTATATTGTCGAGGACGTGTTGCCAATTTCCATCGTAGACTCCCAAACATTCTGACGCATCGTAGAAAAAAATACCGGTCAAAAATGGTATTAAAAATGGTAGTCCACAGAGACAGTCAAAAATATACTGTAAGTTAATAGAAGCAAGAGTTGTTTTATTTTATTAAAATTTGGTGGAATGTGCAGTAAATAAGTTTAAATGTTGAACAATTTTCTTCTCAGAAACTGTTGCATTTAATTTAATTTTTGTTTGATGCAATGTGCATAGTGTTAAAAAATTGAATAAAACCAGATTTAAAATGAGACTGTTTCATTTGATTCAGTTTTTAATGTGGAACATGGCAAAATAATAGAATTAGGCTGAAAGGTCTACTGTTTAATATTTTGTGCATCACATTTTTGAAAAGTAACTCAATTATGGAATTAAAGTAATTTCGAAAATAAGTAATCAGTTAAGTAACAGGATTATTTCCTTGGAGGAGTAATCGCTCACTAATTACTATTTCCGAGTAACTTGACCAACACTATTAACTGTACACTGTAACTAATAGGGATGTAACGATTCACTCAACTTCCGATGAAAAATATTCCTTTATTTTTCTTGGAAAAAAACTAGAAAATACTAGCAGACAGAGATAATAGAAAAATTTGACTTATACAGATATTCACGTAATACTACAGATATTCTTTCAGTGCTAAAGGGGAAAGAAATCATTTATGAACATGTTTAAGAGTAGTAGGCGATTCCGCCCACTGCCTACGATTCTGGATGGATAAATTATCTTCGACATGTCGAGTGCTGTTGTTTGTATCAGGCATTTTCTTCCACGCAACTTGCTTACAATGAGCTGACCAATCATGGCAAGGTCAGGTCCAACGTCACTCTCTAGGTTACCAGTTTGTAATTACAAACAATTGCATGGCTGGATAGATTACTGGAAATACACCCTGCAGGGGGCCCTAAGCAGCCGCTTATAGGCGTATAGACGCCATGCTTGGCGTCGACGCTCGCGTCACGTGTAAGTGACGTAGTTCAAACGAGAAGGATAAATAGATAGCACACTCTGGTGTTTACAAAAAGTGCTGCGATTTAAATTTCAGAGTGTCAATATGAACCGTGATACCTATGAATCGATTACCTTTGGGTACCAAACGTGTACCATCTGCTTATTCAGTGTTTTAAACTCTCAATTTCTCATTCAGTTTAAAGCCTAATTGTTTGAACTTTGGACAGGAGTTTTCTTTTGTTGTCATGTTCATAATTCCATTATTGCTTTTATTCAAATTAGACAATACGTAAAACTTGAGGAGAAAGTGACCGTTCACATCTCACGGTGAGAGTTTTGCTAAAACGTTGTTCAGATCGACTCAGGCTGCTTGGATCCTGCCTGAATTCCCGAGTCAGGGCCCAAGCTCAAGGGACATTTTATTGACTTTTCTGATTCGTTCTGTCGGATTTATCTGGGTTCCGAGTGTAATCGAACGCAGTATGAGACTAAAACAGAGATGGCTGTCAAAAACAACCCTGCTTTACTCTCAACATCCAAATAAACGTGTGTTATGTTTATGAAGTCATTCAGTGAAAGTCAAACAGGACATTCAGCCAAATCCACTAGAGCCCATTAGAGCTTCCAGTTTGGCCTGTGTCATCAGAGAGTTAATTGGAAAACTATTCATCTTTAGATAAAAATATTTTTGGTAGCACTTTACTTGAAGTTTTATGCATAAGGCTGACAAGGATGACGCTGTCATTAGCATGAATAAGGTGTCATGAAGGCTGTCTTTAAGTGTTGTTTGCTAAATTATGACACCTTTGGAGCTATGTTGGCATTTTTTGGGTTAGGTGGAGGGATCTAGTGGGATAAGGGTAACAACACTTAATGACTGTCTTTATGACACACTATTCATGCTAATGGCAGGTGTCATGTCATAATAATGACAGTGTAACGTCAGTCTTATGTATAAAACTTCAAGTAAAGTGTTAACAAGATTTTTTTTGTTATCAGTTGTTTATTAATTTTCAAACAACAAAAAACACACTAACACACAGAAGGGCAGGGCAACAAGAACACACATGATGAAACACAATCTGCACTCAAACAAAAAAGTTAACTTCAAGAAAAGATTACTTAAGTTCTTTAATTGCACTGTTCCACATTTTGGTGGTGCTCTCCTTAGCACCACGTGTCCGTGCTGTGGAGAGTTCCAGGTAAGCATTGTCAATAAATGTCATGACCCACTGTTGGCGAGACAGCGAGTGAGGAGTCTTCCACCTTGTGGTGACCATCTTAGCATAACCTAAATGCTTCAAACATTAGAAAGTGATTTAAACACATTTTTTACATGAGAATAACATGTTACTGGTCCGGGCCTAGTTGCGGTTTGCCTAAAATGAGTTGGACACCCCTGGGCTAATGTATTAACAAGTGCAAGGATTAAGCATGGTGTAGAATTCCAAGGTAAACGCTAATCGTAAGCTTTGTTGTTCCAAGTGCATGTTTAACCATTCATCAGAAGGATGTTGTTCACTGAAATATTACAGTAATTTGTGGCTTTATTAATCTTATATCATCTTTTTATTCAATTATTCTATCCTGGCTTTTACTTGGATATGAAAAAGGAAACTGATTCTAAGTTAATAGTGCCTCGCTCCAGAAGCCTAATCGTGCTGAGATGTATCAAATGACATGAGAAGTGTTGAGTTTATGGTTGATTACTTTAATTAAAGCAGTTAGATGGTGATGCCTGTGAATGTTTCTAATTCCCAGTCTGCGTCCTTACCCACAGCCACTGATTTGAAGGCCACGTTTCTTGGGAACGCCCCCTGTGGCGTCTACAAGTTCAAACTGGCCAAAGCTGCGCGGACGCAGAGCTCAGAGGGAGTCAAGGTGTTCTTCTTCAAAGCCATCCTGTCTGACCCAGCGCCCCCAAAAACCCACACTGCTTCTTTTGTGTGGCTAAAAAAGACGGAGCTGGAGTCGTATCTGAAACCCAAATATCTGCAGAAGGTCAACCGCTTTATCCTCAGCCTGTGACACAGAGTGACAGCAGCACATTTATAAGACCGAGTGTGTTAGCGCTGTTATCCTCCGCTGAAAAACTGTCCTGTCTTTCAATACGTTAAGTGTGTTTCATAATATAAATAAATGGCTTTTCCACTGGTGTTGTGAAGAGAAGCCTCAGATCTGACCCCATCTCAAATGATGTAGTGTGTGTTGTGTCTGTGTGTGACAGTGGTCCGCCTCCAGCACTAAATCAACCAGCAGCACCTCCACAGACGACGCGGCCCATCACTTATCAGTGCTTCATTCACTTCTGGCAATAAAAAAAAGTCTCAACATCTTTCTTTTAAGGCTATTTATTGCAGTGACACCTGCATTGTAAATAGAAGAGTTACATTTATTATAGCTCCACTGAAAATCATTACTTTAGCTTCCAAACACAGCAACACAGTCTGTGCCATCAAAAAATTTGCTTGTTCCTATTGACACTATATTTGTGTTGAATAATGCTTTCTTCTTCTTCTTCTACTAGGGCTGGACAATACGTCATGATTCACGATATATCGAGTGAAAAATAACAATATTGCCTATATCAAGACACATCTTTTGTTTTTTTTACTCGTTTTGATTTATACCATTACACAGTGCAAATCATATCATGCAAGTATTTCATATTATTCATAGAGTACATTCAAACAGTGTCCTTGACACATTTTTCCATATTTATGAGATATATATATGTATATTTATAGCTTATTTTGTATTAAAATACTAATTTTAGGAGTTGGAGCGTTCGTTAAAATTTAGAACTACATGAAAAGCTCAGTTGGATGGATCACTGATCCCTCGGAACGCCCCAATGGCACATACGGAATAATGGGCCCCATTCATATATTGGTATGTCAAAGATTCGCTACCACCAACTGTCGCAATATTTGAATGAGAAAGAGAAAATGACTTTAATGGAAATTGACAAAATCGAATTGTGCAAGGCATAATTGTAATCTATGTTAAATGACCTTTGAAACGATATATCACACGACTATGTTCCCATAAATTTGGAAATTACTGGACAGGGGATGGACCCCCGGGCCACATTTCAAAAAAGGGCTCCGAGCGTCTCATCATATTCATTCATAGAGTATTCATACCAAACTGCATCCTGATCTAAAGAAGGAGTATTCATTTGAAAAATGGGGCCTCTGGCACCCCCGTGACATGTATTGGATAATGGGCCCCATTCATACATTTTGTATGTGCCAATGATTCGGTACCACCAACCGTTGTAATATTTAACTGGCGAATAAATGAGAAATCGATTTTTGTTTTTTTTTCTTCTTTTGGGTCCCCCCCCCCCGGGCCCCAAATCAAACTCCGAGCATTGATGCGTACACATACATAAATTATACCAACCAAATATCAGCCCGATCCGTTCACAAATGACAAAGGAGTAGCGATTTTACACAACAACAAGCATCAGCCTAGCATCAACATCAGGAGATGGGTCCTGACACTGCTCCTGACAGAAGCCCTAGTGGCATTGAAGGATGGGTCAATTGAAGAGGACAAATTTCCCTACGGGGACAATGAAGTACACTTTACACCTGTGGTGTTTCATACAAAGCCCTGAGGAAGACTCCTTGGAGTAAAAATGTCATAATAAAAAGGCTTAACTTTTAAACCGAGTACCTCAGACCTTTTATCTTGTTTTCAACTCAATGCTATGCCCTAAAAGGACCTTGAAGAGCACCTGTTCTAAAACATACTATCTGTGATCCGGGTGAGCACTCCCAGCTTCATATTTTGTACACCTTACACCTTTTCAAGATTGGGCCAATTTCTCATTAACACAAAATAGAGAGTATCTCGATACAAAATAACACAATAAAAAATAAAGCATGCGTCTCATTGACTTTTTTGATCAAGAGGCCAAATAGAACTTTGAAAATTCCAAACATTTTTGATTTTTCCCCCCCATATAAAATTGTCTTCACTCTGTAGGGGGCACTAACGCCCCAATTTCCGTATTTCCACATTGAAAAAGGCAGATTCATAGAACTGATTCACATTTGATGCAAATCCAAGTTTGTGCAAATTGAAGCATTTTCAAAAAATATACATTTTCAAAGGTTTTGGTCAAAATGCAAGTTATCAAAAATCTATAGATAATTTTTGATGTCCCACTTCTCTAGATGATCTCCAGTGATTTTGAGCCTGTCAGTGAAATGTCCAAGGAGTGCGTCAAAATACGTTTGCCCCATATGAACTCAATCATTGCCATTGACGTAATATTACGTCATTTACGTTTTTTCACGGAGATTACTAAAATACACCCTGGCGGAGGTCCCTCATCAATATCTAAGCTATAGTGTGATGTAGTGACCAACTGGTGACCTGAAGGTGGCAGCAGCATCTTTAGATGTGAGATTAGCCACTGAGGCTACCATTAGCTAAGGAGGAAGAAGCAGGACGAGGGAGATTATGGTGATATTGTGAAGTATCCAGCAGCTCACAGCTCCATATACTAACACAGAACATGTGTGGACCTGAGTGGATTATTGATTTTTCTGTGATCGTGAGATTAAACCATCAACTAACCGGGCCAAATCAATCAATCAATCAATCAATCAATCTTTGTTTGTATAGCGCCAAATCATAACCAATGGTATCTCAAGGCACTTTACAGTAGAGCAGTCTTAAGGACGGACTCTTCATTTTATGGATACACACATATGCATATATACGTATATACACATACATATGTATCCCACACCCAACATGAATTCATCATGGCGGCAAGGAAAACCTTCTGTTAAGCAGCAGGAACCTTGTGTGGATCCCATTCCTATGATGAACAGCAATCCACGTTATGCTGTGTTGGGTGTGTGCAGAGGAAAGGGTGGAGACAGAGCCGCTGAGTCTCTGTAACTCCACACTGAGGATCCCACGGACCTGCAAGACAAAAGCCAGAAGGAGTACAGGAGCAAACACACAAGGAAAGAAGCAGACATAGAGGGAGTGTTTGAAAGAGGAATGGGACCCTCTCCGGTCCCTCTCTAACCTAAATGACCTCTCTCTTAACGCCCTCTCCAACCTCTCTCCAACCGAGCATGCCAGACCCCCCCCCCGGCAGTCTATGCCTATTGCATCTTAATTATGAGCTATGAGCTGGTTCCTAACTAAAAGCTTTATCAAAGAGGAATGTTTTGAGCCTAACCTTAAAGGTAGAGAGGGTGTCTGCCCCCCGAACCGTGGTTGGTAGATGGTTCCAGAGAAGTGGGGCCTGATAACTGAAAGCTCTTCCTCCTATACTACTTTTAGAGACGAATGGAACAACGAGTAGTCCAGCATTTTGAGAGCGTAGTGTTCTGGGGGGATTGTATGGCACTACAAGCTCCTTGAGATAGACTGGTGCCTGTCCATTTAGGGCTTTATAAGTGAGAAGAAGAATCTTGAATTCTATTCTATATTTTATGGGAAGCCAATGCAGAGAGGCTAATACAGGAGTAATGTGATCTCTTTTCCTAGTTTTAGTCAGTACACGTGCTGCAGCATTTTGAACCAGCTGAAGTGTCTTAAGCGACTTGCTCGGGCAGCCTGCTAAAAGAGAATTACAATAATCCAGTCTAGAGGTAACAAAAGCATGGACTAGTTTTTCGGCGTCGCCCTGAGACAGGATAGATCTGATTTTAGCAATGTTACGGAGATGAAAGAAGGCAGTTCTTGAAGTTTGTTTTATGTGAGAGTTGAAGGATAAGTCCTGATCAAATAGAACCCCAAGGTTTCTAACAGTTGTGCTTTGTGCCAGAGTAATGCCATCTAGGGCAGTTAGGCTAGCATAGGTTTCTCTAAGGTGTCGTGGGCCCAGTACAGAGACCTCAGTCTTGTCTGAGTTGAGAAGAAGAAAATTTTGGTCCATCCAGGCCCTAATGTCCTTTAGACAGGCCTCAAGTTTAGATAGCTGATTTGTCTCACCTGGCTTCATTGATACATACAGTTGGGTATCATCAGCATAGCAGTGAAAGTTAACAGAGTATTTTCTCATAACATTACCAAGGGGGATCATATAGATACAGAAGAGGATTGGACCTAGTACAGAGCCCTGAGGAACCCCGTAGCTTACTTTAGTGTACGCAGAAGACTTATTATTCACGTGTACAAACTGGCACCTATCAGATAGGTAGGACTTAAACCAGTTTAGGGCAGTCCCTGTGATTCCAAGTAATTTCTCTAATCTCTCTAGTAGAATATAGTGATCTATAGTGTCAAAAGCTGCACTAAGATCTAATAAAACCAGCACTGAGAGTCGTCCTTCCTCTGAAGCCCAGAGTAGATCATTAGTTACTTTAACTAAAGCAGTCTCTGTGCTGTGTTGAGCTCTAAAGCCTGACTGGAAGTCCTCAAACAGGCTGTTGTTTTGAAGAAATTCACAGAGCTGAGCCGCCACAACTTTCTCAAGAATCTTTGAAATAAAAGGAAGATTAGATATAGGCCTGTAGTTTGCTAAAGTGCTGGAATCAAGAGTAGGTTTTTTGAGAAGGGGTTTGATTACAGCTACTTTAAAGGACTGTGGCACGTAGCCTATTGATAGGGATATATTTATTGTCTCCAACAAAGATGGGCAGACTAGGGGAATAACTTCTTTAAACAGCTTAGTTGGGATCGGATCTGAAAGGCAGGTCGATGGTTTGGAGGATGAAATAATAGAGTTAAGTTCCTGAAGTCCTATATGTGTGAAACAGTTTAGGTTAGGCCTATTTACATTTAATGGTACAGCAGGCCCAGGTGAAGGCAGGGAGTGGCTAATTTTATCTCTAATCTTGTGAATTTTATCGTTAAAAAATGTCATAAAGTCCTCACAGCTGAGGGCTAGAGGAATCATGGGCTCAATAGAGCTCTGACTTTGTGTTAGCCTGGCTACAGTGCTGAAAAGGTACCTCGGATTATTTTTATTTTCTTCAATTAGTGAGGAATAGTATGTAGATTGACTATGTCGTAAGGCTGTCATGTATTTACTATGGCTTTCTTGCCAGAGTATTCGTGACTCCTCTGTTTTATTGGAGCGCCACATTCTCTCTAATTTACGGGTTGTTTGTTTGAGTGTGTGAGTTTCGGAGCTAAACCATGGAGCTTTCCTCTGACGTTTAATAGTTTTTTCCCTCAATGGGGCAATTGAGTCCAAGGTGGATTTTAGTAGACTAGCAGAGCTATCGACAAGCAGATCCAGTTGAGAGGGGTTATAATTAATATCATAGTTATTTATTGGATGGTGCACTGAGTTTAAGGCAGCAGGAATGGCCTCTTTAAATTTAGCCACAGCACTATTGGACAGATTTCTACTCGTAACTATTTTATTGCACAGTGCGAGATCCTCTAGGATAATGTTAAATGATATTAAAAAGTGATCTGATAGCAGAGGATTTTCAGGGTAGACTTTTAGTTCATTAATATCAAGGCCATATGTTAGAACAAGATCAAGAGTATGATTTAAACGATGAGTAGCTTCATTAATAGTTTGAAAAAAGCCAACTGAGTCTATTAGGGACATAAAGGCTGAGCTCAGGCTATCACTATCTTTGTCCACATGGATATTAAAATCTCCTACTATCAGTATTTTATCAGAACTGAGGACTAAGTTTGATATAAACTCAGAGAATTCTGATAGAAATTCAGAATAAGGGCCTGGAGGACGGTAAATTATCGCAAATAAGACTGGCTGGCAGGTTTTTGATTCGATATGAGATAAATTTAGAACCAGGCTTTCAAAGGAAGTGTAATTGGCCTTTGGTTTAGGATAGATTAGGAGAGAGGAATGATAAATAGCTGCTACACCACCTCCACGGCCTATGTCTCGTGGCATATGAGTATTTAAATGACTGGGAGGAGTGGCTTCATTTAAACTAACATATTCATCTTGATACAGCCATGTTTCAGTTAAACAGAATAAATCAAAGTTATTTTCTGAGATAAGGTCATTTACTAGTAGAGATTTGGATCTCAGTGATCTAATATTTAATAGAGCACATCTAATGGTTTTATGTTTTGGTGTTTCTAGATTTGAGATTTTAATTTTTTTCAGATTTTTATAATTGATAGCTCTTTTATTTGATTTTATGTTAAAATCATTGTGAAATATGGGTCGGGAGACAGACACCGTCTCCATAAAATAATATTCATCACCATCACAACAGTTGTCATGGCGATGAACACAGCTATCATAATAGCAATGGGAGGGAAATTGTCCTAAGGCAAGCGCAGAGGGGCGTGGAGGACTCCCCCTCTGTAACATGGTCTCATTCATGAGATGTCATAAATGTGCCATGTTTTCTGATAGTAGAGATGCTCCCTCCAAAGTAGGATGAATTCCATCTCTTCCTATCAGGTTCGGTTTTCCCCAGAAGGATCTCCAATTATCAATGAAGCCCACCTCGTTTTCTGGACACCACCTCGATAGCCAGCGGTTAAATGATGACATGCGGCTATACATGTCATCACTGGTCAGATTTGGTAAGGGACCAGAGAAAATTACGGAGTCCGACATTGTTTTAGCATAAGCACAAACTGATTCAATGTTCACTTTGGTTGCTTCCGACTGACGACGTCGGGAGTCATTAGTGCCGACATGGAGGACTATCCTATCAAACTTACGATTACTCTTTGCCAGCAACTTTAGATTTGATTCTATGTCGCCCGCTCTGGCCCCTGGGATGCACCTCACAATGCCCGCTGACTTCGCTAGCTTCACGTTTCTCACTATGGAGTCGCCAATTATCAGAGTTTGTTCCCCGGTGAGTGTGTTGTCCTCACGGAGGGGGGAGAACCTGTTTGAGACGTGAACATGGTGGTGTCCCGAGCGGCTTTTTGACCTTCGACTATGCTTACCACGGACAGTAACCCACTCATTGCTGGCCGGGGGGGAGGCTAAGCTAGCGCTAGCACGGTCCGCACCGGCTAGGTCCTGCTTGCTAGCTTCGGTTTTGGTATCAGGGGTGCGGAACCGCTTCTCCAGATTGTTGATCCTCGCCTCCATATCTAACAGTACGCTACACTTTATGCAACTACCATTGTCCCTAAAGGAGGACGAGGAGTAACTAAACATCTGACACACCGGGCAGGAGAGCGGAGGGGAGGAGAGAGAAGCCATAGGTGCTAAATTTAGGCTAAGCTAAGCTAAGCTAAGGACAAAAGGAAGTTTAAAGGAGATTGCACTGCCTATAAGAGGCGAGATTGCTTTTTACTTAACCTTCGTACGTTTAACTGTACGGTAAAAAATTAAAACAAGTGTTTTCAAGGCTAAAATATCAATGACAACAAGTTTGATTAGAGTTAGCAGAACACAGTAGTAGAGCGCTGCAAGCAGCGGTAGAGCGTAAACAGGAAATGATCGATACGTCACCACGTCAGCACGTCAGCAAACGGGTCATCTCTGCGTATCGGGAGGAAAAGGAAGTTACGTCTGTGTGATTGATGGGGAGAGACTTGGAGCAATGCCAAAATACAGTAAGAAATCCATTCAACTCTGATATAGAAAGCAAATAATAATCATTTTGCCATCAAAAGCCGTTTTGTGTGAAACTTGCCTATATTCAACTGTGGATTACAGCAGAACAAAACAAGCTAGAGAGAAAATGATTTTTTCTGATGAAAGTAGTCTAATCTTTCAGAATCTGGTGTCAGATTTCAGATTGTCATTGTACAAAATATTCTGTGGGTCTTTAAAAATCAGTCAAAAAGCTCAAAAAAACTGCTGGAACTGAGTGGGTAGATATTCTGAAAATGGCTGGCACTGAAAGAGTTATCTTCACTGTGTAGGGGTAGCTAATGCGCCAATGTCTGTTTTTCCAGATTGCGCTAGTTTAGGGCCGGGAATTTAACTGATTCACATTTGACGCAAATCGAGTTTGTATGTGCAAATGGGAGCATTTTCCCAAAATTGATTATTTTGTCATTTTTGGCAAAAATTCACGGTTCCGCCTTGCAAACACCGTTATGTGTTAAGTTATGAAAAATCCATGTATCACTTTTGGTGTCCCACTTCTCTAGATGATCTCCAGCAATTTCAAACCCCGTCAGTATAATATTTTTTACTTGTCTTGTCATGGTCTACTTCTGTGTAATTTTCTAAGATGAATTAATTTTTTTGGCAATTCCTATCTCGTAATGCATTTTTGGCATACTTGGGGGCGCTGGTGCGTCAGATTTTTGAATTTTGTTAGAATTTTTGTGACTCTACATAATGGTTCAGTGGGAGAAAAGTAGGTGAGTTTGTTCCAACACCGGGAAAGAAAGAAAGAACGAAAGAAAGAATAATATTCCAGCACTATAACAATGTTTCCCCCTTTTTGAGTACCATGAACTATACAGTTTCCCTGACGGGCACGTGGCGTTCGCATAGGCTCTGCCACTTCGCCAGCTTGTGGCGCTTGGGCCTAAATATTCCAACCCAACGTTTCCCCCTTTTTGAGTACCATGAACTATACATTTTCGGAAAGCGCGGGGTCATGCCTACGATGTGGCAATTCCCTGGTCACTGACGGGCACTTAGCGTTTGCATAGGCTCCGCCCGTTTCCTTGCTGTGTGGCCACTATGAGAGCATAGAGGCCCTTCGCCAGCTTATGGCGCTCGAAGAATAGAATAGAACGTTGTTGTTTAAAAAACTATGAAAATCAGTTTAGCATTTCTTATTAATTAGGTCAGATTATAGTGATTTTTACAGCCTTACTGCCAGTCTCAGTGGAGCCTGCACATGCTAGGTCAGTGGTGCTGGGTATGTGGGTCATGACAAGTACCATACATTAAACATTTTTCTCATGCCAGGAGTGTTGAACTCATTTTAGTTCAGGGGCCAAATAGAGACCAGTTTGATCTCAAGCGGGCCACAGATTTTAAGCAGTAAAAAAAGATATTTCAACATTAATGTGGCCTAGTTTGCACTTTCAGGTATAAACTACATATAAAGTCTATAAGAGACTGACCATATCAAAGTATAAGTGACCTTAAACATACATTCAGTTATATTTCCTTGATATTATAGACAATTATTTAATTTAGTAGAATAATTTATGGAAATTTGCAGGATTTTGAAAAAAAAAAGTTTTTTTCATCAATTTCAGATTAAAAAAATACTGCCATCATGTGATATAAGCATGGGAAATTTGTATCAATGTGTATTTGTAGGGACTGAGATATCTACAACTAAATTATTTTGTAATTTACTAAAAGATGTATGTTTTTTCTGTTATTTTTACTTTCTCCTGCAGGCCGAATTAGATGCTCTAAAGCAGGGGTGCCCAAAATGTTTTGACCCAAGATCTACTTTTCAAGTAGCTGACCTCCCGAGATCTACCACTCCTGTGTCAAAATCGCAAACACACACTCATCGTTTCTAGCCTACAGTCACTAGCCTTACAACAAATTCCTTTCACACAGTTACCAGTTTGCATAGTGCGCTGTTGCACACACCCGCTCTCTCCGCCACACACACACACACACACACACACGCACGTACGCACGCACGCACACACACACACACAAATAAATCATATACAACACAGGTAGATCTCTGAGTTTGAATAAAATAAATCACTTTCTACCTTAGTGGGAGAGCTGGCACTGGGAGGAGAAGGCTAGCTTCTCGAAGTCGGGAGTGTAGGAGCTGGTTGCAAGGCGTAGACAGGCTGCAACATGGTCATCAGTCATTGTTGATCTGTACTTAGACTTGATGATTTTCATGTGCGAGAAAGCAGACTCGCACAAATAGGTTGATCCAAAAGCAGCCGTCAGGTTCAAGGCACATCTCCTGAGATTGGGATATTTTTCCTCCACCAGCAGTTTCCAGAACATTACATGTTCTCCATGTTGATCTGGCTTTGATTTCAATGTCATTTTGCAATGTCAGAATCTCATCCTCAAGAGCAGTGCTTTCCAAGTCGAAAAGTGATTTGACTTTGGCAACAATGTCATCAACATCAATACTTGCACCAAATGGATAACACATAAAGCTGGCTACAGGCTCGATGGATGAAAAGTCAGTAAAATGCCTCTGAAACTCTGACGAGATGCTCTGAATATGCTCTTCATAACATGCACTGTCGAGCTGTGTCACACTTTTACCTTGATGTTGTAGTTCTGCTTGCATGTGAGGGAAGTTGCACAGGTTACCACACTGCAGTCTGCTTGACATCAACTGTAACTTGCTTTTAAATGTGTTCACTGAAGACATCATGTTTATCTTTATCCTTACCCTGCAGCTCTAAATTCAATTCATTGAGCTCACCAGTGAGATCAGTGAGGACTGATGCATCTAACAGCCACTGGGGGTCCTCTAGCAATGTATGGTAATCCGCATGTTTTGAATGCTTCAGGAACTCCTTGATATCAGGCAACAGCTCCGTAAATCTGGCCAGAAATGTACCTCTGCTTAACCACTTGACGTCCGTGTGAAGCAGCAGGTCTGTGTGCTCAGCATCAATCTCTTCTCTGTAGACTCCTGGCCCGAACTGAACACACAATCTTCATTGCAATATCATCACTTCTTTCATATTTAAAATCTTTCCACACTCGGCTTGCTGATGAATTATACAATGATAATTTAAAATATCCAGGAAAGATTCACTTTCTTTGCACAGTGCAATGAACCCACTGCTGCGGCACATCATAGCAGGCGCTCCGTCAGTCGTGATGGAGATCAGCTTGAAGAGCGGCAGTTTGGTCTCGCTAACAAATCCCATAAAAGCATTAAAAAAATCCTCACCTCTGGTGTGTCCTTTTAATGGCAAAACACACAATTGCACCACATCCACCACATCAGTCGACTCGTCAAATTGCAGGGAAAAGCACTCACACACATCAATATCCATCCTCAGTTGCTCCTTAACATCCACAGCCATTCCCTCACATCGCCTTAGTGCTATAGCGGGAGAGTTGGACTTCTTTAATGGCGTTCACAATCTCCATTTTGTTTGTAAACTCAATCCACTGCAGCGAGAAAGCCTTCTTTCACGACTTCACCGTTGTTGAACGGCTTCTTACGTTGAGCAAGCACATGACTTACGCGATAGTAAGCAATAGTTACAGCCTTACCCTGGGTCTTCGGTTTAGTAAAACTTGACTACCGTGCTGCAAGCTGTGCTTTCAATTCACGCACTTTTTGTCGTACACAGTTTTAAAGTGCCGCTCCAGATTCCCTTTCTTTGCAAACGCCACTGTTGCATTGCAGATTAAACAAACTGGCTTTAAATGAGAATAAACAAAAAAATTATCTTCCTTCCATTCAGGGTGAAAATGGTAGTTCTTGGCTCGTTTTCCTTCAGCCATGTTAAATTTTCCGAGTGTCCTCTGACTGCTCTGATGTGACTGTGCAGTTCGCGGTTTACCAGTATACCGCGATCGACTGGTTGGCCACTCCTGCCCTAAAGTGCCGGATTTGGCCCCTGGGCCTCAAGTTTGACACATGGGCCTTATGCACTATTTTGTGTGAATACAAGTGTTCATATAATTCAAGGCTGTTATTGAAACCAAGGAGGTGAATTTCAACCTCAAGTTTGGCTATCTGGTTGAAATTTTTTGTTAGGGATACAAATGCGGAAAAATATGTCCGGACCCAATACGTTTTAACATATTGTTTTCAGAAAAAATTTTACCCACTGAAATATCAAGTGTGTATCACTTAATAAAGCAGAAAAATCCTAGCTTTCTAGTTCCACTAGTTTTTTTGTAATACAGGTTTGATTGATAATTTTCAGCACTTTTCGCCATGTCACAACTCTCGGTCCGGTCATTGCAAGATGAATTTTGCAAAATTAATTTCATGCTACCTAAGCATATACGCCATTTTACACACTTGAATGTGATTCCCCACTCAAGATTTTGAAAAAAAGTATTGTTAGTGTCACTGAAAACCGGTTGCACCCCATTACCCTAATGAGTTAGGGTCTCACTTTTTAAACAAAAAAAATAAGGTGGGTATGCTTTTTCCTTTCCACTCCATTATCATCAGCCATATCCATGGAAACCCATGAACAACTTTTTGATGTTAAATTTTAAAAAGTCAATGAAGGACATTATGTATTAGAACAGGAACCATTGAGTGGTACCTCAGCGTGTGATGGCTGTGACCAACTTTCATGTTGTTCATTCCACTCTGTTGCCTTTTTGGGGTAAATGAGTGGAAGTTCCAGGTTTTTCAACAACCCAAATGTGCCTCTATTGAAACATTCACCTATCTTCTGTTTGGAAAACATTTGAGCTGTGTTATTATTGAACACGTCATTTCTAAGGAACAATCATGTTCAAACTCCTAATCCTCCATAGACATACACACATAAGATGTGCTTGCAGTGCGATACAGTTTTAAATTCATACATGAGATGTTCCGATTCGCTCCGATAACACGACCTTGGCTACAGCTGTATTTCAGTGACTCTGGTAATTTTAACTTTATAATAATCACACAATTTATTTACAGTAAAGAAAAATGACGACAAAGGGCAATTAACAGATTCTAAAGATAGGTTTGATGAATGAACAATGGACTGATGTGTTGTTTAGGGAACTCTATATGAGTTAAGGGAAATATATGTAGATGTAGTAAGGGAAGTTTGCTGCCACCGGTCACATACTAAGTTATTGCAGAGGTGGCCAGTTTGATGTTGAATAATGTTATATTTGAATGACAAGTTGGATTCAGCCCTCTTTATTCAGCTTTTTCTTCCTGATGCTGCAGACTTCTCTCTCACCGAGTCTAGGCTTGGACGGGGATGAACTCTTCCTGGCTAAATCTGCACATACACTCACTTTTTTAAAGATCTGACAAATGTATTAATAATTACAGTTTTTTTGATTGCTAACTAGCGTTGGTCTAAACTGAAGTCACCTGTTATGAACGGGCAGGTAGGCCCGTTCATAACAAGTAATTATAAGCGTCTGACTTAATGCTTTTAGGTTTTCTTTTGTAAATACACTGGGTTTTTCTATCAGATATGTATACATTTCTGACAATTGAACATTTGGCCAGGAGCGCGCATCGGATGACTACAGTTAAAAATCGATTCATAGGTATAACGATTCACATCGATGCTGTGAAAATTGAATCGCAGTACTTTTTTAACCAGCAGAGGACGCTACCCAGAAGTGTTGGCGGCGAGCGAAATCTGCTAATACTTTCTTTCTGGCCATCTTCTACTCTTAAACATATTCATAAATAATTCCTTACCTCTTTAGCACCGAAATAATATCTGTAATATTACGTGAATATTTGTAAAAGTCCCGTTTTTCTATTAGCTCTGTCTGCTAGCATAGAATCTCTTCTTCACTGCTAGATTAGCTGCATGCCAACCGACCACTGGGTTACCAGCGCCCTCTGCTGGTCCAAACAAATATCTGACGTAAATCAGTGCAATGACAGGTTTTTTTTTCTTTAAAAGTCCAATTGTTAAGGCACAAAATACATTTTCAGTTGCACTTTTAAAAAGAAAACGAACTATTATGCAGTTTTGTATTGTTTACTATAGAACCAGAATTTAAATAATAAGCTTCTTCTTCATTTGTATTATTCCTTTATTTATTTCATTCAAGATTTATTTTTAGTTAAATTGCATTGTTTTGAATAGTTTATCAAGGGATTCTTTTGACAAAGAAAAATAGTATAGTATTTTGCCAAAAAAAATAAAAGAATATTTTTCAGTCATTTATATACAGTCCCATTTTGTAAAATAAATCGTGAGAAAATCGTATCGTGAACCCAGTATCGTGAATCGAATTGTATCGGGAGTTGAGTGAATCGTTACATCCCTAGTGATTGGTGTAGACTACTACAGTGCCCGTCGGAAATATGCATTCATGTGGGAGCTTAAGTAGAGTTAATTATGACCAAATGAGTATGTGTTTGAAGGTTGGATGTACATAGAGGTGTACATACTGTGTACTCTGTGTTATAAAGGTGTATATTTGTGGGTGCAAAGTAAAATAGTGTGTGTGATTTCCCTGGTTTAATTCTATGAGACATGAACATGATAAATGTGTTTGTTGTTTTTTTTACTCACTTTTATATTTTTTTGTTTGGTGTATTTTTCTGTAAAGTATGTTTTTTGAAGTCATTATGTGCATTTGTGTATCTTTTTGTTGTGTTTTTGTGCATTTTTTGTATAACTGTTTTTGGTTGCCATTTTAGAGTGATTCTGGAGTCATTTTGTGTACTTTTTGTATAAATATTAAGTTTTTTGTTTTATTTTACTCATTTAGTATATTTTTATTTGAGTCATTTTCAAATTTTTGTTGTATTTTTCTGTAATGTATTATTTTTGGAGTCGTGTATTTTGTTTTTATCTTTCAGTTGTCTTTTTGTGCATTTTTTGTGTTTTATTTTACTCATTTAGTATATTTAAATAAATAAATAAATACCGTGTGTGTGTTCCGTGAAATCTTTGAGACGCTGATAACCAAACTCCATAGACATTGTAGCGCCAATCAGAAAAGTAACAAAACTGTGCAAAACAAAACGTAAAGCTCCAAACTACATGAGTGAGTAAGTAAATTAAAATAATATGTACAATTCGGCTGTCTTTTAAAAAAAAAAATCATTGTTTACCTTTGAACCGAGTCATCTGCAGTTTTCCTGATGGAGTATTGAACAGGTTGAGGTCAATACCGACTCTAGTGAAACAGCGCGTTAATGAACAATTTTATGGTTTAAACAATGGGAAACTTGTCTGCAAAAGACTCACCAGTGGCTGACGGTTTCAAATGATCTATTCAGAGAGCTCCCGTGTTTGAGATGCTAATGATTGCATGGCACAGGAGGAAGTGGCTCCTCCTGTGTCTCACCTATTGGGCCTGACCATCATCAGGCCCAGTAGGTGAGACTTAAGAGCTTTGCTAGTATATCAGTGTGAGCGCGGCAGCTCAGACGTTCCTCTCCCCTCTCCTGTATAAAACTATCTTCTTCTCTCTCACTCGTGTGTTTACAGTCTCTTGTTTTGTTATACTTCATGTCTGTTTGTTGGACATAGTCGCTCTCCATGGAGCCGAAGCTTGTAAGCCCCGCTGTTGCGGGCATGTGTATGTTGAAAAATTATGTTATCATGAGCTTTATTATTTGGGTTTAAAGAGCCTGGTCATTTTCCCCACCCCTGGCCTGGCTCTGATTTGTTCCGCTAGTGTTCTGGTCCATCCCTGGCAGGCTTTGGGAAAAAGGAGAGCTGGTTGTGTTGAGAGTAATCATAAACCTTCCACCTCCATGCTTAAAAAAAATATTCAAAGGGTTCAAAAAAGGTCAGTATGGAGGCAAAAACAGCACAGACATCGTGGGATGTGCTGTGAACCCGTAGTCACTGCAGCACAGAGGTGGAATGCCACATTGTCCCACACAAAAACAAATGTATTTCTTGCCCTTTGACCATCTTTTCTCCTGGCACAAGTTGAATATGGATCTAAAAAAGGAATGAGCCTTTCTAGCTGCATTTACATTACCCTTGTAAATGCGCAAAATCTAAATAGCACAAAAAAATAAAATAAATAAATAAATAAAAAAACTGGTGATGAAAACACCTGGATTTCGACAAAACACTCACTCAAATATTGCTACAAAGTTTTGAAGCATTCATGAAGAGGTATCTCAGGTGTTTCAATATTGAAATGTGTTGCAAAAGCACCACGGAAACACTTTTCTCCCAAATACAGTATATGTCACAGAACGTGACGTACCTGATCACATGACCATTTCTCTCTGAGAAAACATGGTGCGGTACGTGTAAACCATAGATTGTAAAAAGAATGGAAGGGACAAGCTACTGAGGAAGTGAAGCTTTTTTTTAGCGCTCCCCCGTTGACTGGCTGCAGTATAGGTCATAAACCCCGCCTCCTCAATGATAACGGATGGGATTTGCGTCAAACTGTGTTAAGTTAAAATACTCATCACAATTTTTTCCAAACCTAAACTCTGCTGTGATCATTAGTTACATTGTGTGCTCATTTTTCTGTGAAGTTTGTTTTAAATAAGGTTGAAAAATGTGATTTGATGTCATATATGACAATGATTGACATCTGCGGATCTTGCGTAGCTTTCTTTGTGAATAGCATAAGCATTTGAAGGAAAGCCAAGATATAAATTAAACTAAACTTTTCCGTTCAGTTTTTTTGTCTTTTTTGAGCTATTAGTACTAGTACTGATCTCTATGATCTGATCATCTAAACAAGACGTTGGTAAAATTTCCAGTGGGAAAAATACTTAAGTTCTTGGTGTAGACGGGCTGCGTAACTCATCAGGGCAATGCGCTAAATGGGTGGGGCATCTTACTAGGGCTCCTCCCGCTGGACCCTACTGTGCAGACATCAAATTTGCAAGATGGCAGCGCCCCTCAGCGCTGTGTTTTGGCTTCAAGAACATTGAGTGGGTACAACTACAGCTCTTTGTCCTCCTCTCCTCTCCAGGATTTTACTCCGAAAAATGTTCATTTTATAAACTACAAAAAGATGAACTTTTACAAAAATGAAGTAAAAGACGTTAGAAACGTGGCTTCGATCGTTAAATGTAGCATGAAAAAAATCTTTGATTCACAATGTGTTTGCGATATGTTTGAATTACTGTGTCATTTTACATTGAACATTCATTTTGACCACGAGTATGAAGAGATCAGATGTGATTATAAACTCAATAAGGCTTTTCACATTCATTATATTATATTACATTTAATCATTTATGACACTACAGCAAGGTTTCCTCTTTCTTTTCCCCCGTAATATGATCACATTTAGTTAATAGTCACACAGTCTAGTGATTACAGATTAACATTCTTTTTTGAAAAGGAAGATTGAGTCAGAAAGAGGTGGAATTACATTTATAAATGATTTGTGTGTGTGTGAATGTGCGCGTGCATGACTCATCAAATCGAGAGATAGTTGATGCAGCAGAATAAGAAAGACATTTAATATTTAATAAAGACTTTCTTAACCCTCCCACGTTGCCAGCAGAGTACCCCCTCCCACGGAGGCCACCCCCAATCACCCATGCGCCGACATGAGACACCCCCGACGCCAGCACAGCCCGGAGGACAGCGGGCCCCAGCCACCAGCCCCACCCCGCCCAAGGAGGCGCGGCACCCCGCTGAACCGTGGCCAGTCCCCGGGCAAACGGCGGGGGGGCGCACCCCGAGACTCCGAACCCAAAGACCCACCCTCGGGACACCCCCGCCCAGACACGGCACCCACGGGGCCCAGCGCCCCCAGCCAGCAGACCAACCACTCCCGACGCGGATCCGCCAGGACAGGAGCCACCGGCCGCGCCCCCACACACACCCACCCAGCACAACCCAGGGGAGGCCCCAGCGCGGGCGAGGCCCCACAACTCACCGTTCCCTCCCCCCGAAGCTACACAAGCTGGCCCCTGCGGTACCCCAAGTGAGCCCCCGGGGAGGGGGGGAAGGGGGCGGCCCGGCCCACCACGCCAGCGGCACCCTCAGCGAAGGCGCGCCCCAGGGAACCAGGCCAAGGCGCCCAGACTGGCCGGCGGAGCAACCCACCCCGCCACCCAACAACCCAGGACGCAATCGCCGCCCCAAGAGCAGCCACCCCCAGCCCGGACCCCCCTGTCCCGAAGCCATGAACCCCACCACCCCAGCCCCCAGATGAGACAACCCCCAAGCTACCCCCCAGGCGCAGCCACACCCGCCCCCAAGCGAAGGCCACAGCCCCCCCACCAGCATCCCGGGCTGACAGGAGCCCCCCACGCCAAACCCAACGGGAGAGCAGGCGCAGAGCGAAGGCGGAGGAGGGGGGAGAACGAGACAGGGGGACAGAGAGCAAGAGGAAAGAGTGGCAGAGAAACACGCAGGCCCCCAGCTCCAAGGGCCACCCTAAGCTGTTTTAGTTTAGTGTACAACTTGTCTGTCTGTGTGTGACCTTACATCCCCACACCAGCAGGTGAAGAGTTGATATGTTTGAGTTGATACATGACATAGTTTGTCATATATATATTTATAAATATATATATATATATATATATATATATATATATATATATATATATATATATATATATACTTGTAAAGACAAAACATCTGCTCACTACTGGCTAACTCATGCTACAACCAAACCAAGCGTCTTAGAAATTCTTAAAATCAGGTAGAATGACCAACCCTTTATCTGTAAACTTTTCGACTCAACATTGACACTTGGGTATAATTTTGTAATCTCAGTGTTTTTTGTTTTTGTTTTTTGTGTGTATACATACAGTATTTCTTTTACTATGTATCTTTGTTGTTGATTGTCATGTTTGCATGGAGTGGTTTTAATGTTTAATGGTATGATAGGTGTCCATCTTCATAGTATTGTATTTCTTGGTATTGTGTGATAGTTGTGATTCTCTTCAACCTCTTTGTCATAGTTTTTTTGTCTATGTATTTATCTCTGCATACACTGTATTTTGTTATGATGATCTGTGTCAGGTCTCTCTTTGTGTTTTTAGTTAGCTTGTTTTTTTGGTCTCTTTATGGTTTTTATGTCAATACCTCGAGTAATAACAAATACCAAGACCTATTAGAACATCATTTCAAACATGTCATGAAAAAAAATCATTATGCGCGTCCTTTGCTCTGAAAACTGAAGACTACATAATGGGGATTCAGCTAAAAAGAGGCTTGTGTTGGTTTGGCAGTTCTGCTGGAGAGGAACTGTTGAGCATCTTACAGGTTCTCCTTGTGTATCAGTAGATGGCAGTGTCTACACACCAGCCACAGAGTCATACAGTGAGAGGCAGCATCATTAGGCCTGTGTAGTGACCTCAGTGGGCACTGCAGAGTGTTTTTTTTTCCTGATCAGCTCAGCTCCTTTTTACACATACTGAAAATATCCATCATAGCAGATGAATTCTCATTTGGAATACCAATGATATTTTGTCTTGGGTAGAGCATGGTGAGGTGTTTGAGCTACTCTAAGCCTGTCGTCAGAATGCAGTCTCTATTCTATTTGCGTCTGCTGGGATGGGGAGTTATTTGTTCTGCATGTTAGAAGTAGATGCTTTTAAGGATATTTTGAAGGGTTTGTTGAAAGCTTGCCTCTCAGGTTGTCTTGGCGATTCAGTGTGTGCAGTGCAACAAAGATCTGTCCTTCCACATACATCATAAGATAGGTCAGGGTGAGCCCAAACCTGGACAGAGTGGGTTCCAAATTGAATAGCCGGCGACTGCCCGGGGAGCTCCTGTGGCACTGTTTGTCAAATCAAGGTAATCACTGGCCCAATAAGAGGAACAGAGGCTACTTTCATCTCCCAGGGGAGTCTGATAAAAGTGTCTCTGTACCACATTGGCAGTGAAAGGCCCTCGAGATCCAAAGACCACTGGCGTGAATTCTGAGACCCTTGTGGAGCTGTAAATGACCTCATGGGAAATGGCAATGTCAGGATGTCCCTTTGATAAAGTGTTATCATCCCACTTGTTCTGGGATAAGAGTTCCTAGGTTGTGGTGCAAATGAACCTTTTGTCCAAAATGGAATCCAAACCAAGAGCTACTCCACCTCATTGACGCGTAAGAGCCAATTTTCAAACTTACCAAAGGCTGTGAGAACAACAAGGACCTCTAAAATTAGCTCTAACATATTCAGTGTCTGTTTTAAAATTACTTTGAAAATCCCCAATAATGATGCCCACTGTGTGAATGTGACAGTGAAGCAGCAGGAGAGATGTGAGAGTACTGCTCCGGATGAGATGTCATAGCGTGTCTCAGAAAATCTCCGGCCGCTTATTCCATCAGAGGATGTAAAACTTTGATTTGTAGTATTTCTAGACACTGAAATCATGGAAAAGTTGACTTTCCATCCATCCGTTCTCTGACCCGCTTGCTCCTTTTTTCAGGGTACACACACACATACACACATGCACACACACACACACACACACACACATGCACACACACGCACACACACACACTAAGGGTGGGAACCTCTGGGTACCTCACAATACAATAATTATCTCACGATATGACGATACTGCGATTATCGATATATTGGTCAATAATCACCCTAAAATAATCTATGACATGACGAGAAAAAAAAAATTAAGTGAAAAAATAACATTTTTATTTTATATCTCTGAAAGACAATAAATTAAAAAAGTGTGCTATGAACAGTGACACTATTTCAGTGCAACATTTCTGTAAATAAGTGTCAACATACCAATGTAAACGAATAAGTATCTCCAATATTGCTTTTTGTAAACAAAAAATAGGGTCGTTCTTACCAGTGACACCATTATAATGCAATATTCCAGTAAACAATATATTGGTTCCTTCAACAAACAGTGACAAAATTTCTGTGAAGACGTACCTGCACATTTTAGTGAAGAAGCAAAAAAGGTTTTTTAAAAAAAAAAAAAAAAAAAAAATCAATACTTAGCGGGAGAATATCGATAATCGATTGTGTGGAAAAATATCGCAATATATCGCCATATCGAGATATCGCCACACACGCACACTTTAAAGACTCCACTCAATCGAACCATCACGTTTTTGGATTGTGGGAGGAAGCCAGAGCACCTGGAGAAAACCATCACGTAAGCACAGGGTGAACATGCAAACTCCACACAGAAAGGACCCAAGGCTACATTCACACTGCAGGCAAATGCGACCTAAATCTGATCTTTTTGCCCATATGCGACCTGTATCCGATTTGTTACAGTAAAGACAGTCTGAACAGCACAATTTCAATTTTTTCAAATCCGACCTAGGTCACTTTCATATTTGGTCCTAAATCCAATACAGCAGATTATTTTGCAATGGTGACTGCAGTCTGGACGGCCGAGGTGCTTTCTATCAGACTCCTACATTATCGGCATGTGAAAACAACATATTTCTGAGTCCCAGGAGAAGCCTCGTGGAAAAACCACGTCCGAACAGTCTGTTGTAAAGGTGTAGCAGCCATCACAGCAAACAGCTGGAGCTGTAAACCTGGCTCTCTTGTTTTTCAGTCTCCTTAAAGTTATGTAGTGCTGACTTCTGTCCTCAGCGCGACACACAGTCCTACACTGCACGCCTCCATATTTACTTCTGTAAACACTGGGTCACCTTAGGACCTCTTCTAAGTGCGAGTCACTTCAGGGTTGCATTCCATTTCATACTCCTGGAAAAGAAAGCATTTAATATGTAATATGAATGATCACACACAAAATAGATTAAAAATAATAATAATTGTGCATTAAGCCCTGCAGTGTGAGCGTAGTGTTTGTGTGCACCCCAGGCTTGAACCCAGGACCTTCTTGCTGTAAGGTGGATGTGCTAAACACTGCTCCAATGTGTGTTAAAACTACCACAGTGTAATTTTGGCTGTGTGGAAAAGAAAGCAACAGTTGTGAGGTATTAGGACCCAGTGAACTGATGAATAGGGAGCTTACCAGGCATTTTGGGCTGCATTAACAGACCTGACAGAGGGAATGATCAGCTCAGTTACAAAGGGTGAAATCATCATCGATGGATGTTAAATGTTTTCCCCTACAGAGCTAATGAGCTATTCATTAATTAAGAGTGTTAGAACTACGTGTTGGCTCAGCGTCTCGCCACGGTTTATCTGTTTATCGGTTCTGCTACTGCAACTGTTGTGCTGAGGTCTGAGCATCACCTGTGTTGGTTCAGAAAATCCCCCCAGGCAACCGCTCAACACTGAGCAGAAGTGTGTTTTTTTATGTTTAAAGTCCCAGATGTAAACTACCTGTCATGTTTAGTTTGTATAACTATAGGAGACACACCATGACTCTCTGGTAAAGCAGCTCTCACTGTTTTATCATAGAAAAGCTCACCACACAATTAAATAGAATACCAGCAGAGAGACAAACATGAACAGAGTAAAGATCAGGCAGTTTTTCATGGTGAATAGGCTAAAAGAAACCCCAGAAACACCAATGATGAAGTGCTTAAAGTACCTCAATTGTGGTTGGTTGTAGTATTTAAAGGGAGACATTTCAACTGAATGACTATGTTAGCTGTACCAGAAAGAATAAGAGACGATTTAAGCTGCGTATTCAATAAAAATAAGACAGTGCTATCTGTATGGTTGCCGTATCAATATACCAACATTCTCTCCGTATGCAGTGCCCCTCATTGGCCAGTTTAGGTCATGTGACTAAGACTAAACCTAACCGTAAACCTAACCCTAAACTTGTTGCAATAAAGGGTTATAACCTAACCCTAACCCTAAAACGCTACGTACGTGTACTTTGGTAAACGTACCAATAGCACAGGGGGTTGTCCGTACGGCATAGAATACAAATAGGCACTATCTAAACTGTGACATGGTCGTTACTTTAGAAGTAACAAACTGGTTTCATGAGATTAAAGGCACCTGAACATTCCAATGGTCTTAAGGTGGATACCTTGTTCAGCTGGACAGCATGCGTGGATCTGTAGTAAAATGTGGCATAATATAATGGTATGTGTCAATGGTTCGATACCACTAACTGTCGCAATATATGACGAGAGAACTACTTTAATGGAAACTGTCTAAAAATAGGGGGTGGGCTCCTGCCCCCTTCTCGAATTGTGCGAGGCATACTTGTGTTCTTCGTTGAATTACCTTTGAAACAATATATCACAAGACTATGTTCCCATAAATTTGGAAATGACCGGAAATGGGAAAAAAAAAAAAAAGGGCTCCGTGTGTCTCATCATATTCATACTAAACTATTTTATTTTATATAGTGCATTGTTAGAATGTCAGTGCTAAATAAACATTTTCATATATTTTTAATTTATTTATTAATATTAATTTATGCAATTGCAATGTTTTAAATATAGTGAGGTTAGTACACACTCAGAGCCATAAATGCAATGATAATATGCATAATAGTTTAAAATTTTGTTTTGTTTCACTTTTTGGCCTCGGTTTTTGGTTTCGGCCAATAATTTTCATTTCAGTGCATCCCTAATATTCAGGGTCAAACTAATCATCTTAAGTGATAGGTGGTGTATCGCTTTAAAAGACACTGCTGCCCCTTTGGAAACATTTAGACGTAGAGCAGGTAGTTTTACAAAATAACAGGCATTCATTTTCCAAACGTTATTCTTGGAACCTTTAGTACCTTGTACACACTACCTGTGTGTAGAAGGTGTGAGGCATTATGAGATGGCTACATGAGCTCCTTTGGGCTAATAATAGTACACTCACTCATAACTCATAACACTGTCAAGCTCTAAGAGAAGGTTAAAACTTTGGCTGTATCTGCTCTGCCGTAACAGCCACAGTGAATGCTATTCAACAGTATTCTTACATACTGCACAGCTGCTCCTATTTCCATAAGTGTGTGGAAAATTATGTGCAGATTCCATGAAAATGGGCTAAAAGCAATTGAGCACAGACAAACTTCTGACATGTCGGTGTCATCTGCACTTATCAACGCTGGCACCACTAGACAGCAGTCATCTGCAGAAAGCACAGAGCTCTTTAGCCAAAGAAATACTAATAAAAAATTAAAAAAAACAGTCCAATAGAAAACACCCACCTACCCCAACTGTGGTTACACACTGCAGCTTTTTTTTTTTTTTTTTAAAAATCTCTTATGAGTGAGTGGGATGTAAGCAGACCAGTGCTTCACAGCAGCTTACCAAAACATTTGATAAAGAAGCTTATTTAGATTTTTTTTTTTTTTAAAGCAAGGCACAATAAAGGCACAGGAGCATGCAGATATGCGTGGAGCTTTCAGATCCCACCTGAGCATGACCAACTTAAGCCACTTAACCATCACCAACTTTAGTTCCACTGCTCAGTGTGCCATTCCATAAACACTGCAGTATTACTTAACTTGTAATCATCTCGTAACAGTCAGTTAAGCACATCTACTTTCAATCCCATCCTCATCTTCTTTTGGTCTTGGTGCGTACGAGTGCGCTCAAACACATCTGCACACGATCTCCCAGTTAACCATCATTAAATGTGTTCACTCACCATGCACCTGAACCCTGAGTAGGGAGCAATCGAAGCTCATTTCCCACTAAGATCTGAAATAAAGGGTGGTAAACCAGTCCCTAAATCCTTTTGGGGTGCCGTTTCTTCACCTGCTGTAGGGAATTCACTAACATTGCGGCACTAATAGCTGCGCATATACATGTGGTTGAGATCGTCCTATTTAAATGAACATTTTGCTCGTTCAGTGTGGAGAGGTGAGTGCACAGAAGCACAAAATGACATTTGAAGACGTTCAATTGGAGGCAGAGGGACTTCTCTGTCTGCTGCACAAACATTTAACAATGTAGAAAACAGTGTTTTAAAAAAAGATATAACCTGTTTTTCACCGAGAATCAGGTCCTCGAAATCGCCAACATTTTCTCTCGTGTAGGGACGACAGTGTTTTACGGCAACATGAAAATGCTGTCTCGTGATTGGCTCAGAATGGCTTCTCCGTGCCAACAGTGATAGCTTTCTTCTGATATTATTACGGACAATATTTGTCAGTGTTCTGGATTGTTGGGATAATAATAAACATGTGCATTAGCATAAATTAAGCATATTTGTCTCGTCCTATGTCGATAACTTTATTAAAAACTTGATAAAAATCCCTTTAAGTTACATTTAAAACAGATTAAAAATGTGCGATTAATCGCGTGGACATCACACAATTAATTAAGATGAAATATTTTAGTCGATTGACAGCCCTAATATAAAAATATGTATAAATATCTGTATATTTTATAAAATACATGCAAGTCCTTTAGTCAAAATGAGGCTTTAGTATGTTATCTGCCTTTATTCAGTATAGGGGAACATTAATATAGGTGAAATCTTTAACTCTAGTTGGAAACGTACATGCACCGTGACTCACTATTTTCTAGTCGTTACTGTCACTTAATAACGGAGCGTCAGCTGATGTTTGAGCTGCAGCTCTTCCATGAAAGCTACTTCTGGCCAGATTTCTCTAGGCACTGGATGTGTGCCTTTGGGCCTCAATGGTTTGTGCCAGTTGAGAGCTGATGGGCCAGCTTGTCATCCTCTAATTCTGTAGGAAAATACATTTATTGTGTTTTTCATTTGGTATGTTTGAGTCAGGTTTTGCTTGGCTGTGTTTATCTTCCACAACGTGTCCTTTTTCTTTACGCTCCATCTAAAGAGCCAGAATAGCACATCGTGAAACCACAGATGGTCTAGGTGAGACCTTGCTACTGCAGTATTACTACCTCCTAGTGTCTCAGTTATGACGTGACATAAACCTGCCTTCCACAACTTTACATTTCAGCAGCGTTTGGCTGTATTTCACCCAGTTTAAAGCTTTAATGGAACTGTTTTGATTTGGTCAAATGGCTGTACTCTCAACCTCCATGTTAAACAGAAGATTATTAACATCTGTGGTATAACTGGATGGGTTGGGGTCAATGACATTTTTCACTGACAATTACATCTCCAATAATCCATGTTTGATTATAACTCCATTACAATTACAGTGACACACATTTTTTACAATAATAATTAAAATTGTTGTTTCCCCCTGAAATTACAATTACAACTACAATCTCAGTGACTAAAGTTCAATTACAATTAATTACAATTACTGATCTTTTAATAAATGAGTCCATAGAACGTGACCTTCATCTTGTGTTATCTTTCTGTTAGCATCTCTTATGATAACGGTTAGTTTGAACCATGTCGTAAATCAGCTGTAAAATACACTTCCTAATCAATGAAATTATTAGTATTCATATTTTTGGTGTAGGTTTCGGGGCCGTTTTTGTGTCATTATACCCCTATATTTATATATATATATTTTAAATGGTAAAATGATCCTGAAGAGAAATGACAGGTAGTGGGAAAAATTGATATGAAACATATTTTAATGTAATATAATACGCATATAGTTGATAAATATAATATTTATTAACTACTAAATATAATATTTATTAACTACGTGTGTGTGTAAGCCATAGAACTGTAAAATGGTTGACCAGGTTTGTGTTTAATGAAAGTTTTTATAGAATTTCCATGACAATTACAGTCAATTATTTGAACTCAATTACAATTCAATTATGATTACAACCAACATAGATTTTTTTCAGTTACAACTAACATTATAATTATGTCATAACTGTAATTAATTATCAATTATACAATTATAATTGACCCCAACCCTGAGGTTGTATTGACAGTCATCTGCATAGTTGATGTAATTGAAACATAGTTGAGGGTTGTTTTATTTCACCAAACATACACAAAAAGCCACTTGTATATTCTTCTCTTTGGCTACAGGAAAAGCTGTGCTAAAACAGCTAAACACATTCCAAATGGAATATCATATCTAGACATATCCAATAGAATAGATTGTTAAGCACAGTGTTAAAAATGTAAATGTGTGATAAATGCCAGTGGTTCCCAAACGTTTTGTGCACCAAAGGACAGGTAAAAATCTGAAAGCACACCTATTGTGCAAAATAGCCTATATAACACGTGTGATCACTCATATCATGGGTGACCGTACAAGAAAGCGTTGCTTTCTCTATTTTAATGTTGTCCTACAGCCTTTGTCACAGTCTTATATACCCCGCGGGAACAGAAAAATGTTGCGTTCTCTCTCTCTCTTTTTTCAAAAAGATAATTGTTTTTTTTTTTGTTTTTTTTAAACAATTGTTTATAGGTCTAGAATTTGCCTCTGTATTATGAAATGAGTGCATACAAAGTAATACATTAAAAATATTATTATTTTTGTGCAATAATAACGTGACACTTGAAAAAGGAAGAACTTGACCAAAAAAACTCGGATTTCACTCATTCTTACTTTTATTCTTGTGTTCAAAGGTGAAAAATCTTTGAACACAAACCACAATATAAATAAGTTCAGAATTTTTCATCAAACATGGTAATTACAAATTAACAAAATTTCAGGTATGTACAATTAATTTGGTAAAAGTATATTTTAAACTTTTTTTTTTTACTAAATCAATGCAGCTTAGTAATCTGTAAAATTAGGTATAAACCAAACAGAAAACTAGGTCTAATTTATAACCTGAAACCTTTTCTTTTTGTTTATATCAGTTATAGATATTACAATTTCAATTTTAATTTAACAATTTCTCAACAGAAATACTTTTATATTGTAATGTTTTCATACATAAATTAAACATTCTCACTCTGAATTTTATTAGAGATATTTGCTATATTTTAAATACTAAATTATTTTAGACCATAAATACATAAACAAGGTTTTAAGCAAATTTTTAACTATTTTTCTTTTCTCATATAAACAACTCAATGAACAGCAAATGAATTGAGCCACTGAATGACACAATGATGAGTTCACATTTTAACAGTCCAGTCTTTATGAGTTCACCAGTAGCGTTTTGGTTTCAGTCGTTTTCCCGTGCGTGTTGTTCAAGTGTTCTCAGCTTCGTTGGGGCGTGGGACGTCGACAGGTGCACACGCCAAAAATGACGTCACCGCGCACCCTGCGCTTGGAGCACTCAGGCAGATTTCTGCAACAGGGTGGTTGTCACAAAATTCCACGACACACCTGGCCTTGCCTCACGGCACACCAAGGTGACGCGGCACACCGTTTGAGAACCACTGATACTGTATATGCAATAAGAATTATGATTCATATTCATCAGGATTTAATTGCAAAATTCAGTAATGACTTGGTGTAATGTGATGCAGAGCCTTAAGCGTGCATAGAGTCATCAAAAGCAATAATTCATTTTTCACTTTCGGCTGTTCCTGCTTTGTGTGAGTCCAGCTTGAAGTTTGCCTGCTTGATAAGAGGGAATGTGTGCAATGCTAGAAATGACAGACATTCCTCCTGCTTCTTCCTGTCTCAGTCTGCAGGAGGAAAGTTTAGTCTTCCATACCTCTGTTCATCCATCCTTCTCCTCCACCTCCTTCCCATCCTTCCATTTAAAGCTGCATGGAGCCGTCAATCACTTACGTTCAAATGTTTTCACCACTGTAAAAAACATGACTATTTTGTTTTATTTATGTAGATTGTACTTCAGCGCTTGGTTTATTATTTTTTTAATCAACCTCCTGCAATTTTTCTTAACCCTATGATCACTTTCCTGCCCCATTCCTTCCTTCCTGCCACTACAAATGAACGCACAGATCATACCTGTCAAGTTTTGGATTTCAAAATATGGGACATTTTCTGGCACCACTACGAGTCGTCCCACCACCCCAACCAAGCTCCAGTATTCCTTATCTTTTAAGACAGATGTACAATAAATCTAAAATACTCACTTGTCTATCACACACTAATACATTTATGTCATTAGAATGTATTAGGTCTACCTTTGTTGACATTGAACTTCTGTGAACATTCATACAATATAATACAGCCTAAGTAAAAACAAAGAGTATATGAAGCACTTTTTTAAATTTAATATACTGTACTTACAGTTGATATACAAGTCAACACATTACATATTTACTGTTAAGTTCACATTGCTTGTCTTTAAGAGATATTTACATTTTATTTTCATTTCATATTTTCTATGTAAAGTCTGCAACAAATCATAGTAATAAGCCATTATTGAATACTAGAGAACCATGAGCATGAGAAATATGAAAAAATTCAATTCAACTCTATTTATATAATGCTAATTACAACAATTAGTCATCTCGTTGCGCTCATTGCAAAATATAAAATTAATGATGCTATAGGAGCGAATGGTGTGTAAATGTGTATGTTTGGCTGTAAAAGTTGAATTAAGATTGTTTGATGAAATGTATTTAAAAAGTCTAAAATAAAGATTTGAAAATGTATACAATTAATAAATGTAGACATAAATGAGGTATAGGCTTGATGAATAAAATGTTATGTATAGGACAAATATACTGCTATACTGTGTTGACTTGTATATGAACTGTAAGTATATTAAATAAATAAAAATGCTTCATATACCCTTTTCTGTTTTCATTTAGGCTGTATTATAATGTAGGAATGTTCACAGCGCTTCAACATCAACAAAGGTAGACTTACCACATTTTAATCACCTAATTGTATTAGTGTGTGATTGACAAGTGAGTATTTTAGATTTGTTGTACACCTTTCTTAAAACATAAGGAATACTGGAGCTTGGTTGGGGTGGTGGGAAAATGTCCCATATTTTCAAATCCAAACTTGACAGGTTTGCCACAGCAGGAGGCTAGTGACAGCATTTAGTTTATATAGATAGTTTTTATTTATTTATCTTTTAATTATTATTACATTATAATACTGGATACTGGACTTACAAGACAATACAAATAAGGGAAGATGGTGGGAAAGACCGGTAAAATATGGTAGATTCCTGGCCAAAAACGGGAGACTTGACAGATATGGCACAGATCCGTTCATACTGAGTCTGGCAGGCAGACCTCCGGCCTGCAGGGCAAGCCCTTCACTCCCCCTCTGACTGTGTGGATCTACAACTCCTTTGTATCACCCGGATCCTTCCTGCTTCTTTCCTGGAGGCTGTCAGTTCACAACGGGAGTGCTGAACTGGTGTGGGGGCGGAGGAGGAGGAGGATGGATGGATGTCAACGTGTGTGTGGTGTGGAAAGAGGAAATGAATAGTGACTGTGAATGACAGCGGGAGGGTTAAGGTCACATCCTGCTCTGTGGTGTCAGGGAGGATGACCTCTTTACGCCGACACTGACTATCTCCGTCGCCCTCCCTTTCTCCAGCCTTCTCCCCCTCACTACTACTACTTCTGACTTCCTCTTCCCTATAACAGGCCTTCTGATTGGCTCACAGTTCACCACCAATCTACAGCTTTTAAGTGAGAGTCATCCTGCCTTTGTTAGCCCACAGAAATCACTTTACTGGGTCAACACAGAAATAAGAAGGAGAGGCATAATTTAAGTATTTAAGTCAAGTCAAATGTATTTGTATAGCACTTTTCATATACAGGACAATTCAAAGTGCTTTACACAAAACAAACATCACAGTAGCACTAACGCACCATAACAATTACATTTAAAAATGAGGAAAAATCAAAACAAATATCAATATTTGTAAAACAATATCAATAAAACAGGAAAATATCAGATCAAACAACGTGACTGTTAAAAGGTGCAAAACACAATCCCAAATCAATCAAATTGATTTGACGCAACACCTTTGTTTGTGTAATAGCTAGAAGCAAAATGTTTTAAAAAAATATGTCCCTTTTTTGACCCAATGAAATGTTGCATTATTATTAGGAGGGAAAAAAGGGAAACATGGCCTTGAATGCACTATCTTTTAAAACGGTTTCAGAAGCAAATTGTTTCATTCATAAACAGTAATTCACATTACAGTTGCTCTTTATCAATTGAAGATTTTTTTTAAATAACTTATCCATCCATCCATTTTCCAACCTGCGTGCTCCTTTTCAGGGTCGCGGGTGTCTGTGGCATTAGTCGGGGGTACACCCTAAACAGGGCAGTGTTAGTACTCGAGAATTGACTCAAACTCGGATTCTATCTCTGGCTGCGTTAAGAGTCGAAGGACTGGATTCTACAACAGTTTGTTTCGACCAAGTGATTTGATTGGACAACAGACATTCCAAGAGTGCTGATATAGAGCAACAACGTCTTATGGATCATATCACTGCGCTGTACAGCTGATCTAAGTATTGTTAATTACCGTTACATTTTGGGCTCCACACCACGCTGCAGGTCTTAATGCACAACTCAGTTTTTTAAAAAAAAAAAATTTTTTTTTGTGTGTGATTGTTCATATTACATATCAAATACGTCTTCAAACAGTTTGGAATATGAACGAAATGAGACCCTGAAGTGACCTGCATGTGCAGAAGAGGTCCTAAGGTGACTCATGACCCCGCAGGCAGTATTTACAGAAGTAAAAATGGAGGCGTACAGTGTAGGACTGTGTGTCGCACTGATACATTTTCTTTCCAACAGAAGTCAGCACTTCATGACTTTTAGGAGAGTGAAAAAGAATAGAGCCAGGTTTATCACTCTAGCCGTCTGCTGTGATGCTGCTGCATCTTTACAAGTCTAGATGCAGAGTCAGAGTCAACAGTGGTGGGATAGGTATGTCAGCAGCTTCAATGATGCAGAGTTCATTAGAATCAGAATTGCATTGTTCAGACTGTCTTTAACAGGCAAAAAGATCAGATTTGGGTCACATTTGCCTGCAGTGTAAACACAGGCTGTGTGTGTGTGTGTGTGTGCTCTCCACTTGTGGAACTAATTTTGTTGGTGGAGCCAAATCAAATAAACAAAAAAAAAAAAAAAAAACTCTATCTCTTGTAACATATACTGTTAACGAATAAAATGCACCTGTAGAACTGTTGCATGAAAACAATATCACACCAGAGGTCGTGCTGTTGTGCTTAAATATCAGCACTGGTGATTATCTACCAAACCACATCAGTACTGATATTTCAGCACAACAGCACTGCCTCTAATGTGATATTGCTTAAATAAATAATTTGCAAACTTATTTTATACATCTTATTTTTTTTGTTCAGTTTACAGGTTACAGCTGGCACGTGTTTACCTGATGCACATTCTCATGCCTTCATGTTCAGTGAGTGATGAAACGTCAAAGTAGAAGCCGCTAGTTGTGCGTTTTGCCTTAAAAGATTTTACAGCCAGTGCTGAAACATTTGTCACGTGTGACAAATTTTTCTGCAAGCATATAATACTCGCATGCTTGCATTTAACTATTACACAAACACCATAAAACTTTAATAATACATAACATTTTGTGTCCTTTCAGGGGATCCGTAGAATCCAAAGTCACTCTGAAACAAAGCAATGAATGAAAGGGGGGCAGCAATGTTTTTTGAGTTTTCAGGCAACATTGTATTAAAACAGTATAGAAAGACATCAATACATTATTAAAAACCAGCAACAAATGTGAGCAGTAGGCTTGAATTCAAAAGTAAGCCATGATGAACAGCTTTGTGAACAGTAGTCACTGATCATACATAACCTTAGGAATGGTGTCAGGTAAAACACTTAACACTAAGTTTGATTTTAGAGTTGATTTCAGTGGGTAGATAGTCACTGAACAAAAGTGATTCAGAATTAGGGAAAAATAATAAACAAAATAGTTATTATTTTTGTCAAGAATAACACATACAAAGCTGTCGTGAAAAAAAACAAAAAACATCTATAGACATAATTTATTAAACACACATTTTCTAAAGAAACTATAGTGATATTGTTCCATTGAGAAGCTCAATGATATATTTTTCTGTAGTATGTTGTTTTTGTGAATTTCTACAAGCTTTTCTACATTTCTTATTACTGAATTCAGTTACAGATTACACTGTGTTCCCCTTAGTGCTAGAAGGGTCATTCAACATCTGCCAAAAAACAAAAAACACAAATCCCAATGAGAAATGTGGCTCTGAGAAAGTGTAGGCAACTTCAGAACAAAAAAGGAAAACATTTCACACATGCTCTGGGTTCAGTGATTGGTGTAGGCTAGTACAGTGCCCGTCGGAAGTATGCATTCATGTGGGAGCTTAAGTAGAGTTAATTATGGCCAAATGAGTACGTGTTTGAAGGTTGGATGTACATAGAGTTGTACATACTCTGTACTCTGTAGTGTTATAAAGGGTTTTATTTGCGGGTGCAAAATAAAACAGTGTGTGCGATTTCTCCGGTTTAATTCTATGGGACGCGATAAATGTATTTGTTGTTTTTTTTAACTCACTTTTATATTTTTTTGTTTGGTGTATTTTTCTGTAGTGTATTTTTTTTGGAGTCATGTGTGTTTTTTTTTTAAATCTTTCGGTTGTCTTTTTGTGCATTTTTTGTATAACTGTTTTTGGTTTCCATTATAGAGTGATTCTGGAGACATTTTGTGTACTTTTTGTATAGACATTTAGTTTTTTGTTTTATTTTACTCATTTAGTATATTTTTATTTGAGTCATTTTCATATTTTTGTTGTATTTTTTTTGAGTCGTGTCTTTTTTATCTTTCAGTTGTCTTTTTGTGCATTTTTTGTGTTTTATTTTACTTATTCAGTATATTTTTATTTTTATTATAAATAAATAAATACCTTGTGTGTGCCGTGAAATGTTTGAGACGCTGATAACCAAACTCCATAGACATTGTAGCGCCAATCAGAAAAGTAACAAAACTGCGCAAAACAAAACGTAATGCTCCAAACTACATGAGTGAGTAAATTAAAGTATTATATTGTTAGGAAGCAAAAACTCCCTCACAACTAAAATGTTGAATATTTGTTAAATGTAGATTTCAAACATGTATTTAATTTGTTTTGCAAGTGAGAAATTGTGTTTAATATATTTTGTAAAATTCTTGTTTTATTACAATTATGAAGGGTTCAGTTTTGGTTAAAGAAATGAGAGGCATTGATTGAGGAGGCGGAGCCTCGGGCCTATAAAAGCAGGAAGTGAAGGTGAGGAGGGGAGAACAAGCCAAGATGGCTCCTGCAGCACACATGGAGAGGGAAATGTCTGAGAAGGTCTGAATTGAACCCCTTGCTGGAGTATTTGTTTTTGATGATTCTCTCCTTGTTTTTCCTGTTGTTTAAAGAAGATATGCTGTCCGGACTGAAAGCAGAAAATAAATGGACTTGTTTTTTTTAAACCTGAATTGCTCTCAGTGACTTTGTCCTCAGCTTGCCATGACACAACCTTTTGCCTTGTAACCTATGTACTGTTCTGCTGTCTTTTTAAAAAAAACAAAAAACATTTTTTTACCTTTGAACCGAGTGGTCAGAGCTTAGCTTCCATGCACGGCACTACAGAGAATCCGCAGTTTTCCAGATGGAGAATTGAATGGGTTGGGAAAGTTGTCTGCAAAAGACGGTTTGAAATGATCTATTCAGAGAGCTCCCGTGTCTCGGTCTAAACGATCTTCTTCTCTATCGCTCATGTGTTTACAATCCGTGTCTGCTTGGCTGTGTGCGCAACGATTGGTTCTGGCTGCACACATGACTCTTGCCCGGGTGACGAGCTGTGCAGTGAAATAGATATAGATGGTGCATTAGCACCCCCTCACAACCTGAGGTCAAAAGATGAATAGGTTTCATTTCGGGGCCCTCCAGAAGTGAAATAAAATTAAATTAAACATTTGGAAATGACCAAATTACTCCAAAATAACAGATACACACACTTGGGGTATTTGGAAGCCGTAGACTAAGTTTCAGGCTCAGCAGGCACCGCGTCAAGGAGATATTCGCCACACACACACACACACGGGGACACACACACATTCACACTCACACACACCTTGCTTTTATAGATAGATAGTTTTCCTGGCGGTGGGCTGAAAAGCAGAGAGTACTCTTCCAAGGACCTTTCTTATGAGAATCAATGGGCTCTAAAATATTTCTGATTAGCTCTGATTGGCAGCAGCTAAAGTCCCAAATCTCCAGGGACTGAAATGGACAACAGCTGCAGAAAGACCAAACATCATGCAGAGAAAAGGCAGGAAAGTCAAAGTGCTGTCCACAAGGTTGTTGTTAGGGATGGACGATGGCACAGTGGGCTGTGCACAATGGAGCTGTGGATGTTAACACAATCAACCAGCAGTAATACACTCTGATCCTCAGACACAGGAGGATCATTGTATCCCTTCCTCACACTCTGCAGGAACATTCCTCAGAGACAGTTCTAAAAATAAAAAGCATTTTAATAGACATACTGTAGGTTCTTGTAGTCCAAAGTTGGATCTATAGTTAAATAAGGTGGAGAACGACAAACGTCTTGGTGTAATGTTAGATTCCACACTTTTTTTTTTTAAGCAATCATTATTTAAATCATCTTAAAGATGGGAAAAGCAGTTGGTATCTCTAGGAAATGTGCATCCTTTGTTGCTCGCCCTCTCTTGTGTCAGATTGTGCAGAGTTGATATTATGCAGAGGTGTAAAAAGTACTGATATATACTACTCAAGTAGAAGTACTGTTACTTGATTGAAGTAAAAAGTATCTCAATTGAATGGTACTGAAAGTAAAAGTTACTAGTTACTTGCACCCTCCATGTTTATTTTTGGTAATAAATCTTGCCACGGTTCCCTTGCATACAGTAAACATCTCATGTTTGAACTTGAAAAGGAAGACACCAAATCTTGCACAATTGGAACTTGGATTATTTTCCACAAACTCATCTGCATAAAATAAAAGATTTGTCAAAAAAAAATAAAATAATGTTTTTCAATTTTTTTTGTCTGCACATGCTGTAAAAGGTCAACACTACTTTTTAAGACAGCAATGCATGTTTTGTTATTGTAATTAAACAAAATAAGGTATTTTATGGCATATATGTGTTTTATTGCATAATTAAATATATAAACCCATGTGTTTTAACCTCCATCAGACATCTACACCAGTGGTTCTCAAACATTTTTTTTTTACCTCAAGTACATCTTTCTCTTATTTCTGAATCCAAGTACCCCCTTTGTCTGACTACAGCATTTTGCTTAGAATACTATGTAACAAATGTAACAAAAGCATAATGATGGAAGAAACGAGTGATAACGCACATTTTTAAGAACCTCATGTTGTAAATAAGTGGAATGAAACAGTGTTTAGTGCCTCCTGAATATAGAATTATTTATATAGTTTTTATCATGGTCATCTCTTGCCTGGTGTGGAAGACTGATCCTTGTATATTCAGTTCATGTTCTAATCAAGATCATTTCCATGATCATTACTATGATTGTCATTTGTAACCAAAAATAAACATGATAAAACCCCATATTTTTAATGCTTTCATTTGTTAATTTTCCTTTCTCTCCCTAGTACTCCCTGCAGTGCCACTGCGGACCCCCATTTGAGAAACACTGATCTACACACTAGAGTCAATCTGAGTTAAAGTCATATCAGAGTTACCCCAGGAAAGGTGTAATTTGTGTGATATTACAAAAGGCAACTTTCATCAAGGACTTGCACATTAGGAGAAAAACACAATCATTGTTACTGTTAGTCATTTCCTTGAAGTGTTTTAATCTTCAATGAATTGTAGTTTAATTCATCCGTGCCAGATTGCTGCAGATCAGTACGGCAGTGAATGTACGAGCAAAAAGTACCGACACCAGCAAATTACTGAAATGCATCCAAGAACAAATAGACAGAATGAGAAAACAGTGTTGGTGCAGGAAATATAAAGACATACAAGCTGCTGGAAATTACAGACAACAAGGGAACAATAGTCTAAACCAGCCAGAAAAATCAGCTCTTGAAGCCAGGACTGGTTTTGTGGTTTTGGACCAAAAGAACTTTCTTTGTCTTGAGTTGCCGCTTTAATGCCTAATTTGTCGGGGAACTTAACTCTGGTTTGATTCTTTACCAACCTCGTTTTTTTGGGCTTGTTTCAGACATTCATGGATCTGGTTTCAACTCCCATACTGTTGATGCCTTAGACAGGGGTGAAAGTAACTCATCACAAATACTCACGTTACTGTAATTTAGTTGCTTTTATGGGTACTTGTACTTTTTTGAGTATCTATCTATTAATACAAAGTTTGTCCGCGTACGTGGGTGCGTGCATGTGCGTGTGTCTCTACAACTGGCCTATATGATCCTACATAGTCCGAGTGTGTGTATCCATTATCTTGGACTGATTTGGTGTAGCAAAACGTTTATTTTCATTTTATTTCGAAAGTACGGCTCCAATTGCTCTCTTTTGCGATGGCGGTACTTCCGGTTCCTGTTTAGCACATCAATGTAGTGCAGTTTGTTTGCAGGTTTAAAAATTAAGGTCGTCATTATTAAAATCTTTGTTGTACTGCTAAAAGTTATTTAAGTTAATATTTCATGATTATTTATTTACTTTGAACTTATTTGGCGCGTGGCAGCAGCAGCGGCGTGGCTGAGAGAAGGTCCTTTTAAGGACTGAAACATTGCGTTACCAGCTTGCCTTTTCTTCCATTTGGCTGTTTTACTCCTGTTGTGGATGGACGGGGATATGAGGGATAGGTGCACTGTGGTCTCCTACCGTCGAGACCGTGATAAACACCGCCACGCACCTCAGACCGCTTCTATAACAGCCGTGAGCGGAGAACCTATGCGTCCATCACACGGACCGTGGGCTGCCCCGCTACACACGGCTACAGAGAGTCAGGCTTTCAGCCACAATTACTTTGTAGCCTCAAACTATCGCTCTAATGAGGGCACCGCGCGCTGCCATTACACAGACACGTGCAGCCAATAATAAAACTGGCCCACCATCTAAAGAATGTTTCAGTCTCTAAGCCCCCTCCCACAATTCAGAGGCTGACTAATGATGGACGCAACTTGGGGAAGTGTTTACAGGATGAGACTCTGGAGCAGGTGGAAGCTCTCATCATATCTCATGTAGAAGATGTGAATGAGCAGGGGGAGGAGGTGAAAGAGGGGGAGACAGAGTCGTCACCACCAGAGACAGAGTATGTTCACCTCTTTGTACATGCAACATTCAAACACATACTCATTTGGCCATAACTGACAACTCTACTTAAGCCCCCACTATATGAATACATACTTCCGATGGGCACTGTACTAGTACTGTTTTTCTAAATCAGTATTCAAATATGTTTTAAAAGAAGTAAAGTAATTTGATACATTTCTACACCCAACGTTACTGAGTAAATTATTATTTTTTTTGTTTTTAAATGATCAACGGACATTGTGAAACTACAAACAATGAAATGACCAGACAACAATCAAATGCATCACATCATAGTCGATCAATCAGATTAAATGTAATGCAGCACACCAAAACAGCATTGAATGGAGGTTATTTTCTCAGTTTTAGAGTTCATAAAAGTAACTATACTTACAAACTGGGAATAGTTTTACTTTTTGAATTGCATTCATTGGTGTTATTTTATTTTTTTTTAAAAATTGTACATTTTGACAAATCTTTTATTTTATTATACAGATGCATTTGTGGAAAATAAATTAGCTTCCATTTGTGCACGATTTGGTCTTTTTCTTTATAAGTTTATACATGAGTCGTTTACTTTATGCAAAGGAACCAAGGCAAGATTTATTACTAAAAAAAACGTGGGGGGTGAAAGTAACGTTTACTTTGTGTAATATTGAATTGAGCTACTTTTTACTTGTACTTGAGTACAATTTCAATCAAGTAACATTACTTCTATTTGAGTACGATACTGTCTATCAGTACTCTTTACACCTTTGCTAATAACTATCTGTTTCGTATTGAAGGTAAACAGGAATTTAAAAGTAAACTTAAATCTAATTTCAGAATGGCTGTATGATGAGTGGTTCTGTTTTGTTTTCAGAAAATGTTTTTCTTTTTTCTTATTCACAAGGATTGCGTCTTAATATTTCCTATTGTTTATTTTAATATCAAGTATATAATAATTGTATTTGTAATTTGACATATTGTAGTTGATGTGATTTTCTGTATTTGTATTTTATTGTTCTAGATAATGGAGAACTAAAGGACATACTTAATGTTCCTCTGATGGATTGGAACACTACAGATCAGTGCAAAGAGTGAATTGAATATGATTGAAAACATATTCATTGCCTTACTTTGATATTTGTTTACTCCACATTTTATCTGAAGAAGAACAAACTGATGATAGAGAAGGAATTTTAAAATAAAAAAAATAGAATGTATTGCCCAAAGAAACGGAGACATACGAACAATGGGAGTCAGTAATCATACCTTTGAGCTCTGATCCCTGCTGCAAGAAAAGTGCATGTAAGCACAAAAGTTTGAAGAGTGCCTTCACAAATCAAATATGAGACTGAACTGAGACTCAGTGCAGCATTACCCAGTAAAACTACAGCAGAGAGCAAAGCAAGACTGAATGTTGTGCTCAAAACTTGGCTCAAAGCAAAGCCCAGGTTTGATAAAAAATCCTCTTTATCTGGAGTAGAGTACAACTTCAACTCCACAAAAATGAAGATATTGTGCCGCTTGCTTTAGATTTCATCATTTTAGTCCCATTAGGCATTGTGAAGACATGACTAAAGCACAGCACCGCCATTTAGTATGTGGACAGCATTCCTCGGGGAGATGTTTGCCCCTAAGATGACACATAACTGTTAGCTTTAAAATAGCTAATGTTTCTTAGGTTTGGAACAAGAACCCTTATTGAGCGGCAGGTGCAATTTGAATCCTGGAATTTATCTTTGCTCTACAATGGTATAACTGTTCTGAGTGTATTTCCAACTTCTCCTGATATAAGATCAGCTCTTACCACCTCAGTCTTGCCATTTCTGCACTGATTAGAAATGGCAAACGTCCTCCTTTGGCACATCCACTGTCGTCACTGATTAACCCTAATTTGTCGTGCCTCAAGGCCTTCACACACCAGGGGAGAGACAAAGAAGCTGTTAGAAAATGGGACGCCATCTGGCAGGAAGAGGTTAATGTTTCACAGCAGCGCTGATGAGATCGAGAGTGACAGCTTTCATGATTAATTCCTATAATTGTTTCAATAGTTTAGGGGCCAGCTCCTTGCTTTGAAAAAAAGGTTGACTCAGCATCGTTCTGTGATGATGACCTTTTTCTTCCTTACAGATAATATGGCTCCATTCATGTTGGGCTATGATCGCTGAATGAATTTCTTTTGAAGATATAGCGGTTCTTTATCACATAAAAAGAGCTTTTAGGGCCCTTTTTATTTATTTCCTGTCAGCTGGTTCAGAATGACAAAGGGAACCCTCATGAGCAGTGTTGGGAACGGTACTTTAAAAAAGTAATTAGTTATAGTTACTCACTACTTGTACCAAAAAGTTAGTAACTGAATTACTCTATAATAAAAGTAACTCATTACCAAGGAAAGTAACTATTTTCGTTACTGTTAAAAAAAAAAAAAGTTGCTATATGTCAAATAATTCAGATTTTTTAGATGCGTGTGTCGTTGTGAGGTGCTTCATTAATTTTGAGTTGCTTACAACGTGGACAAAGTCTTCTTTCCTGGATATAATGAACACTTCACATACACGTTCTTGCCTTTGACCACAATTAATTTAAAGTAGTGTTTGTATCGTCACCTTAAAAATGACAACTTTTCATTGGACTGCTCAATGCTCGCATCACTGCTGCTTCATCAAATCTGTAGTGTGTGTGTGTGTGTGTGTGTGCTGGCACGTGAGTAAAAACACTGGCTCTGATTGGCTACCATGGAACATGACGCCGCCTTAGCCAATCATAATCGCTCACCTTGTTTTTAACCCACCTCCTCACTACAGCTGAGTAAGAAGCCAGGGATGCTTTCAGATCACAGTTTATTCAATCATTGCATGTAACGCACCACATTTAACGTTCAGTAACAATAACGGCGTTGCAACGGCATAAAAATTAATTAGTTAGATTACCCCGTTACTGAAAAACAAACGCTGTTATTCCAAACACTGCTCATGAGCATGTTCACTGACTCATTTAATACCCGCCCAAAGGCTAAACTGCTTAAAAACAACAGGTATTCAGAGTTTTAAATACTTAATGGACTTGATTTATGTAGTGCTTATATTACCAAAAGAAAGTAGCCCCAAAGTGCTTTATAATAGGCTGCCATGGAAAGTGCTGGCCTACCATTGGGAGCAACTTGGGGATCAGGGTCTTGCCCAACGACACTTTGACCCATAGATGTGCTTAGCCTTGGCATCAAACTCCCAACCTCATGATCAAAACTCCACCATATAGCCCCTAGCCTGTTGTGCATGTTTTTAAATGCACAACTACACAATATCTCTGTTGACATTACTTAGTATAGGCAGAACATAAATATTTGATATTCAGAGAAATATGTAAAAATACATTTAAACGTATTTTCATTTCCTTGCAGCGCCACAGTTGTGGCAATGTTATATTTGGTTGTTGCATTTTGTGTTTGCATGTTTTCCTAAAACTGAAGTGTACATGACTTTGTTCCCCATCTGGATATGAATATTTAATCAGACTTTTGCATAATTGCAGTGACCACAGCTGCAGCTACTAAATTCAGATACTTTTTCAGGACCTTTAGACATGTACAAATGAAGCCACTTCCTAAGAATTCAGGATAGATTTGGCTTTCTTATTACCTCTTAAAAGCAGTGCCATGGCAAAAGTGTTAATACAGTAAGTAAGGATGCTGATTTCCTCAATTTTGAAGTATCGTCAATTGGCCGATCCTTGCTTATGAAAGCGATCTTTTACCCCATCTTATTCACCTCCGCAAAGGTCTGAAAGTTATCCACTGTCTCCTTTTGCTGTGAGATGACGGACAGGTCCCACCCACTAGGTCATGTGTGCTGTGCATGTGCGTATGCATCTGCGTTTTGCTAACGCAACCTAGCATGTCAACAGTTCAGCAGTATTGCACAAAAAGAGAGCAAAGGATTGCGTCTTGTATTTCCTGTAATCCGGAAATAAGTTGCTGTAGGGCTCCAAACAATTGAGTATACAGCATGTGAAGCTAGCAATCAAGCTAATGCTTATGCTAAAGCGAGCGGCGCAAAGAGCCAGTGGGTGGCTGTTAGCACTTATCTACAGTGAAAATAGGAAAGCGACAATGGAGTTCATGGCATTGGACATGAATAAAAACCTGCAACTAATGTACAAGTGACTCCAGTCTGTGCTTTTGTAGTGTTTGACTTTTTGCAGCTTTTGTCCTGTAAGCTGTTGCAAGGTATTTTTAGATTGATATTTTTGCATTTAACAAAACAAAAACAAAAGGTCTGCAGTGTAACCTGTTGCACAAATTTAGTTTGTTTTTAAAATGTGAAAAATGAAAGACTAAAGGAATTGGTATATAATTTAGTATTTTCAACAGTAAACTATTCAAGTTATATTTGAGATAACTGCCTCATGTGCAGTTAAAACAACCACTTGGTATTGTTTCATGGGTATTCAATGATTTACAATAAAATAAGATTGGGTTATAAAATAAATAGTGGGTCAGGCTTTTTAGAAATCGATGATCAGCTAGAAAATTGCAATCAGTGGATCCCTATTAATAACCCTATATTATCTTGTTAAAACCTGGTTGTCTTTTGCACTTATTTCCAAAATGTAATATGATCTTTGTTCACCATTTGACCATATCAGTTTACATTCATTACAAAAACTGATGTGTGATTTAATAAGAGGAATGAACACTAAAATTTGTAGATTCTCCACAGCTGCTCACTAAGTGATGGTCAGCTAACAGCAACACATGACAAGAAGTCAAAGTTGCGGACAAAAGGCTTCAGATGTCAATAAGTTTAAAAAAACTATGTGACACATTTCAGCAAAACATGGCTGCTTCCCATTTATTGCATTTTGAGATTTAAAATCATGAAAAAAGCACTTCTAATGGGGTTTTTCAACCAAATGTGCACATATTTTGTTTATTGTTAATACATTTGATGTGAGATACTGGTACTCTTTAAGCAAACTTCATGTGTGGTGTATGTGGCAGTCAGTTTGTTGTATGTTTTATCTAGAATGAGAAAGGTTTACCTTTTATAAGGGTCATCTAACATGCAGCCAGTGTGTTTTCAGTTTTTTTTAATTTTTATTGTGGGATAATCAGTGAGACACCATGTTATTAAACATAAACCCTTTACATTATCAATAATTAAACCATAAATTCAAGATAGAGCAATATAGACGTTGAGAAATAGGTTTAGTGGTTTCAGCCAATTTTCCTGCTGACAATAAGAATTACTGGAGCCATTTGTAACTTGAACTGCCTTTTAACTTGAGAAATAAGAATTCTTATAACTCCAAATTGAGTGATGTCTCAATAGATAAAGTAGGTGTGTGTGTGTGTGTGTGTGGCATCAAAGCCAGTAAAAAGGCTGTGTGTTTAATCCACAGTGTTCCTAATCTTTATGTGAATCTGTGTGTTATCTTCCTTAGTAGGCTTGGCTTTCTCTTGTGAGGCGTGCTAAGCAGTTTGTATTTTAGGGGCCATATACGACTTAGTTTTGATCACAACAGTTTAAAAATTATTGATACTTTAAATTATTATGGATTTATTTTTTATCATTTTAAATTAACCATCACTTACCAAATTCCAATTTGTGAAACAAAAATGTCCACATATTAATCACATTTGTATCTTGACCTTCACAATTTTAGAATTTGCATTAATTTAAAAAAAAACAAAACAAAACAAAAATACATAATTGCTAATGTTCTTTGCTATTTGTGAGAAATTGCATGTTTTGGTGAAAAACGGTACTTCATATTCAAAAATATTAATTTTATTATGTTTGTTGCCAGAGGTGCCATCTAGAATTGGAGTTTTAAGTGTCCTAGATCACTGTATTTTAATTAATTGCCACAGTTCCCTGTTTTTGCAGTGGGTTCTTGACGTCAGAATAGAGGTTTAATAAAAGTTTAAATGTCAATAAAACAACAGCGTTTACAATATGTACATGTTTATTTTGCAGGCTATTAACACAAGTACAAGGATGATGATAAATTAGACAGTTTTACAATTATTTACAGTTATTTTGACTCATTGGTATCACACAAAATGTACATTTTAAACATGGATGTATGGTATATACACATTCTGAGTGTTTTATATGTTCGTGTGAACTTGGGATTTATCGTGGTTTTCTAACGCTCTGAAGAGGAGGAGGAAAGAATACAAATGGAAAGTTAAAGTATTGAAATTAATAAAACCCGCCCACTCACTAGAGAACGTAGCAGCAGCGGTCACATGGCATCTATTCACTAATGTACTGTGAACTTACATATAGCATTTAGCATAGCGCGGTTACGTCCAAAGGCAGCTCTCTACGCTGCCTTTGGACGTAAATGGTTGTCATCTTGGGGACCTGACTGCGCATGTGCAAACACGTAAAAACACGCAATGGGAACGGAGGCAGAGCTGCAACGTGCCTTTGGGAGGGGGCGTGGCCTCCCTCTGCCTTACAGTGGAGTGAGACGGCAGCCGTTCCAGGAAAAACGCTGTTTAGGAATTTGGGATATGGAACGCACAAAATGCGGACACTTTCAAACTTATAGGCACTGTAATTTCTAATTATATTATAATTTAAACAAATAATCAAAATATCAATTCACCCATAGACACTGCCTACCTTGCCTACCCTGGCGGCACGTCACTGGTTCTGGTTCACCTTCTCACACGGCACCACTCCTGGGCGTCGATGGGTAGTTTAACCAAGAAGTTCTCACATCAAAGATGCTAGAGTTTGTTTAAAGGTTACTCATGGGAAGCTACAAAAAAAATGACTCGCTCCAAAAATGGGAAAAAGCTGCTTGGTTAAATAAAAAAATGGAGATAAAACTTAAAGTTAGTCATTGTGGAAGTGGCTGCAAGCCTAACTGGAGAGAAGTTCAAATCATTTCTCAAAAATTCTGCATAACTAAACCGAAAAACTTCCGATTGTTTAAGTCAGAGGCAAAGAAGAGGACTGGATGAGACTGAGCTGAGGTCGGAGCGTAAGAGCGCTGAGGGCCAGAGAGTGTTGAGAGAGGTTGAAAAGAGGGAGCGAGGCCTTTTATAAACACACTGAAAAAAGAAAACTGTTGTTACAACATAATAAAATCATTGAAAGCGGTTCCACTAAATAAAGTTATGTTTTAACAACATAAAAAAATCACGTGCATATTACATGAATTACATACGCTATACACAAATAATTTTTTCATGGTGTTTTAACATATTATTATTTTGTTAAGCTTTAACAATATATATATGTTAATTGAACATAGATCTATCATTAAATAACTCAAATTTTATCATTTAAATTAGATTTAATTTAAAAATGTATAACTATATAAAATATTTTATGTTAGTTTAAAAATGATCTTCTACCACTAAAAGCTAGTTTGCAAAGACTACAATTACAACCACATCTTATGCCACTACATGCATCACATCTTTCAGAGAAAAAAAGGGATGGAAACAAAATATCTTCAACCACTTTTAATCCACAAATGGATATCAGTCAAAAACACATTGACATGAAACAAAAAAGCATTGCAAAATTGCTGGATTACAATTTTTTTTCCTTAGAAAACATTGCACATGAACATTGCATTTCTTTCCATATACGGCTACAGGTATGAATGAACAAAATATATGACAATATGCAATACTGTGCATGGAAACAGGTCTTCAACTCGGATCATTTAAACATGATGCAGTACTCTGCAAACAGATACATTTAAATACTTATAGGTTAAGAACAGTGCAAACAAAAATCACAGCACATGACATCAAGTTTTTTTAACAGTGAAGTAAACTATACTGACATCCAATATGTGCAACATTTTAAACATTGTAAACTGGGTTTTACCCCCCAAGGTAGATTGGCATTTTCAGTCATTCATGGAGTCTGTTCTTGAGCACTTGAACCTTTTTTGAAAGAGTGGTGCCCTCCAGCTCCATTAGGATTTTTTGAAACACCTCAAATGTATATTTGAGGTCACGAGGGTAGTCGAGGTTTAATGCATAAATTAAACCAAACAACATAGCAACAGCAAATGGAAAGTTGTCCACCTGCCGCAAAACCACCTGACCCTCGATCACAACGCCGATGTCACCTGGCTTAGAGTTGCAGTCTGGTTTCCGGATGTAAATGCCAACAGTGGTCTCCTCGATTTGTCTTCGATTGGTTTCGTCTCCACCCTTATAAACACATGTCAGAAATAAGGTTCAAAATAAATATCGATACTACTTTTACTGCTTTATCGTTTGTAGAATGATCTCGAGAGTGATGAATGTGTAATGCATTCCATGTTTTAAATGTGCAAGGGCACTCTAAAAAAGTACACGGATAATGGCTTGTACGCCCAAGGTGTGGATGTTTTAATTTATAGTGGTTTAATAAAGCCAATCTACCTGCAACTGCCACCGAGCACAGTTTACACTGCCACATTCACTGTTGAAAAAGAGAGAAAAGAAACAATGTCATTTTATCAACTGGAGCTAAGTTTTAATAACAGAAGACATACTCACCACAACTACAGAGCCTCTCAATGGAGAACTTTGAACTAAATTTGCCAGTTCTACTGGAAATAGGAATCTGTAAGATATAACATCACGCTACACTTCAGACAATAAAAATATATACACAATACAAATATACACAATGGACATACACAATTATATTTGCTTAGTGTATTTAAACATCCATCTTAACATCTAGAGCAGTGGTCTTTCTTCAAATTTTTGGCGACCCCACAGGCTTTTTCCGAGAATTTTTTATTCAATATGTAATACAGAACTACTAAGATTACTGCAAGAAGTAACACAATGCACCAGCTCAGATATTTTTATACAGTATTTTATTTTTTATTATTTTCTTTCATCATTCCTGATTTATGAGCTAATTTTCTATTTGAGAAAGTCAGGGTATAGGATACAGTTGTGTTTTTATTTGAAAAATAATTTATTAAAACTTAAAAATATTTTTTATCAGCTATTTTTATCAAGTACAAGACATTCTAGGTGACCCCATTTAAATTCCTGGTGACCCCACATTGGGTCCCAACTCCAAGATTGAAAAACACTGATCTAAAGCTTTTTGATAAATATCTGGCTTAACAAACATGATGATGAGGTAAAATAAGACTGGCTGTGTAAAATATTATTTGTCAATTTCCCGCAAACGAATTAAAAAAAGTAAAAAATAATAATTGAACAAATAAATATAAAAAATAACATTCTACAATTTTATTTATTTCCCCCCCACCAAAAAAAAAAAGAAAACAAAAAGAAAAAAGAAAAAAAAGAAAGCATTCAAACTAGTGAGTATATAAGCCAGCTTCCTTAAACTTTACATAACCCTAACTAACTACTATTACAAGGCCAGGTAAAATATTTAACCCGGTTAATGTCACCCACACGGTGGGAATGGACTTCTGGTTAATTAGAAACTCAGAAATGCTCATAACGCACAACTTGACAAACGGTGCAGGTGGTTGGCGCTTCAAACGCGACAAATGGGCTCCGTCTATTTACTGACTCAAAAATACGAGCGCAAAGGACAGCCTTCAAATGTGCGGTAATGTACATAATTTGCGACATATACGGTCAACATCAATATATAAGGTTGACAGAAACATGAAAAATAGATTTGATAACTTTGAGTGGCTGACTGACATAAGAATACTGGCGGTTTCCAGCATTTAGCCCACGCCACGCGCTACAGCTTGCAATTCTAGCAGGCGAGTAAAGTCAAAATACAACGAAAATATAAAATATAAATAACAGAGCCGATGATAAGAATTCCCTGTATCCCATGAACGTTTATAACAATTCAGAGACACTTACCTTTTCAAACTAGCCTTGAGGTTGCTCCAGCTTGCGGGAGGGAGGCAAGATGGCTGAAAACTTGGGCGAAGAGTTGAAACTTTCTCAGGTGGGAGGCGTGGCTTTTGAGCGAAAGCGTGAACGTTGTGTGTTACAAGGACATATAATTTTTATAAAGAGGGAACATCCTCCAAAAATGTGAACATTTCAAATGACAAAATCATGTTTACTTCCAAACATAAAAAAATGCTGTCGAATGTGAAAACTAAAATCATTAACGCTCCACAACCCCCATGAGGCCATTTTTTCAGTGCATGTCAAGCTGTGATTTGATTGGGTAAACACACATTTGAGGTGTAGTTCTGATTGGGTAGCAGAAGTAAGTGGTAACTTTCCTGTAAAGACAAGATGGTGGGGCTATCCCCACATGTGCTTTCAAACAAAAAGTCATAAAACTAGATGTGGGTGTGTCTAGCATGTTAAGGCTAAAATGGAGGATGGGTGTGTGCAGATTGTATGAACCCTTGAAAAAATGACTTCATTGATTATCCCTTAAATGACTGATTTGAATTATTTCTAGCTTTATAGCTGGACAGAAATTAGTCGACTGCTCACCTGCTTAACAAGCTAGACGCTACCCAAAACCAATAATAGATATGACGTGATGATGACACGGGTAGTTTGTCATTGGTATCCTACAGCATGTGAATCTATCAGTATACTTACTTAAGATGAATATTTAGTAGGCTATTGTGTAGGTTTACATTAGGCTACATAATTAACACTTGCAGTAATTTATTTGCTAAATGACAAACAGGTCAGAGTCATGTTCACTGTTTAGGGCATTTTAAAGCTCAGATTTTAAATTGAACTGTTCCTGTAATTTTACTGAAATATCTTAAAAGTTGTCTTCATTTTTATTTTAACTACACAAAGTGGTTTGGCTGTACTAAATTAGGCATTAAGCTATTTTAGCTAATTATATTATTTTGTACCAACAAGTTATTTCTATGTTGCAAGACTTGGAGTAATCTTGTATTTATCTTAATAGGCTATATTCAACCTTAAAAAATAGGCTATTACTAAAACTATTATTATTCTATTCTAGGCAGCGACAGCGGGGAAGCAGGAGGCCGTCTACCAGCAAAAAAGTTGAAAATGACACTGTGTGCACTTCTTTGGTTCTGACAGGGGGAAAAAGAGTACACTAATCTATCATTGTAACTTGCTTAAAACCTCTCCATGTGAGTTCATTCTAAAGAAATAAAATAGTGATTGATCAGTGCTATAGTGTGAAACTGTACCAGTTCAAAGGTCAAGTCATTTTATTGGATATTGACAAATAAATATGCAATTACATTCAACATGTGCCTGTAATATTTATTTTTTAAATCTCACACTGCTAAGGCAGCCGTCAGTTCTACATGCCGCATATTTTTCACTGAGCACCTGCTCCCCAAAATGTCTGTGCATGCCACTGTGAGAGAACATATTTATTTGTCCATCTTTCAGCAGCCCAGTTGGTTATTGGTTATATATCATTAGTTATATATCCTTTTATTGAATGTACTCATAAGTGGAGTCAAGCTAAACATTTTATTTTGTATTTCATTTTATATTATGCATTGTTGAAATGTCAGGGATAAATAAAACCATGGAAAAAAAAATTTCTCTGAAGAATTAATATGAATTTAGGCAATTGCGATGTTTAACTTTTAGTGAAATTAGTACAACAGTCACAGTCATGAATGCAATGGTACTAATACATGGAATGATAATTATTTAATTTGTTTTTTTTTTTATTCTGGTGCATTTCTACTGAACAGGGTGAATATGTACAAAACAAATCACAAATAATATACGTAAAACCAGAGTGCTATAATGATAAATTATGAGCTACAAAAGGTCCAATTATAGTCAATGATGGAAGGACTGTCTGTGCAAGTTGTTTGTAATGCCTGTGTGTTATGTTTATGTGCCATAGTTTCCACTCTGCTCTGAAACTTTAGTTAATTTTCTTTCACTCATTTGCCTCAGTTTTTCAATATCGCTGACTGTGAAAGTCTCTCCTGTCTTTCTCCCTTCCGCACAGTGCTGTGTGTGTCTGCAGCTCTGCAGACGGTGCCACACACACGTGGCTTTTCCATTCTGCATAATTGTATCAGTCTGCAGGACTGATAAGAGCGGCTAAAGGTTTTCACAAGTTAAAAACGCATTGAAATGAGTAGGTTTCCATATCGATATTAGCCCTTTCACACCAATAACACATTGTGTATTGACCTTATTACTGGTGCAGAGGAGAATTTGTAACCAGTAGCAGGGTTTGCTGACCCTGCTATCTACCAGGTTTAATACCCTGTTAGACCCTCCGACGCAAACGCATGCCAGATTAACCCAGCTTGACTTCCTTCTCACACATTTCTGCATCATCTTTGTGCACGCTATCAGTACAGTAAGCACTCACACATTCCTTACCTCTGCCCCAGTCACAGGTAAAGTGGTGATAGTGCACTAAGCTAACCAAAGAATTGTAGTCAATCTGACTGGAGCTGAGTCAACAGAGTGATTTTGGATCTCTACAGAAGTAGAAATGCGCTGTCCAAATGCTGAACCCATTTAGAACATCCACTGAGGTCAGTCAGGGTGCATTCACACAGATTTAGTTCAGGATGCGTCGACATCAGGTTGATCTATTTTATGGCAGTTCTTGTACTATTTAAAAGGTTTTCCTTTTGATGAACATCCAATGTAATGACAATATCCTCAACTCCTCTTATTTCTTTTTCTTTAAGTCCATGCAGAGTGGACACGCCCCTCCATGCACTTATTTATTAAAATGTATATTAAATGATTATTTAATGTTCTGTAATCTTATTTTCTAGGTGATGTTTTCCATTGTTTCAATAATTTAGAGACTTAAGGAAGGTTTATATGATATGTTTCAAGGACAGATTGTTACAATGCATTTACTTCAGTCAGCACTAATTTCAGATTGTTTTTAAGTCTTTGTATAAAGATACTTTAACAGGACAACAATGATGTGCAGGGCTGCAGAAATGTTGGCTTCATACAATAATAATAGCAACAACAACAACCACTGCTCACGCCACCAGAGAAGCTTCCAGTGAATAATTTACAAATGAAAAAAAAGTTCACTGATGGTGACATTGAGATTTATTTGTAAATTATTCACTGGAAGCTTAGATATTGTGTGACAATAACTATATCAAAGGTTGTTATTTTGAGGAATCGTATTTATGATTCAAAGTTATCATTGTATTATATTCTAAAGTTTAGAATTATCTGACTCATCTTCCTTACTTTCTGTTCACAACATAACCTTATATTTATTTCTAAAAAATGTGTTTACAGCTAATTTTACTGATTATTGTTACACATGTGCATTATATACTTTATAAATGTGTAGATTTAACCAACTGTTGGAGAAACCATTTTATGAAATACAAAGCAAACGACATGCAAACAGAAAAACAAAGGTAGAAATAGTGCATCTAAATTGTGAAATTAGTGAGTTGTTGAAAAGTGCTGAGGTGCAGCGGAGGGTCTTCTTCTGCAGAGACGTGATGATGAGGGGTTCGAGTAAAACCCAGAATTCCAAGGTATTTTTGAGGGTATAAACATGCATATAAACACATGTTATAGATTTGCAGCAGTAATATTTTTTGGTTTATATGAGTTAATATACCAGTAATATGTGTTTATTTGTATATTTACACCCTCGGCAATACCCGGACCCGATGATGAGCTGCTACACTGACGGTCACGTTGTCCTCTGCCTCCATGAGTTCTCTGTGCGTTGCGCGGTACCAACGTCATCACGGTTTGCGTGCGGGTCGAGTAGAGCTGTGTGTGCGCATGCGCAGCCCACCGTACCAGTCCGGCACACTGTTTGGACCACCTCTTCCAGCGGGACCATCAGGCCGTTACCCCCCCCGCGCTGCAGTTCACACCTACACAGGCCATACAATGCCCCCCCCATGTTTTCACACATGCACTGACTCTTTTAGTTATACTGCCTCAAAACCTGTTTTCCAAGCATTTGTTTCAGAATTTAAATACTATACGACTTCATCAAGTGCTCAGAAAATAACAACGCTTTAAAGACTGTTCAAATAATACATAAACATCTATTCAATGTGATGCTGCAGTCAGTAGTTACAGAAATCAGTACATGAAGTATTTGTGCCCCCAGGGGAAGCTGTTACCCCATCGTTTTACGATGGTTTTTGTCTTTTTTAAATTATTAACAATTAAAAACACCACAAAAACAGTCACATAATTATATATGTACTATTACAATATATAACAAATGTCATATGGTTGGTTTACATTCAAATATCACGTCCCAGGAGCTCTATCCTAAAGATTGCGAGTGAAAGAAGTGACGTAGTCTACGTACATGCATTGAAAGGATCTGAAGGGACCAGGCCTATGAAAGTATCAGGAACCAACAGTGCCTTCGCTGGCTCTCCTGATCACCCATAATGCTGTGCGCTCTCGGTCATCGCCGATACTTCCTGTGTTTGATCTGCTCTGAGAGCGGTTGTGTTTCACGGTGCTCCTAATTGTTCTCGACTTCCATTGGAAACGCTCTGAGACCGACAGAAACAATCACTCAGGAATTTGCCTCTCTGATCTCTAGACTTTGTTTATGTGTTCACACACCCCAAACGAAGCGGACTAGCGGTTAAAATGCTCTCGGGTTTGTTTGCTTGAATAGTCCACCTCGTCCAATGGTGTAAATGCACCCTTACTCTAATGTAAAAGCGTCATTTAAAAAAAACCATCATTTTGGAATTATGAAATTATTTTCCAACAATTATATATCAATTTGGTGTCCGAAAATACGTAAAGATTAACTAAACCTCTGCTTTCTCCTGACCTGCTACTAGGAGAGAAATTAAAAAAAAAATGCCTTGATTATAGGCGGGGCTCCTGGGGCAGTTAAGACACACCCAGTCAATACCATAAAATCTCCAATGAACAATCTATGCTATGTTTACTAGCTTCTCATTACCTAATAGACCTCTCTATTCACTCTTCTCTCAATCCAACCCACCAGAGAATGTAGAGCCCACAGGTGCTAGTTTTTATACAAGGGGCATGGCTAACAGTGCTTGTTTGAGACGCACATGATGTTGTTCTCAGCCAATAGCAAAATTCAATTGTAATAGCCCGGTTTCAACCCATAGAGGGCAGTCACTTACACTGTACAACAAAATACGCCAAATTGAAATACTTTGACTAAATGTTGAGAGTTGGACCATGATCAATCAACAGCACTAATTCATACCCAAATACATTTATATTCAGCAGAAAAAAAACTGATTTGGGGGTTTAAGTTACTCTTTAAACATAAATATGCATTGAAACATTGTTGAGCTGCTTTAAAGTATAAAATTATGACAACCAGTTCCTTGGCAGCAATACTGGCACTTTGATGGCCTCGTATTAGCTGACAGAGGTCACATGGTTGATTATATCGATAACTGGGTAAATGTTTTAACATCATCTCAAAAGACCCCAAAGTGAGCGGAGATGATGTGGACGTGGCTTTCTGTTAATCAACCCTTTAAGTGCTCCAAGCTGAGGCATCAGCGTATGTTTGGCCTCTGCCAGTGGAAATAAGCAGCCATGAGGAAGTTCAACTCTGAAAATGGATTTAGTTTGCACTTTGGTAATAATTACAAACACAGTTTATGATGATGGCAGGGTCTTGTAGCTCTCGTCTCATCATACTTTGTGCATTATTATGAGTAGTCGATGCGTTTCCAGTCATTTTTTACTTCACCTACCCCCATCAGTACTCACTACATTTCACTTTGATGGAGAAGTTCCACAGGAGGTTGCTGAGCATACATTCCTAACAGAATCCCATTTCAAATTAAATTTAAATGACCCCCTCAGCTCATAAGCAGAGACTCTCCTGACAACTTAATTCATAATTCAGTGCTGAGCCAGGGCCTTGAGGGCCATAATGAAGGCCTAAATGGAGGAGAGATTTTTCTAAATGGCCTGTTTGTTTGCACCTAAACCTCTTTACAGGCCACAAGTCCACAGCTCAGCACTGTTGTGGCGAAGAGGAGAAAGTGTGGTGTAGAGTGGAGGTGGAAGGCCGAGTCAATTTGCTGACCACTTGCTTTCACGTCGTTCACAATTTGTTGTTTGTTTGCTTGAGAACAATGAGACGGGATTTAAATAGGAGCGTAAACATGTACAAGATTCTGACAAAAAACAAACAAACATGTGAGGCATAATTTGCAACACGTAGCTAAAAACTGCTCAAGAGAAAAAGAGCAACAGATGAGGATGAACTGAAAAAACAAATGTAGAGCACACGTGCCATAGTAATAAAGTGAAGAAACAAAGAGGATTACATCTTGATCTCCATTTGTCCTAGCTCATGCTTAAACTAGACTTGAAAACATTCCCAAATCAATAGCAAAATAATGCAATAATGTTTTTAGATCTTTTCATGCAATTCAAACAACCTGTGTTTGAGGACAATGTATTGTTGAGGCAAAATTTGATTTTAGTCTGATTCTTTGAAGACAAAACCAATAGGGTCATTCTATGTCATTTCACAAATGGCCCACGCACTTTGGTCTAAAAAAATTAAAAATTTTTTACCAATTGTTCCATTATTATTCAATACACACACTGTACATTTTTAGTTTTATTACTGGATGAACACTTTTTGAGACAGTTTAGCGAGGGGGGATATGTTTCCATTTTCATGTGTCCTTATTTGTCTTTCATTTTCAGCTTTCAATATCTCAGGAACTACATCACATAGGAAACTGAAATTTGCTAATTTAATAATTAAAGGGGCAGTATAATGAAAAATCACCTTATAATGGTTTTGCTACAGTGATATACTGTACATCCCTTTAGCCTCATTCAGAGGGACAAAGTTGAAAACGTTCCGTCTCCTCCCTCCCTTGTTATTCTACATTTAGTAAAAAGTCAACTCCAAACGGGGAAGTTGGGTTTTACCCGCAATGTGATGTCACTTTGCGGAAACTCCTCCTCCTGACAATCCTGGCTCCTTCTACCCTATAAGACTGTGAGCTCCTCCCTCTCAAATTAGCTCACTGCTAAAACAAACACTGCAGTTTAATATAAAATATACATTATACTTTATTGCTATATAAGTAAAGCTACATACACTCTGCATTTAACCCCTTCCTGAGGAGCAAGTGGGCAGACAGTGTGGTGCCTAGGGAGCAGTTACAATCAGTTCCATTTTAGTATCCGTTATACAGCCTCGTTTGGCCTTTGAGATGATAGCATAATATGGAACATAATATGGAACCTTTAAGGAACAATTGGTTAAAAATTCAGAATTTTTTCAGACCAAAGTGCATGGGATAACCTGAAAATGTGTTGAAATTTGGAAATTGGAAAAATGTCTGAAATACATATTGAAAAATGCCTTTAACTCCTAGACCAGGGGTCTTTCAACCAGCCCTTCCCTCCAACTTGTGACAGTGTCTGAGGCTGAGATGTTTCAATAGGGTTTGGGTTTATGAATTCAATTTTGAATCAAGTGATGTTCAAATTGGTAAATAAGTCTAATTGGTACCTGAAATGCAGGTTTGGTTCGGAACCTAGAAATACACTGCAAACTAGGGATGTCCCGATACAACTTTTTCAGTTCCGATACAATATTACAGCCTTGAGTATTGGCCAATGCCGATATCGATCTGATACGATATCAGCACCAATCATGCATACTTTTACTGTTACTCAGAGAACAATAGAAAACAATTCAAGTTCACTTCAGTTATTCAGTATATGGTGGGAACAACTTAGGGTGGGGTCAAAAACAACAAAAATATCTCGGACCAATATCAATATCGGATCGGGACAGTATTGCAAACCATGGCATCCTCAGCGGGTCTGTGATGAGCTATAAGTGTAATGGTTAAGTAAATGACAAAATGATAAAGATCGATATTTCACATATTTTCAACTTTTAAATCTAACTGTAGCAATGCAAAGTCATATTTTTATATCTAAACAATCACAGATTTCTTTGAAAATTGGAAATAATAATTATATAATTAGAAAAATGATTAGCAGTAGTATTTTGGTGCCAGACATATTCATGAAACATCGGAAAGTTGTTTCCCCCCCTTACAGTATCTTTCCAGAAACTTTACTATTTTAAATACACCAGGTGGTGTTTGTTTGATTGACATAAATGCTTGTATCATATCCTTAAATTCCAATCATTCGCGAGGTTTTGCAAAGTTATATATATTCTGACTTTCCTGAATTCCATGCTGTCATGTTTTTCCATGCTATGTTATTATTTGTTGCAGAGTGGCTGTAATGACAAGGTTGGTGCCTGCAATTTAATAAAAATAGGCTATGCTATGAAGGCTGTCTTTACATAATTAAAATGAAAAAAATGTGTTAATATATGTTTTCTGAATCATCAGTGACTGTTTACCGTAGTTATTACAGCTCAGTAGACAGGATCCTACACACACGTCCCTGCTATTTTCCTTCAATAATGTAGCAACAGACAATTTTTATTGACACTATGACTAATCATGACAAATGAGACTTTTTAAATTACCTTGTCATTTGCATTATTGATTTTAAGGAAGTGTTTGATCCAAAGAAGAGTTGAGCACAAATCTTTGATGTTATTAGATAGACAAACAATCACAATAAGCCAAATACATAAACAACAAAGTAGTGCTATGATGAAAGTTATTAGAATACATTATATTGTGAAACCCTAAGATCTGTACACATCCAACAAAAAAGCAAGGGAGGTCTGTGTGTTGTGGAGCAAATATCTCCCCGACGTGGTGCGAGTTCGACCTGAAACTTGGCCAACGGGTTCCAAATACCCCAAGTGTGTGTATCTGTTATTTTGGAGTAATTTGGTCATTCAAAATGTTAATTTTAATTTTATTCACTTCTGGACGGCCCTGAAATGAAACCTATTCAACTTTTGACCTCAGGGTGTGAGGGGGCGCTAGCGCACCATCTACATCTATTTCACTACACAGCTCCTCACCCCGAGCAAGAGTCACGTGTGCGGCCAGAGCCAATCGCTGCACAAACAGCCAAGCAGACACAGACTGCACACACACGAGTGAGAGAGAGGGAGATAGTTTAGACCCAAACACGAGAGCTCTCTGAATAGATCATTTGAAACCGTCAACCACTGGTGAGTCTTTTGCAGACACGTTTCCCATTGTTTAAAACCATATAACTGTTGCTCAATAATGCGCTGTTTCACTAGAGCCGGTATTGACCTCAACTCGTTCAATTCTCCATCTGGAAAAACTGCGGATTCTCTGTGGTGCCGTGCATGGAAGCTAAGCTCTGACCACTCGGTTCGAAGGTAAAAAGGATTTTTTTTTTTTTTTTTAAAAAAGACAGCCGAATTGTTGGTAATAATTTAATTTACTTACTCACTCATGTAGTTTGGAGCTTTACGTTTTGTTTTGTGCAGTTTGGTTGTTTTTCTGATTGGCGCTACAATGTCTATGGAGTTTGGTTGTCAGCGTCTCAAACATTTCGTGGAACACACACACGGTATTTATTTATTTATTTATTTAAATATACTAAATGAGTAAAATAAAACACAAAAAAAACAACTGAAAGAATAAAAAATACACATGAATCCAAAAAACATACATTACAGAAAAATACAACAAAAAATATGAAAATGACTCAAAATACACAAAACTAAATATTTATACAAAAAATACACAAAATGACAACATAATCACACTAAAATGACAACAAATAATTATAATTATACAAAAATGCACAAAAACACAACAGAAAGATACACAAATACACAAAATGACTCCAAAAAACATTCTTTACAGAAAAATACACCAAACAAAAAAATATAAAAGTGAGTAAAAAAAAACAACAAACACATTTATCATGTTCATGTCCCATAGAATTAAACCAGGAAAATTCGCACACGCTGTTTTATTTTGCACCCGAAAATAAACCTCTTTTCTTATTTGGTGATGATGTCGTTTCAAAACATTAGTTTGACCGTACGCTATTTAGACCAGACAGACCTCACCCGGAAGTGATTGACGGCAATGGCTGCTGTGTTGAAAGCTACATATTTCTCTGCAGCGTGTGTGAGAGAGAAAAAACAATTAAAAAAATATGAAAATGACTCAAAATACACTAAACTAAATACTTATACAAAAATACATTAAAATGACAACAGAAATGCACAAAACTAAATATTTATACAAAATACACAAAATAACAGAAATGAACAAAATTACACAAAATGACTCCAGAATCACACTAAAATGGCAACAACAAAACTATATTTATACAAAAAATGCACAAAAAACACAACAGAAAGATACGCAAATACACATAATGACTCCAAAAAACATACATTACAGAAAGATACACCAAACAAAAAATATGAAAGTGAGTAAAAAAAAACAACAAACACATTTATCATGTCCCATAGAATTAAACCAGGGAAATTGCACACGCTGTTTTATTTTACACCCGCAAATAAACCCCTTTATAACACTACAGAGTACAGAGTATGTACACTTCATTGTACATCCAACCTTCAAACACGTACTCATTTGGCCATAATTAACTCTACTTAAGCTCCCACATGAATGCATACTTCCGACAGGCACTGTACTAGTTAGTTTTAAACAAAATAAAAGGAGATAAAAACTAGAACTAACTCAGGATGAGGATCACAGCAGTCTTTTCTAACCACACAGTACAGTCACTAACACAGTGGACACCCATCACAGAATTATATTTAAGCACCATAAGACCATGTCATACTGTGTTGAAGACAACATAATGGAGCCTAATGTGCTCTCTTTTAGTCTTTGAGTCTACTTTGAGCATTCATCGACTCACTGCCTTTTGAAGAAGAACTTTGTATCACAGCTCTGTTGGAAACTAAAAGCTTCACCGGACAAGAAAGTGTACATTTACACAACCACATCCATCATCTAAATGTGTGGAATTACTCCTGGGGCTAAAATTAACAGGGAATTTACAATTAAAGACAAAAGGTGCAAGACAATGTTAAGTTTTTTTTTTTAGGTATTCATTATATAATCATATTCTTTTGACATTTGTTGCTAGGCTGGTTCGAACATGAACAGAAGCCCGTTTCAACCAAACAGAGATTGTGTGGGTTGCATTTTTCACAAAGTACAAAGCTGTACTTCCTGATTTGTATTTATTTTCACATTAAATCAATCAGTCCATCCATCAAACAACACCATGAGCACAAGCAGAAAAAGCTTTGGAAATTAGTTATTCACCCAAAAACACTAAAGAACCTTATTAAATCCTATTGTTTTTCATTCCTATCTAAACGTGTGACCTACATTAGGGCCCTACAATAGAAAGGACTGGGGAATTATGTTTACATCCATAACAGTTAAGATGTTAATGTGGCTGTGTGCTTGGTTTGTGAGCGTTTTAATACATAAATATACTACATATGTGTGTGTGTGTGTGTGTGTGAGCATTGGATCATTGGAACTGTGGCAGCAACACTGATAAGTAGAGTTTTATTTATTTATTTATGATGAAGAGACTGTTTAAGAGTTGCAGAGGTACATTGATGAAACTGCATTACTTTATAAACAGATAATAAAAAAATGCGTCATTTTTTGCCTATTCGGGAGCTTTCCATTTTTCAAAAGACAACATAAACCACCCCTTATTAATAAAACACATGTAATTAATACAAAATATATAGCAGAGCTCCTGACCTGTGCACTTAGCAGTGAGCCCATATGGTTGAACTGCTGCTATCCAACAGGGTGCATGACCCTACTCTAAAGGGGTGTTACATTTAATGACCATAGAATAATTACGTTTCAGTGATATGTAAAGTGGTGGGGATGACAAGGGCAATTATTATATATTTTAACTCCATTACACCAGCAGTCTATTTAAAGCAAGGTTGCCTCTATTGTGTACGTAAATACAATGTGTTATATGAATAAATGCAACAAAATATTGCATTATGGGGGCAGAGTTATTTTGTTGACTAAAAAAAAATCTTCATAATTTTTGTCAACTATATTTTTTAGATGACAATAACTGGATTATGACGAATAATAAAAAAATATACATGTACATAAATTGATATTGTTAATGTATAAAAACTAAACTATGATGTTCACATAGAACAAAATCCAATCAGAACTAAGTTTCTGGTGAAAGAACAACAGAAGAATGGCAGAGTTATTGTGAGTCAACGTGGAGAATCACTAACTCTCATATGTGGCGGGAGCTTGCATGGAAATGTTTGATGAGATTTTTTTATCACACCCAAGTTAAAAACACACCATACAGGGAAAACTGTGAAATGCTGGCGTTGTTCAAGGGATCAAGAAGCAAACCATTGCCACATGTTCTGGAGTGTTCAGTGTTGAAGACATTTTGGGGTGATCTATGTAAGCTAATGGAAGAAATATTAACACAAAGCTGCCCAATCACTTTAAAACTTTTTTCTTGGGAAGAGATGATTGCATCCTGGGAAATCAGAATAAACAATTATTTAGATTAATGTTAACAGCAGCAAAGAGATGAACAAACCCTGAACCCCACAATGAGTGAATAGACAGACACAGTAACGAAATACATCAAATGGAAAAAATTACTAATTCACTTAACTTACAAATGGACAAATTTACAAAGATGTGGATGAAATGGGTCTCCTTTAGGGATAAGATGACAAATACTGAGAATAGGACTGACAGACAAAAAACATAGTTTGTCCCCCGTCACTGGGATAGGAAACAGTGAGCCTGCCTGTAGCTTCTGAAGGTGTGTAGAAATTTGTATATTTGAATTCTAATTTTGTTGCTACTATAGTTTTTTTTTATTGTTTTTTTACTTTGGTTTTATACATCCCTGTTTTGGAAAAATTGAGTATTGAGCTCTTGTTGTATTTAAAATGGATCAATCCTCTTGTGATGTTTTACAACTAAGATGTACAGCAACGAATATATATGTGAAATGTATGTATCTATATATGTACTGTGAAACTCAGTTTCTCATCAAATCATCAAATCTGTGTATACTTACAACCATTAATAACAACCCATGTCAGGTTGATATTTGGATAATTTAATCTTTAAAAAAACATGTAAAAACTCTTATGCTTTATAATTTGGTCAACTCTATCAGTAACAGATTTAGTGACTGCAATCTAAATGTTTATTAAGTTGACAAAAACTTTAAATATAACAGAAATAGTCCTGATAACCAAATTTGGACTAAAACGAAGTTGCATTTAGTTAAAAGAATATTGCCATGTTCAAAATCACATACTAAAGTACTACTCATACTAAGTTTGACGTTAAAATGAATATGTAGTGCGTTCACATTGGATAGTATGGAAAGATTTAGTACATGAGAAATACCTGGATGTATACTATATGGGGACATTTTTTAAGTATGCACGGTGGACACACTAGTTATACTCAACTGTCCCATGATGCATTGCGAGCGGAATGTAAAATGGTCCTGGGACTGACTTTAAGCTAAAAATCAAACGTCCCATTTTCAAAATAAAGCATATCTACTTGTCTTCCATTACTTTTTTTTTTATGCATAATGACGGGTCTCTGAAAATCTCTGAAATATTGGCATGGTTTACGTGAGTTTTATAGATCAAATGAGCACATGTTGATATTCTACTTGGTCTTTTCTCACTGAAAATGTTTTCAGAACTTTCAAAGGTGGAGAATTAACAGAGATATTTAGCCTCAGTGTGTGCTACAGGTTTTTTTTTTTGTTGTTGTAGGTTTGAAATGCATCTTGGGAAACTTGGAACTATACTTCAGTGGGAACACTCATCATCCTATTCATACTTAGAAGATAGCAGTGTTGGGAATGTTACTTTAAAAAAGGAATTAGTTATAGTTACTCTATACTCTAAATTTAATTACTCTATAATAAAGTAACTCATTACCAATGAAAATAACTACTTGTCTTACTGTTAAAAAAAAGAGTTGCTATATGTCAAAGAATTCAGATTTTTTAGATGCATGTGTCGTGAGGTGTTTCATTAAATTTGAGTGCTTACAACGAATGTTGACAAAGTCTTCACTCCTGGATATAATGAGCACTTCACATGCACGTTCTCGCCTTTAACCACAATTATTTAAAGTAGTGTTTGTATCGCCACCTTAAAAATGCCAACTTTTTATCGGACTGCTCCACGCTCACCATCTCTGCTGATTCATCAAATTTGTAGTGGTTGTGTGTGTGGCGCATGTGTTGGCACATGTGTAAAAAACACTGGCTTTGATTGGCTACCATGAAACAACCGCCTTAGCCAATCATAATCGCTCAAATTGTTGTTAACCCACCTCCTCACTAGCTGCATATGAAGCCAGGCGGTGCTTTCGATTCACAGTTTTATTCAATCAATGCATGTAATGTACCGCATTTAACGTTCAGTAGCGTTAACGCCGTTTGTAACGGCGTAAAAAGTAATGGTTTGATTACCCCGTTACTGAAAAAAACAAACGCCGTTACCTAACGCTGTTATTTTAAACGCCATTATTCCAAAACACTGGTAGATAGTAGACAGTATATACTTATTGAGATTGTAGTGTACAGTATGTTATTGTGCCATGAACACAGCCTTTGACTGATGCTGTAAATATTTGGTTGTGGGGGGGGGATAAATATTTGTAATTGTTGGATCTTGAATAATTATTGTGGCATTGACCAAAGGATTGGCTTGGCACATAATAGAGAATTTTAAAACTATGTTATTGGGATGTGGGATATAACTCATACTGGGCTTAACTTTAGACACGTTAATCTCAAATACCTTAGGTACTACCACTCACTCATTCCCCCTGTCCACTACTCATATACTGGCCTTGATTACACAACATAATAAGCACAATATATTCTACAACTTCACATCTCACCCTCACTGTATAGCAATCTATTCTTTCCCCACCCTTTTAATTTCCTATCTTGAGTCTCTCCTCCCTGCTCCCTTTCCCCTCCCCATCCCCCTCCCCCTTCACTTAGGTGTAACACTGCTCTCCCCTTTTTATATCCTCCCCTATAATAAAATATTTCTTACCTTTCCTGAGGGAGGGCTGGTGATGATTCACAATTAAGCAATAAAATAAATCAATTTCTTTATTGCAATACGAAAAAAGCAAAAAAAGCAAAAAAATACCTCTATTATTTTTGATACATATTATTTTATTCCAAAGCACCCAGAGTTCACTCTTTAATCTTTGAACTAACAATAAAGAAAAACCCAACTTTGATTGTCTCAAATAACTTGTGTGATATGCTGTAGATCAGTCTGAGTTTAGTGGATGTTTTCCTGAACAGAGCTGAAATGTACCTTGCAGAGAAAAAGGTCACCATGGATTGTATTAGATCCAGGCTTCTGCTAACACACAGTGTGTGAGTGATGGTTCTCTCCTCTTCTGTCATTGGTTATACTGTGCTTGTAATATTTCTTGTGTCGTGCTGATCAGCTCCAATGACTTGGCTACAGAGGATTTGTGTGCAAAGAATTAAATCAACATTGATCAGGCAATAATGCAATATGTGTCCATATTTGGCTACCATTGTTGGGATTGACAGAGATTGAAACTGCCACTTTAAAGAATAAGTTTTAAATTATATTATTATAATTTTTTTGCTGGATTATGAATGAAAACCAGGATAGGACAACAGGGTCAGTGTCTGATATGGCTCTATCAACCTTGTCTGTAGTTTCAGTCATAAAAAAAAAGGTGGAGTAGAGGTTCTGTATTGGGTGTGCGCTAGAACAGCATAGCATTACAAAGACCATCATTCACTGCGCAGATTGGATGATGCCTTGGATAGGGTTGGGCACTGAAATACGGTACCAATATGGCACTGGTTCCGACGTAAACGGTATTAACTAGACCGAATAAGAACGACATTTCGGTGTCTCATTTCAGTGCCCCGCCACCCCCCTGGTTGTTGACTGTGACATCAGTGCCGCTACTCAGTAGATTCAGCACACCTGTTGCTCATAACTGATAGCAAGAGGATAAAGGACCACATGGAGTTTACTTAAAAGCCGAACAACAACGCACCGTGTTTGATAACTTACATGACCCGGAGCCAAAGCACGTCAACAACTGCAGCAGCCAGTGTCGACCTGCCCACCACTAATTGAAGTGAGTCCCGCTCCCCAGCGCTGCTCGTGTGGCGCACATCATCACAGATGATGACAGCAGCTTTTCCTCTTTGGGTAAGGCTAGTAATTTAATGCCAGCTAATGGCAAGCTAGCAAACATCATTGCCATTCAACGTGTGACAACAAAATATGAGCTACTGTATGTCTTGTACTTCAACTCAGTGTCATGTGGACCTTTGAGTCTTTTGTAATGCTCCCTATAAATTAAAAAAAAATATTGAAATTTTTTTATTTTTTATTTTAACAAATACCATCTCCGGTATTATATAGTTTTAATATAATATAGTTTTACTGGATATTATTTAAATGGCTTTGTTATTTATTATTTCCATATATTACTTGTTTATATATTATTTAAGGTAATATTGTATTCAATAAAATAACGGTTTAGCACTGTTCAAGCACCAAAAACAGTTTAAAAAATACAAGAGTAGGCACCGGTAATGGATAAAACCCAACCGATACCCAACCCTAACCTTGGATGCCTTAGCAGGGGTCTTTATGGAGCAAACACTTTTCAATTATTAAATGTTTATTGGCAGGTTAAAGTTGCTTCCCAACCTGTGAGGTGTCTGTAGCAGCCTAATCCTGGAAATACTGACAACGTCGGGAGGGGCTTTGCTCTTTTACAGATGTTGTTCGACTTATTTTCATCGTGCGCTTCCAATGCACAACCTACTCTAACATATAGCGATTCCCCTTTCCTATGGACGCCTGAGTGTGACGTGGCTTTTGAATACCTTAGAAGGTGCTTGCTACCTCCCCCATTTGTAAATATTAAGGATGCACCCAATTGATCAGTGCCAATTTCCCCTGTTTTTGGGGGATTTGCGATTGGCCGAAACTGCACAAGGAAACCAATCTTTTCCACCGATCTTATCTACCTCAGCCAAGTTTTCAAAGTCCAGGCCACTGTGTCTTTGATGTGGAGAAAGACTGACACACCCCACCCACCAGGTCATGTCCGCACGTGCGTAGCCTCTGCTACACAGGTTGACAACAACAGCCGCACGTTTCAACCAGCATGTTGACAGTTCGGCAGTTTTACACATAAAGAGAGCAAAGGACCCGCAATTTATAATTGTGATGCGTCTGAGTTAAGTGTGTTCTAAATGTCTCAGTAGCTGTGAAATGTGGCACAAATCCACAACAGTTTCTGCGTGAACTGTGTGCAGTGACGTGCCGTGAGCACTAGGGTTGGGTAGGCAGGGCGTTGCAAGTTGAGACCACCAATGTCAACACCACATGACATTTCATATGTTTCTGCTGACAAGTTTTAATTCAATCCAATTCAATTAAACTTTATTTGTATAGCGCAATTTACAACAAAGTCATCTCAATGCGCTTATCAAAATATAAAATTCATAATAAGAAAGAAAAAACCCAACAAGATCCAACATGACAAGCATTTAGCCATCTAACAAAATCAACATCGTAAACACACAAAGAAACATAACCATTATTTTAATATAGCCTCCATACTCTCCCAACAAGATATATCTCTTGACACGGCAGCGCAATCCGTTGTTAGTGTTGGAAACAGAAAACGGAAGGAAAAAAAATGTACGGACGACGTCAACAACAACAACTCAGAACAGCCTCAGTGATGTGCATCCACAAAGCCAATCCTTCTTTTTGTATTATTCACTGTGGAAAATACGAACAATTTTCTGACCTTTCCTTTGCTGAAGGTCTGGTAGCTCAGGTGTTGGTCTCCCATCTTTTAAAAGCTGTCGTTTTTCCTCAAAAGAACGTTTCTTTTTCAAAAGAAAGTTTCTTTTGAGGTGTTATCCCAACCACTTGCTAGAGAACGTAACAGCAGCCACGCTATATTAATTCACTAATGGCACTGTGAACGTACGTATAGCATTTAGCATAGCACGGTTACGCAGCATAGAGAGCTGCCTTTTTAACGTAAATGGTTTTCATCTTGGGGAACTGACTGCGCATGCGCAAACGCATAAAAACACGCTATGGAGACAGAGGCAGAGCAGTAATGTGCTTTTTGGGAGGGGGCGTGGCCTCCTCCTGCCTCACAGCGGGGTGAGACGGTGCAGCGTCTCTGCCGTACCTGGAAATAGCGATGTTTAGTCATTTGGTCTATGCTGACACTTTCAAACTTATTAGTACTGTAGGCTATCGGAAATGGAAAAAATAAATAATTTAGAATTATATTATAATTAAATCAAATAATCAAAATATAATTTCAAACTTGGGTAGGCACTGCCTACTTTGCCTACCCTGACTGCACGTCACTGACATTGTGACATTGTACAACAGTAACATTGACAGATTCTAGAGCAGGAGGGTATTCAATTAAAATTCAAGAAGGTCCAGAAGTTGTGAATTTTATATTTAGGTAGTCGCTCTCGTTATATCACATCCCCATGTTATTAATAACTGACTGAATACCAATTCAAATGTTTTTTTTTTTGACAATTTTATTGTGAAAGTAATAGAACTGAATATCTACATAAATCTATCGACACAATGTTCACCCATTTACAAATTAAAAACACAGGCTGCATTTCCATTTAAGAGAAAATGTATTTAAAAAAAAAAGTGAATATTTTAACATTATGGGACTAATTTAGACAAAATTATAATCGTAATAAAAGGATCATTTTATTTCTCTCTTATTTTAAACTTCTTTTGAATTTAACTTCTTTATAGTCAGAACTGAGCTCGAGCTTGTCCTGCCAGGATTTAAAATCTTAATTAGTTTTTTATAAACCATAATGTGTATGATGTGTGGCATAATGTAGAATAAAAATACAAAAGTTATTTTAAAAACTTATTTATTTTTATATGATGATATGTGTATAATGTAAGTAGAATATGTATAGTAAAATTATGTAAATTTAAATCTATGAAAAATAGAGAGAATAGAGTTTATTGCCATATACAAGTTAAAATGGAACAATGGAATTATTGTGCATGCCCCTGAGTCAGATGAAAAAAATTATAAACAACAATTTAACCAAGACAGTATAAAAGTAGAAGTTACAAAACAAAGAACAGAAGTATATTCTACACTCACTTCATCACTTTTAATAAGTGCCACAGATTGTGAAACAGTGCTACCCGTGGGAAGTAGAAACAGAAATGAGTCCGTCCCTATCTGTATTCACATGCTCTTTATTTCGTTGTTTACTTTTTTTTTTGGCTAAGAGTCATTTGTTCCTTGTTTTTCATCACTGCATCTTAACTTTGTCTGACACTATCGTCTGAGTCTCTACTCTCCTCCAGCACCGTTGTCATTAAAAAATATGGGGTTTTATAATGTTTATTTTTTAAGTAAAAATGATTCATCATATTATTGATAATGAAAATGATCTTGATCAGAACATGAACTGAAAATACAAAACACACCAGGCCGTAGATGACCCGGAATGATAAAAAGCTATAGAAATAAATCATTCATTTATTTCTATAGTCAATTTATTCCTTGTTTTTCATCACTGCATCTTAACTTTGTCTGACACTATCGTCTGAGTCTCTACTCTCCTCCAGCACCGTTGTCATTAAAAAATAATGGGGTTTATAATGTTTATTTTTTAAGTAAAATGATCATCATATTATTGATAATGAAAATGATCTTGATCAGAACATGAACTGAAATACAAACACACCAGGCCGTAGATGACCCGGAATGATTAAAAAAGCTACTAGAATAAATTCTATTTGGAAGACAATAAACACTGTTTAATTCCACTTATATACAAAATGAGATTATTCAAAATGTGTGTTATCACTCATTCTTCCATCATTATATAGTTGTTTTTTCACAGGATTCTGAGTAAGACGTTGTAGTCGGACAAAAGAACAAGAGAAAGGGTGTACTTGAGCCAAAAAAGTTTAAGAACCACTGTTCTAGAGCAGTGGTTCCCAAACCTTTTGTGCCCAAGGCACACCAATGGACAGGTAACAATATGTTGTGCAAAATAGCCTTTATAATGTGTTATCACTCATATCATGTACAATATCTGTAAATGTGCATAATTATTTACAAAAGCTAAATAAAATGTGACAAAAACAAAAAAATGAGGTATAGAGTTTGCCTATGTATTATGAAATAAGTGCATTCAAAGTAGTACATTAAAATGTATTTTTTTGTGTAGTTGTATATTGCAATAATTAGGGCCCTATAAAATCCCGTGTTTTTCAAAAAAAAATTAAATACCTTTTTTTTTTCCATAAAATATTAGTTTTCAACTCCTGTGAGAAAACAAAATAAATAAAAAAACTGACAATAAACAAAAATGTATGTCAAACATACACTGTATGTTAAACTTTAAGTTGTAGTGACATGGATTATTCTGACTGCTCCTTTTTAATTATTTATGTCATATAAATACTGTATGTATGAGAACAGCATTAATGTCACCCAATTGCAAATTCCACTCGGGATCAATGGTTTACTGAATTTGATCAGGTTTATTGATTACATTTTGATCAACCTAATTTAAATTCACCTAATTTAAAAGATCCTAATGACATAATTCCGGACCGTATTAATTAAACAACAACAAATGGATGGTCTTGTCCACCCTAACCCTAACAACTTTGTCCATAGATGTTCTGTAGCACAGATGAGATGTTATTAACACATTGTGACTCAGAGCAAGTGAAACTGCTCATGTTCTCATGGAGCAGCGCTGCACGAAAAACGGACAGAGTTTCACAGACACAGTAAAGTTAAGCAGGCACTGGTGGCTCTGTATTTAGGAGTCAGTGATGATTTGCGTAGTTTTTTTGGCAGTTTAGACGGGGTTTCAGGTGGTTTAGGAGCTGTTTTAAGCGGCCAGGACGGGAGGGGAGTGGGCGGTGCACCTAATAAACGATCCCTGAAAACATTTCCCCATAAAAAACGTTCCGGTGACGGCGTTTCATTTCCGCATTCAACAGTGGATTCTTTTGTCATTGGTCAATTCCGTGATTCAGTCCGATTCCGTTAATGTGGATTTTATAGGGCACTAAATAATAATGTATGGTTGTTATCCCAAAATCCCACGGCACACCAGCGTGCCGTGGCACACCGTTTGGAAACCACTGTTCTAGAGTCAGTTTGTAGTAGTCAGTATTTTCTCTTGTGTTTTTTTATTTTAATTTGTTTCTCTGCTGCATTAACTGTGGAACTCTCTACCCACGCATCTAAAATTAGAGACTCATGACAATGCTTTTAACAATGGACTGAAAAAATGGCTGAAATCAAATCAACAGTGTTCACTTTAACAGTTTTACCTGGTTTCTCACTTGCCCGAGTTGCCTCTGCCCTGTGACTAATTACTGTATTTAACTTTGAATATTGCTTTTCTTTTTGTAATGTTTTGTGCAGTGTAAATTTTCTCCTTACTTTTAACCTTTTTAAAAGCCTCCTGTGGACAGGTGTTGTAAATTAGCACGTGCTAACACTTAAACAATACATCTGGGTAACTAATGTAATTGTGATGTCCATACCAAATAAAGGGAATCAATCAATTAAAAACCACACTGCTGACAGGGAAAGACAGCACTCTACCAATGTAATGAGAGTATGTGTAAAGGAAGAGTGTCTAAAAACATTTTGAAGTTTATAAAATAACACTTAAGATTTGGGATTGCTGTTTCACATCTACCATTCATATTCCTGCACTCTTTCTTTCAGACTCACACACAGTTATATGCACATGCAGTAGCTATTTATCAGCAGGTGGGAAAGCCTCATACATTACAACAAAGGCTATTTCCATTAGATTTGTACTTTGTATAACATATGACTTGTAACGACTTCTTTTCTTGATCCATTGTGCTCGGTTTTATAGTCCATTATTGTAATTACGCTTAAGTGTAGTCTAATAGGCTGTTCTACAAACTAAACAAATGGTTTTTACTTTAGAAGGTTCCTGTGCTACAGTGTTTTTTCTCTGCTTGGTCAGGTTCCTAACCTACTCTTACTTTTTATTACTATGGTAATAATTACTTGGTTTATTATTAGCCTTGTGATCACTCTTGAGACTGACTTTGCTAACTATGTGGATCCAGCTAAAAAACCCTATAAAAATGTGTTTAAATGTTTTATTTGAAGTTATGGGTGCCATTGGACAAACAGAGATGAGGTTTGATTTTTATTTGTGTTTGGCTCTCACGATCAATCTCATTGGCCCTTGTAACCGATAATGTACTTCAGTCAGCAATGTAGGGCATTGACAGTTATACATTTATATTGCAGGAATTTATCGCTTGACGCTTTATTGGAGCGACAAGGCAAAGACTACAGACTGGGGCATCGGCAAACTTGTGCAGAGACAGTTTACTTTCTAACTCTCACAGGGACTGGAAGAAACAGCTCACTGATGCTGAGCTGAGAACTCCTAGGACTATTATGTACTGTGCTTTCTCCCACTGCGAATGGAAAATGTGCCAGAGAAAAGAGCTTATCTAATCCTGTTTTGAATCTATAGTTGTAAAATGTGCAAGAGCAGGAGGAAAATGTTGGATTAACAGGAATTCAAAGTGTCGAAAGAATTGTACCTGAACTGAAAAATTACCCCACGATCCTTTATTTCTGCTTCTGTTTACTGCTGCTGAAATCTCAGACAGTGGTTATGACATTACGACTGATTGGTGCATTTATATTATATTTCATCATAATCAATCATTGGCTATAGTCAGGGCCGGCTTTAGGTCATTCTGTGCCCTAGGCATAGTGTGTACACAAAATACAACCTATTTTAAAAATGTGAATAATACAATATAACACCTACAGGTATAGTGCAAAAGTCCTAAGAGAAGAACAACAATGGTGCAAAATCCAAAAGCAATGCAAAACAGTGCAATCAAAAGTTAAAATAAAATATGAATGTTTCAATGCAAGGAAGTTTCTACTTTCCTGTTTGGTTTTATTAGTCAGTAACAAAAATCTTAAAACCAAAGAACACAATGTGCAACACAATACAATTATTTAGAATAGAACAAGAATTACTACATAAGCAAAAAGGCAATGCAATGTTGTGGCTGCAAGTATATTCTCATTACATAATAATTGCCAATGGTATTCTGTAAATTTATTTATTTAGACAATAGGTTACATTACAGGCAACAGCCTTGCTAATATTAAACTTATAAGTTAGGGTTAATAACTTTTTCACCTCCCATGCAATCTTTGTTTCTGTTTTATATATTCTCTTGTATTTATAATAATAATGCAGTGGATTTTTATAGCGCTTTTTTTTCATAGACACTCAAAACACTTCACATCGCATTATTCTTTCAATCCACACACAGAGGTGGTAAGCTATTAATGTAGCCAAAGTTGCCCTGTGGCAGACTAACAGAAGCGATGCTGCCATGGTGCACCATCTGTCCCTCCGACTACCACCTACACTCACACACCACATTTATACTAAGCAATGTGAGTAAAGTGCCTTGCCCAAGGACACAATGACTTGGATAGAGCAGGATTTGAACCCCCATCCCTTCGGTTATTGGATGACCCACTCTACCACGGTCACCCTATCTTTATCTCTCTCTAACTATTAATATTTAATTAAGAGAAAGACGTACGGTGATTGCAAAGGGTTTTTCACATTTATCATACCTTTTCAAATTATTATTATTATTATTTTCTTTTATTGGGGGGTGCAGTTTGGCACTCCTCCAGCAGATGGTGCCCTAGACGGCCGTCTGTGTTGCTTGGCGGCTAGACCTGCCCTGGCTATAGGGATAATTATGTGCTTGATAATGATGGAAGTTTTTTATTTTGTAAGGCCTTTTAAAATAGATTCATGACAACATTAATCATCCATTGGTGCTCTTGTCACAACATGACAATTCCCAAATTTTTTATGTTATGTCCCTCTTTTGATAATTGAACATTTTCAATTTTTCATGCTCGATGTCCATCGCGCGGGCGGCATCAAGGAAAGGCGATCTGGCGCACTCTGGGGTGCTTGGTCGGTGCGCCTGGGGGACGGCGGGGCAGCTTGCAGCATCCCCTTGGTGCCCTCGGCGACTATGGGCATGGTTGTCGTCCCTGGGGGCGCTGCTCTCGGTGCTGCTTCCGTTCCGGGTCCTTCTGGCCTGGGGTCCGGACCCTGCTGGCTCTGGGGCCCGCCGGCCCGTTCCGCGCGGCTCTGGCCGTCTGCTGGGCGTGGGCCTTGGCTCTGCTGCTGGGGTCTCGGGCGGGGGGCTCTCTGGGCCCTCCTTTCGGGGGTTGGGTGCTTGGGTGTGGGTGGGTGGGGGGGCTGGATGCTGGCGGGGAGCCTTGGGGTTGGGGGTTGGGGTCGGTGGGGGGATGCGCTGGGTGCTCGGCTGCTTGGGGCTTCCTCGGATGTGTGTGGGGGGCGGTGGCTGCCTGTCGGCCTGGGATCTTGGGGGCATCTGGGGGGTTGCTCGGCCGCGGGGGGATTGCCTGGGGCTCCCTGGCCTCCGCTCTTTCTGCTGGCCTGGCTGCATCTGCGGGCCCAGGGCAGTTCCTGGGCTTGCAGTCTATTCTTCCCCACCTTTTCTATTTCCTGCCTTGAGTCTCTCCTCCCTGCTCCCTTTGCCCTCCCCTTCCCCCTCCCCCTCCATTTAGGTGTAACACTGCTCTCCCTTTTTATATCCTCCCTATAATAAAAGATTTCTTACCCTTCCTTAGGGAGGGCTGGTGATGGTCACAATTAAGCAATAAAATAATCAATGTATTTTATTGCAATAACAAAATATGCATTGCTGTCTCATAATGATTGCACTTCCTGTGGTGTTGACCTTTGACAGCATGTGCAGACAAGAAGGAAAAAAAAAAAAAAAAAACTCTCCCCATAAGAGGACGATCTGGCCATCTCTGCTGAGTATTTTGCCCCGCAACCCAGACCTGGATAAGCTGTGGAAAATTGAAAGGAATAAAATGTCCGACAGCTGTTGAGATGGTTTAAATGAACAGTTACCTGTCTACAATCAATGCTGCCATAAACCCAGTGAAATCTTTTCAGTGTACATGTATCCAAAGCAATATTCCATTTTCCCCCAGCTTACAGTAGGCTAAAAATAAATGCCACATTTACAGTGTGACAAAAAAATAAAAAAACACACATCAAGAGAAAACTGGGGGAAAAAGTGCATGAGGAAAATTGTCTGAACTATAGTGACTGGGGATATGTTGAACTGCTGTAGTTTCTGGAGTAATATGAAAGTGAGAAGATCTGATAAATACAACTGCAAGTGCAGCGAAGCAAACAATGACTGTAAATGGAAATCAAAGTCATTAGTTAGCAGCAGGTTTGGAGCGAAGCAGATATAATAAAATATATTTTACTATGGTACATTTTCTCTAGGACAAAATATAAAAATCCCAACAAAAAAGCCTTAATAGAGTAAAATAATCTATTAGGCACCAAAAGACTCCTGCAACCATGAGTGCAGCATAAAGTAAAGACATTTAATGGATGGATAATAATCATTGCAGGTGATGCAATGGTCAGTGTCAGTAGTTTACCACATAAAGGCATTAAATAGAGCCACAGCTGGTGAGTCCTGGTGCTCACCATCCCTTTATACCCACAATGTATCATCTTCTGGGAAATGCTACTGATACCAGAAAGTTGATGCATGTTAAAAAGCTGACAATCTCAAGACTTTTCCAATGAGTTCCCTCACTGTACATCAATGATCTCCACAATCATCAGATCTCAATCCCAATCCCACTTTGGGATTGTGATCTGCAGAGACTTTGGGATGCTCACATGTCAACATAACATCTCTAAAGGCAAGTGTTGCATTAACAAACCAAACAAACGGCCATTTTGGTGGAGAATCTCACGGTAGCAACTTGTACTAACAGAGTGATCGGTAAGTATTGTAGGGTGGTGTAGGGTTTCTTGTATGTGGATTTTGTTTGTTGATGTCCTTCTGTCAGTGTCTGTTTGAGACATTTCCCATTTCTCTTTGTAATTGCTTTATTCCCCACAAACATAGAATCAGTTTGGTCTTCATCTTATTACGACTGCTCTATATTCCATCTTGTTGCTTCTTAACTTGTCCACCTTGCTGCTCTTACAGCATTCAAACCATCGCTTTACTCTGTCCTTTGAGTTTTTCCAAGTGTTTACAAGTCTAAACGTGCATCTGGGTACATTTGGCCACATCTGTTGTAAAAATGGTAAATGCAGTTTGTGTTTTTAACAAACAGAACCACATCATTTATGTATACAAAGCTTTTATGGAAATGTCTTCTATGGAGGAAATAATCAAAGGTCCAGTATTATGCTATTTTTCACCCATCTCTATTTGTTTTAAGAACCCCAACAACATAGTATTTGAGATTTATTTTCCCAAACTCACCTGTTTTCTAGAGTTTTAGCCCTCTGAAAAGTCACTTTCGAAGCACTTCATGTCTATGCATGTGTAACCCTACGGTGATTGTTCTGCTAGTGAGAACTCTAAGATTCTAAAGTAAGGTTATCTAAATCTAGATTCGATGAGGAGAACTGTAAATAGGTCTAACATTTTAATAACTGGTAGATTCCACCCGAATAAAGGACATGACAACAGGTTTAAAGTTTGAATTACTATTTGTTTTTCAGTTTCTTTCTTTTTTTTTAGTCAACGATTCATATGAAATAACAAAAATAAATGTACAGATTGGCCACAATATTACCTCTGAGATCTCAGTAAAAATAAAATAAAATAAAATTACAAAATAAAATACCTTGGTAGCAAATAAATATGATCCTACCACATCCTTAATACTCAGCGTCCATGAAATAGGAAAGGTACCCAATGTAACCGTTGCAGCGCTGTTAGACAAGGAGGTGCACCAGGGCACCAGGGTGAACAAAAAGGAATCCAGTTTCAGCAGAACCAAGAAACAGATCCAGATCTACATAAAAAAACCAGTCTGCAAAACGTGTAGAAAATTAGCTACTAATCAGTCTTTGTGTTCTTATTCATATTATTGTCCATTACTCAACTCAAATTTAGCTTATCAGCTGGGATAACCAAAATAAAACAGTATTACAATCAAAATTGGTATTCATTCTACAATTAAAAATATTTATTTTCAACAAAATATAAATAATTTAAATAATAGGCTGAAATATAAATCACAGTATGGTAACATCCTAAATATACAGGTATCATATCACAATTGCATTTACATATGATTGTACAAAGTCCCGACATGTGCAACTTGTAGTTCACTGTCATTGTTCAATGCCATTTTTACATTGGTGATTTTCCAAACAAAAGTAAGAAATTCACTCTTTCAGTAGTCAGTTTCAACAATAAAACATTATCCTGACTGGTTTTTATCAATACTTTTATAGTCATTTTTCATGTTTTCATCAGCAACACTAGTATGCTAATATACAAAAAATGTGGTCAGGACTCACCAAAATAACCACATTTCAAAAAGTTTTTGCTTCTAAGTTCCAACTGGTTCAAAACATTCACAGGTCCTGGAGGATATATTTACAATTATCATAGTTAGTGTCTGGATTGATTTTGATCATGATAACAACTTTCATTTAAAGTTAAAGTTTATTTTGTTTCTCTGTGCTGTGCTCAGCTTAGCAAGATGGATGCCAGAGAAAGAAAACAGCGCAGAAGAGTGCGTTAGTGCACTACCTTCTGGTGAAACTCGGATTTACACTTCATTCATTTAAACAGGTGTTTGCATCAGATTGCATTGTAGGAAAAAACTGGCAAAAATAATAGGGTTACACATGAGTAGGCGTAAATACACGCTGCTTTAGTGCTGCTTCAGCGTATGTGTTTATCACAGCAGAAAATCATTAACAGTCTTCCTTCTCCTCTACTCACCAAAGAAATAATCAATTTAAGATGATCGTATATTGTTTTGTCCGACCGCTGCATAGCATTGGGCCACAAACACGTCAGATCATCCCATGAAAGTGATACCAGGCGGAATAACGGGTACTAAAAATGGAACTGATTGTAACTGCCCGCTCTGCGCCACAGGGAAGTAAACTTTCAGCTATCAGTTGAGTCAGCTGTTTCAAACACTCACATGAGCTACTACGCCACTTTCTTGTCCTTCTCACCTCTATTGACTACATAAATAGTCACTTTTTCATGATAGTCCATTGTTTTGTCCAACCGCTAAGTTGCATTGGGTCACAAACACTTCAGAGCATCCCTAAAGGCGATCAAGGTGGTATAACGGCTACTAAAAGTGAACTGATTGTGAGCGCTCTTTGGTTTATCTATATGCAGGATTATCTATATACTGGACGTTAAGATATTAACTGTCATATTAACTGTAATATCATCAATCAATCAATCAATCTTTATTTGTATAGCGCCAAATCATAACCAATGGATCTCAAGGCACTTTACAGTAGAGCAGTCTTAAGGACGGACTCTTCATTTTATGGATACACACATATGCATATATACGTATATACACTACATATGTATCCCACACCACAACATGAATTCATCATGGCGGCAAGGAAAACCTTCTGTTAAGCAGCAGGAACCTTGTGTGGATCCCATTCCTATGATGAACAGCCATCCACGTTATGCTGTGTTGGGTGTGTGCAGAGGAAAGGGTGGAGACAGAGCCGCTGAGTCTCTGTAACTCCACACTGAGGATCCCACGGACCTGCAAGACAAAAGCCAGAAGGAGTACAGGAGCAAACACACAAGGGAAGAAGCAGACATAGAGGGAGTGTTTGAGAGGAATGGGACCCTCTCCGGTCCCTCTCTAACCTAATATATCAACCTGCCTTTGTTTTACCTGTGAGGTAGTATGGCTAGGCTAGGCTAGGAGGAGCCAGGATTGTCAGGAGGAGGAGCGTTGTGACGTTAACACAAGAAAAATCCAACTCGCACATTTGGAGCTGACTTTTTACAAAATGTGGAATAGCAAGGGAGGGAGAAAACAGAACTTTTTTTAACTTTGGCCCTCTAAATGAGGCTAAAGGGATGTATATCACTGTAGCAAAACCATTATAAAGTGATTTTTTCATAATACTGCCCTTTTAAACAAACTTAAGATATTCTTAATGATTATGTATGGTTTTGTTAACCAGTTGGGTTATGTTGTGATTGTCAACAAAGCCAAACCCAGGAAAAAGTGACACTGAACTATTTGTTTAAGGTCCCTGTCCTGTAATCTTAAAAAACTCAAACCATCACCTCCAAGTAGGAGGTGATGTCTTCAGCTCTACCAAGGTGAACTTTCCTACTGCAGGTGAGAGCGAAGATCAAGCTGTAGAGATGCTCGGGCATCTGTGAGATTACCTCTTGTACATTTCCCCAAGGGAGGACTTCCAGGCATGGTACATGCACGAGGAGGAGAATTTATGAGTTTCAGTGGGAGGTGATAAAACTGATTTGACTTGGCAATGAAAGAACAGTTTGTTCTTTTATCTAGTGTTTAACCATCTTCTCTGGTGCCAACACACAAAGAGTCTAATGAGGGAGTTATTCAACGGTCTGTCACAGAGTTTGAAAGCTCGAGTTTTGAGCATACTTAAAAAAAAAAGCCTTTTTATTTGAGTGACTTTTCATAAGATTTGGTGATTGACGTGCACAGACCACTTATAGAGCACTTTAGTCCTAAAGCGTTTTACACTGAGTCACGTTTACCTTTTACGCATTCACAGCCTGTTTTATGCTCAGATGAAGGACAGAAAGACAAACATTAAGCCTGAACCGTCTCTGAGGAAGAAGATTTGCCTGTTATATGCTCTGTCCCTGCCCAATATTGTTACTTAGGGACATATTTTTTTATTATTACTATTATTATTATTGCTTGGTTAATGCTAATGCTCGGCTATAGCTAACGCTTGCTTATGCTAATGCTAGGCTAATGCTAACACCAGGCTAATATCAATGCTAGGCTATGGCTAATGCTAGCTAATGCAGTGCGACGTGGGCCAGCACCTGCATCCTCACTTGCATTTTCTTCAGGAAATGCAAATATTGTACAAATATTGTAGTTATTATTATTATTATTATCAATAATTAGTAGTAGGCCTATAGCATTTTCCTTCTCTTCCTTAATCATCTCTGTCATACATGTTGCTCTCGATTTAATAATTTAAAAATATCTTCTTTCCTGTGTTACTGGTGGTAAGAGCCACAGCTTTTTCTGATCACACTGAGGAGAATCCCGGTGACGCTCTCATTTTAATATTATTTACATATGTAAATGGGGCGTGGACAGAGAGGGGGTGCATGTGTGCTCACTTCCATGCTGATTCAGATGTTCAAAGGAAAGATGCGTGGATCCAGTCATACGCACAGATTTATACATCTGAATTTTTACGAGTGTAAGCCTGTCTCTGGATTGAGACGTACGCTTATATCATGTCATTTTTCATGCAAGTCTTTGTATATGAGGCCCCTGCTCTGTGTTGCACTTGGTCTCTTTATAAATGTGGCAACCTGCATTCCTCCGGCACAGAGGCCCGACTGTGTGTTGCTGCTGTGACTGAGACACACACACAGTTACCTGGGGGGACAGTTGCTTTTAAAGAGGCACAACTTCCCATGTCCCGCTGTGCCATTACCTGCTTTAACAGCCATGATTTGTCGGTGACTATCCCTGGCACACTGAGAAGTAGGTTTGGGAGTGAGCTCTATTAAAAAGTCATTAAAGCTGAGAGAAAGTGCGGTGGGCTCTACTCTCCTGGCGAAAGGCGCCTCTGGAAATTACGCCATCCATCATAATTACACCAACCGTAAACTGGCTCACACAGGCCAAGGGACAGAGATCCCTCCATGACCTCAGTGAACCACACGATGAGACGTGAGGAAGGGAAGGGGAGAGTAAGTAGTGAGGAGTAAAAACTACTAAAGACAAGCAGGTAGAGGATGTGAACAAAGCAGTGAGGCTTCAGGGAAGGAGCAAAGGGGAAGACGTGACCCTGATTCAGTGCACTTAAACTTTGAAGAAAGTTTTCTTTTTTAAAAAAGATGATAAAAAAAATAAAATAACTGTTTCTTTAGCCGCAATCCGTGCTCTGTTTCTGTTCTGTGAGTCAGAGAGTGCACAGGGGGTGGGAAGTGATTTTTGGTAATTTCGCGGCCAGAGGCAAACAGTGCAGTCGGAAATTAGGTTGGATTTAGAGAAATGCATTATCTGTAGGCCTGGCTTCAGTCATGGCCAATCTGATAAGCACTTTCCCTTCCTTTGAAACTTGAAATATTGTGTGATGTAATCAACCAGACCATCACAAAAGCCTCTCCAGAAAGAAAACTAATGTTGTATGGGAAGTGCAAAACTGCTGCAAGTGAATATATGGAACCCTTAAATAAACTACTCTGAGAGGTTGATTGTATTTGTTGCCGTGGCCGTAGGGGGGAAAGTTGCTTGGTGCAGTAAACTATATTAGGAGGAAAAGACAATCAAAGGTTGGTAGCAAATTGTGTGTTAGCCCAGTCTATCGACTCCAGCTTGTCCCATTGCTGTCCGGAGGAAATAAAAACAGCTCTGATGACCTGTCAGGCCTTTTATGGGCCAAACAAATGAACTAAAATACATTATAATGCAGAGCCAAATACTGTCCTGCATAGTGGGGACTTAATCTAATTAAATGTTCCTTATTAAATCTGCCTCATTCAACATTTGTTGTTATAATATTTAAATACATAACCCTAAACCTTTGTCATCTATTTAGTCCACAATGCAGGCATAATGTATTTGTTTACATTACAGTAATCATTATATTGACTATAAAAGCCCATATTACCACCTACGAAAAGCTTAATGAAAATGGCAGGTTTTACTGAAATTGTCATCCAAAATAAAGTTTCTTATTCCTGTAAAACTGTACGGAAAGTGATTATTCTTAATTTCTGGGTGTGCTAAAGTACTAGAGATGATAATAGACATTTTGGTATAACCAGCATGGCATGTTAAACATTGACAATGATTTCCAAAGCAACAGAAACAATAGGACTGTGAAGTTAGTGATTGTATTGTTGAAATGTACTAGGTGTTGCACTTTGTAGACAGCTGTTGATCCGCAGCTCAATGTGTGTTTTGTTAGCTCAGCAGACGGACTCTAATGAAGAAAACAGCTCTGTCGTGGGTTCTCTGTGTGACACATAGTGGAAAGAGGTGGAGACTGTGCTTGTGACACTTTTTGATCGTGAGATATCAAAGCGAGAGAATAGAAACTGAGAATATCTTCATGAATTAATGTACTGTAACTCAGGTGCACAGCCTGGTATCCAATAGTCCACGGATCGGTTATCAAAGTATCCGCGCCGGCGCCCTTTAAGCCTCACCCATCAGGCAGTGATATCTCACTGAACCACCGCCCTGTTAGATGCAGGTGTTGCCCAGACAGGCACTTTTTTGAATAAGGTGTAGCCTCATCCCCCACTTCTGACACCTGCACTGTAAACCCAAACAGCCCTGCTAACTCAAAGTTATTGTATGAACAGCAATCAAAATTGGCTATCAAGTTAACCCAACAGTAAATTATTAAGTTCTCTGAACGAGTAACCAAGTTTTAATTTAAAGTAGGTTATATTAATTGAGTGATCTTCAGGCTTTACTCAATACATTTGAAATGCGCAGAGACGTGCTACTTCATCACGTCATGTCGTCATGACGTTGGTGCTCAGTATCTTTGCGTGAGCAAGGCAGCGAGTTAAACTTTAATGGTGTCGGTGAAGCGAGGAGCGAGAGGTTTCAAGAAACTGGTAAGTAGAAGGATAAACTCTTTAAAACAAAGTTGCATGGTGTGTTTAATTACACAAATCACAGCAGATTTGTATTTTTAGTTCATGTGCACTTTGTGCACACTTAGTTTAACACATGCGTCGACCTTTTTAAGCTTGTCTTCGGTGAGCACGTGTTCGAACGGAGTGCAACAGTAATGATGATAATTATTTAACGTGGATTCTATTCTCACTGTTTCTAAATGTTTAAAGTTATTGTCCGAAAAAGTCGTGGTTCCTTCTTTATTAACATTATCACGAACCGCGTTATGTTGGGCCTGCTGGGTGGACTTTCACTTCTCCACGGGGCACTTTCCCTTTTTTCTTTACTCGTTTTTATATTAAAGCTAATAGGTGCACATTTTTAGTAGGGATGCACTGAAATGTATGAGATAATAAGAAGAAATAAATATTCAAAGTATTAGTACAATTGCATTCATGGCTCTGATTGTGTACTAACCTCAGTGAAATTAAAGCATTGTAATTGTATAAATTGATGTTAATGCTTTAAAGAATAAATCAATTAAAAATATGTCAAATTTATTTTAGACTGACATTCCCACAATGCACAATAAAAATAAAAGTACAAATAAATTAAATTAACTTGATCCCATGCTTTCATTTACTTTTAATAATAATGCACAGGCCTATAACTGACTGAGCTTCTGAAAGATAGAATAACCCTTATCATAAATGGTTGAATGGCTTTTTACATCTTTTAAGGAATATGTTTATGACCTATTTAATGTGTTTAGAAGAAAATGGCTGAATTTGCTTTCCACTGACTTTAAAGATGAAAAAAGTGAAACTGTTGTAATAATGAAAATTTAGACTAAAAGTCTAAATTTTTGAATGGCAGTTTAAAGGCAAGTTATTGAAATGAGCAAAAGTTCTTTATGATAAACACAACAAATGTTTTCTTGTTGACTTTGTATTTATTTACATTACTTATTTTTAAGACATGTTTTATTGTTTAATTAGAAATAAAAAGATGTCAGATGACATTCTCAAATTAAGAAATAATTAAATTATTTTAATTTAATAATGTTCGCCGGTAATGTGTGTACTGTGAGTATACTTTATTTATTTACGTAGTGTCCACGTTACACAGTCAATATTTTACGTTGTTGAGCTGTGTGTATGTGTGCTAGCATGAAATAAACAATGCAAAACAACATAATGTGAGTGTGTTACCATGATGCTAACCAGGCCTGTGTTTGTATTTCTTCGTATGTTCAAGTGTGTGGCTGTGAGATCATCTCAAAATCATTTGAACATTTCAGGTAGGAAAACATCGACAGAAATGGCAGGTCTATAAGCGCACAACTTAGATGCTTTGCATGTTAATAACTAAATTGCTCATCTTTTAACATTTTAATTTTTACTATAAATGGTGACTGTACAATGACTTTTTGATAGATTTGTAAACTTTTTATCTGTATATTAACTTTTTAAAATTTCATTCATTGTTATGTATTATTTAAAAATGGTTTTGAACATTAACAAATCATTGTGTGCATGTTGTGTACAGATATCGGACTACAGAGTGCTACAGAAAGTCAGCGGTTCACCATCAGACAGGTGCCAATAGATGAGTTTTGTAAATTGTGTACTAATTTGAATTTTAAAAAATTAAACATTTTTGCCCTGAATTAATTTTTTGAAGCAGAACAGACATCATCAAATTATTGATGTGTTGTCAACTGGTTGGCATGATCATGTTCTCCCTCATTCAAAATCTTACACAAATTTTTACTTGTTCAAATTCAATTTTTGAATAGCCAAAAGTGCAAAACAGAGCTGAAGTGGTTTAGACTTTAATTTAAAATATTTAAATTGCAGGTTGATATTGACCCAATGGAGTGGAAGTGCAAGCTGTGTTCTGCAACTACAAATACACGGGGACAACTATTTAGGCATTATAATGTGCTGCATAGCCAATATTCGAGTGTGCCATGCCATGTCTCTATGTCAGTTGCATTTGCACTTTTCCATCATTTGAAGCTATGAAAGCTCATCTGTCAAGATCTCATAAAGATTCATGTAGAGTAGATACAACTGAAGGAGCATGTGGTGTTTTTAAATGTCCTTTGTGTAACTTTAAGCAGCCCTTTTCTGAGGAAATTCTATTTCATCATTTCAGAAGTCATTTAAGAAGTCATAAGATGATAGCATGTCCATTCAAGAACTGTAATTACAGAACAAATAGCTACTCAGCATTTAATGCACACAAAAGTCGAAAACATTGTGGTGATTCAGACTTTGGTGAATGTGTTGTATTGGCAGACAATGATAGTGCCCCAGTTGTAGTGGCAGCAGAAAGTGTTGGGGAACCTGCTGAAAGTCACGGTGCAGGGTCTGCGGACATATTTGATCTTGATAAGGTAAACACTCAGTGTGACACAGACATTTTAAGAGCCCAGTTGAACCTTAACTTGGCATCATTATTCCTAAAGATGCAATCTATTCTTCATGTATCTGACATGGCATCTCAAGAAATAGTGGAACATTTAACTCAGATATTTTCCTTGTCCCAACCGATACTCAAACATGACATTAGAGAGGTCTTGCAGAGTCATGACATCACTGTCAGTGAAACACTTCTAAATGAGGTTTTCAGTACTGTTATGCACAATAATGTCATTGTCAGTGCCACAGCTAAGGGGAAGCAGTTATCCTCAACCAAGAGAAGGAAAACCTTCATCGAAAATAATTACCATGTGGTAAAGCCTGTACAGTATCTGCTACAGCCAGGACACACAGCAGTGCATGTTCCCATTCTTAAGATGATACAAAAAATCTTCAATTATACAGATATTCTGGTCAAAATTAAAGAAACAAAAGTGGCACAAAACAGTCATTATGTAAGCCATCAAGATGGTTTGTACTTCAAAGAGAACACCTTCTTGTCTTCAGATGAGTTAAAGATAACACTCATTTTGTACATTGATGATGTTGAAATAGCCAATCCACTTGGCACATCACGCAAAATACACAAAATCTGTTCAGTATACTGGACACTTGCTGATCTTCCTAGTAAATACCAATCAGCTCCGCATGTGATTCAGCTTGCAGTTTTCTGTAAAGTGGCTGACATACAGACATTTGGCTATGAAAAAGCACTTGGTCCTCTATTGAGAGACCTCCGTACCCTTGAACAAGATGGGGTATTCATTGAGTCTATTGGTAAGATAGTTAAAGGAGCAGTCATGTGTGTGGTGTCTGACAATCTTGCAGCCCATGATTTGGCAGGCTTTTCAAAGTCTTTTAGAGCAGAATATTTTTGCAAATTCTGCACAGCGACACAAGCTAAACTTCAGACTCATGAAATAGCAAGTGGCGAGTTCAGTCTTAGGACAAAAGACAGCCATAATAGTGATGTGCATGCTGTAATGCATGAAGATAGTCAGAGTCAGAATGGTGTTCAGGCAGATTGTGTTCTAAACCAGCATCTAGAGCATTTTCATACTGTCACTGGCTTTCCACCTGATGCCCTCCACAATCTTTTTGAGGGCATTGTGCCCGTAGAACAAGCCCTGTGTATTGGAGAACTGATTCGTCGCAAATACTTCACCCTTGAAAATTTGAATGAGAGAATTCTATCCTTTCCATACCAGCACACAGACAAGCTTGACAAACCTCATAAAATACCACAGACCTTTGCTGTAAGGAAAAGCATCGGTGGTAATGGCCATGAAAATGCCACATTGCTTAGACTGCTCCCTTTGATTATTGGGAATGCAGTTCCTGAAGAGGATGGAGCATGGACTGTGCTAATGGACTTAAAGGAGGTAGTAGAATTATCGCTGAGCTCTGAATTCACAGAGGAGTCCATCCAGTATTTACAGTCCAAGATACAGGATCATAGAGAGATGCTGAAAGAAGTCTTTCCAGATTTCAAACTCCGTCCTAAACATCACTACACTGAACACTATCCTGACCTTGTACGCCGTTTTGGGCCCCTTGTACACGTGTGGACAATGAGGTTTGAGGGTAAACACCGTTTTTTCAAGAGAGTTGTACACGACACACAAAATTATAAAGATGTGTTAAAAACACTTGCAGACAGGCATCAATACATGGTAGCATACCATCTCAGTGCCTCAGGATTCTTCAAACCTCACCAGCAGACATCAAATGTCTCTTCTGTACTGGTATCAATGCTTCCAAATGTTGCTAAGACATACATTGAACAAAAAACAGCAAGCAATGTTATTTACAGCACATTAAAGGTCTGCATTGATGGAACTGATTATGATGTAGGAATGTTTTTGTCTGTGGGACAAGAGGGAGGACTGCCTAGTTACTGTAGAATTGAACAGGTTCTCCTGGTTAACAGTAATGTTGCCTTTCTTTGCCAAAAGCACAGATACACATACTACATTGAACACCTGAGATCTTACGAACTTTTCTCAAGCAATCTGACTATTCACACCCCATCAGAGCTAAATGACAAAACACCTCTCTGCGCTTACAACACAGATGGTTAGATTGCTCTTGACACCCAAACGTTTCATATTATTACTCTAAATTATCTTGGAGTTGTGCGAACCAGTGGGGCTATGAATAAACTGCCCCATTCCAGTAGCTGGCCTTCCATACATCCCATCGTTCAAGTGGTGCCCCAGTGTTTGTGTGGACCAGTGGGTATGTGGACATGTATATGTTGTGTGTGTGACCTTCACTCTCCATGAAAATTAACATGTTTTTGTCTTTTAGGAACCAAAAGATGGCTGCTGCTCAGAATCATATGCTGCGTGTGTATGTTACACGAGACACCGCCCTGAAACTTACTCTACTTGAGCGACCAAAGTCAGTGGAGGAGCTGAAAGAAATAATGCAAGAGAGCCGAGACTGGATGGGGACTTTAGCCTGCACTATGAGGATCCAGACTTTGATGGTGATCTTTGTCTTCTTGTGGACATCCAGGAGTTACCAATGAAGGGCACATTGAGAGTCGTCAGATCTGAAGGTGACACCTCATCTACAGCGTCTTCTGACACACTCATACTCCCACATGTACCTGCATTACAGCGCCAGAAGAGTTGGCCTGACCACTTTGTTGTTCCTGGTTTTGGTTATGAAATGGAGCATATACTAGAAGAAGGAAATCGTGTTTATGAAGAATCAGGAAAATTGCTGAAGTTAAAGAGGTCACAGAAGAGTGAAATCCTTAAAAAAATGGCTGAAATGATCTACAGTTTTAAACCATACCCACATGTAAAGGAATTGTCAGTGGCTGCTCAGGCTTTGATTACAGCTCATCCATGTCTCAGAATGACAGCTGGTGATGACGGGGAGTTGGGATGGAAACGCCACTTAGGGTACAAGGTTGCATCATACCGTAACAATCTGGCCAAAGCTGGGGTTGCAGAAGTAGCAATCAACACAGGGAAGCGGAGCCGAAACAACCCCGACAATGATCACCCCCATCAAAACATAAAGAAAGCTCGACAAGCTGAGGTCAACTATATCATCAACCTACCGAAGGATCAAACCCCAGCCACTCTGGAAACAATGAGAGAAGAAATCTTACATGAAGTCGAAAAAGGCTGAGAGAAACCAATTAGTCATAGGCAAGCTCGTGAACACAACCTATGCCGTTCGTCACCAAGAAATCGTTGGAGCCCTTGTAGCTCCGCGGGTGAAAGACGTCGTGGACAGATGGCCAGCCCTTCTCATGGAGTCACAGGTAAAAAATAAATAAATATATACTATATATTTACTGTTCTTCCTGTTGAGAGCAATTCCTCAACATGACTCTTTAGCATGCCCACTTTGAACATGATTGATTTTTCCAATATTTAAATGACTTTTTGAAAAATCTACATTTTCAAAAAATTCACCAAAAAGCAAATGGCAGATGTAAAAGCGGACAAAACATCACACTGGACATTTTTGCAATTCACAGTAAACAAAGTTTACAGAGGTTTATTTTTTTAATTTCCTTTAGATTGTACAGCCTGTTTGAAATTAAAGAATGACAATTAACTGTCAACTTTGACCTTGGTTCTGGTTCTGACTCATCTGACTTGGATCTGACCTAATGGAATTGCCCTTGGTGTTGCTACCTGCCAACTAAAAATACATTTAAAATTCTGTTCCTAATTCATCTTTGTACATTTCTGTGTAATCTGTCCATGTACAGGTGTTGCAGAGTTTCGCCGAATCAACAACGTTAACCTGCGCCATCAATTCTACAAGGAGTTGGACAGACACACGCCTAAACTCATCACCTTGTTTAGAGACAAGGCCACCAAGACTGGCAAGATAGCTGAGGAGCTAGCTAAGGTTATTAGGATTTATGACCTTCAGGTGAATTTTTCAGGTAAATTACTAACAGATGGTTTCCAGACAACTGTAAGAAGCCAAGGTGTGAATTCTTTCAAAGCGTTTTCCTTTGTGAGTTATTGAAGTATTTACAAAAGAAAGTTATTAATTAGAAAAAAAGTTTTACTGAAGAAATGGTGACCCAAAATACTGACTCTACCATCTATAGCAATGACCACCATGAAAATATGGAGCTATTTAACACTTCATTTTATTCATTTAAGTGTTTGCTCTGCATTTGTGTAATTACCATTGTAATTGATATTGTTTTCCATCTAGGAACGTGATGTAAATATGAAACGGGCCCACTTCCTGTGTACCTGCGTGAGGATGTCTCCAAGTTCTTCAGGACCTGTAATGTAAGTGTACTATTGGCCTCACTATCAATCCCTTTGCCTAGCTATTCAGTCAGCTTAAACATATGACATCACTCAAAGAACTCTAGGAGAAGCAGGTGGGTATTAAAGAAAGCAGGTTATGTGAAAACTCAGAGTGAACCCTGTTACGACCGGGTCTAGGCCGCAACAAATAAGGGGGACGCGACACAGGAAAAGGGTGCAAAGAAGTACATTTAATAATAAGTAACAGGTATACAAAAACTAAATAAAATACAAACTCAAATGTGCAAAACTAAAGGCTGGAGAACGTGGCCACCAGACCACAGGCATGCAGGCAGGAGTAGAGAGAGAGAGACACAAGGAGCACAAGCTCCAGCTGAATATCAAGCAGCTGCTGATTACAAGGGGCTGGGCCAGGTGCTGGATCCTGAACAGAAAGAGGAGGCGGCAGACAAGATGGGCCGCCCACAGGCCAGGCACATCACAACCCTGAGATGAGGGAAACTCTTGAGTTATTCATTCCAGAGAGCTATTCCAGAAAGGAGATTCAACAAACTCTGAGCCTAACCCTGAACTCTGCGTTGACTTACATTGTAAAGTAAGAGTTTTGAATTCTAGAACGGCTGATCTGAGTTAGGTAAGGCGACTCTGAGTATGTTAACTCTGAGTTGAGCTCATGCCTCACGACTAGTAAAAATGCTGTCCAATGTTTTATTTTATTTTAGGCTATTTTATTCAATTTAAATTGGCTGACAATGAAATACAAAAACAGTCTCACGATGGCTCCTTACTTTGGTTTTAAATCACATATCAAACAAAGTAAAAACAAAATAAATACTAATAAATAAAAAAAAAAAAAACCTCATAATTAAACAAAAATGTTTGTCAAAAATAAAGTACATACAATTAAAAGGTAGATATAAGTTTGTAGTGACATGGGTTATTATGTCCGCTCCTTTTTAATTATTTATGTCATATAAGATGTATGAGAAACATGTATGAACATGTACAAAGTATGAGAAACAGCATTAATGTCAACCTGATTCCTCCTCAGGGATCAATGATTTACTGAATCTGATCAGGATTAATGATTAAGTTCTGATCAACTTAGTTTAAATTAACCTAATTTAAATTATCTTCTGTGTAATCTGGAATTTGACGTTGACTAGATGTTGCACTTTGTTACTTTTGTCCCCCCATAGTCTAATGCTGCCAGTAGGAGGAGAGAGGGCGGTGCACCTAATAAGCGGGTCCCCAGAAAAAACGTCCCCATAAAAAACGTTCTTTGCCCCACGGTGACGCCGTTTCATGCCGATTTTGTCCATTTCCTTCCCCGTTACACCGCTTTTTTGGTCGATTCCGTTAACGCGGATTTTATAGGGCCCGATACTAATTGCCACTTTTGTAGCTATCGGTAAGATACAAAGAAAGCCAAATTGTGTTATTTCTCAGTCCGGCTGCTGGAAGGCGATTCTGTGTGGCCGGAGAATATAAATGATGGACTGATGAAAAGCGTTCGGCTACTGTTCGGTTCAGTTCTTTCAGGGAGTGAGAGCTCATCTAAACACATCTAAATTTCCTTCTGGTGTAAAACTATGAATCATTTCTGCTTCAACAAGATCAGACTGAGAGGGAAGGACAGTCGCTGTCAGACAGCCTCGTCAGACTCAGGGTTTCTTTCAAGTTAACCTGCTCGCTAGCAGGTTATGTTCTGAGTATGTTACCAAAGGTGACAGACAGTTGGCTTTCTTTCTGGGGGAAAATAGTTTCAACATGGAGCTTAGTTGCAGTCTAAGTGCAAAGTGACAGTAATATCCAGACATCATTAGCATGATTAGCATCCTTGAGGGGCTGAACTCATTCTTGTATTATTTGTGTTTCGTAGTCATCAGATGGTCCAGACCTCACTGACACTCCGGTGGCTCTCCTGACAGTCGTCATGGATGACAATACTGATGTGGCCCTCTTCAGCCCTGAGAGCACCTGTATTGTCGTAGAGGATGAAATACTTGTGAGTGGTCCCACAAATCTGTCTGACTCATTTCTCCTGCTCTTTGGGTACATCTATGCACTAGACCTACAGTACCCAAAGAATCTCAAGCTTACATTCACATTTATTCAAAAAGTTGTGATGTGTCGTGAGGACAACAAACCACTGAAAGGGCGTCTACTGGTGCTGAACAATGATTTGTTCAATGAGTGAATCACTCGGAATGGACTGTTTGTTGAGCTGAGTATTGAGGAAGTTTTTTGTTTTTGTTCCAGTCTTTACAAATAAGTAATCATTTACCTCTTTACCTCAGATTTAAGATGTCACACTATTTGCCCGTTCTACCTCAGATTTTATACATTGATTGTAAAAAGATAAATGTTGTAGTTTTTGTACTGAATAAACTTGTAGAAAACGACTGTTCAATTCATGCACTATACATGTTTAATGTTTTGTTACATAACCTACCTTGATGCACTATCTTGATGATGCTAGTTGAAGTACGGTCAGTAGAAAACTACTTTATTTTTTATTTTATTGGAGTTGCAAGCCTTCAAGGTACAGTAAGTGCCAAAACGTTTTTAAAAACTGTTAAATGGCTCCACTTTCTGATAGTTGTCAATGGTGTTTAGATGGAATATACTCTGAATCGTATTTAATTTATTGTGAATCCTTTGTGAGTTATAATATTTAATGAGTGAGATGAATGTGAGATGGAGACCAAAAATACTGAATCTACCCCCTGTGTTTATGACAAGCACTTTGTTTAGACTGAACTTCTTTAATTTGTGCCTTTTAAAAAGCACAGTGTTGAATAAAAAAAGTTGTTAAATTGTCACTGTGGTGTCACTTTTGTTTTCTAACATTAGCTGATTGAAATACTGATGTCGGCTCACGACACAATTATAGTTTAGAATTAATTGTAAGTGCATGTCCCACATAAGTTGTACAATATTTAAAATTTTGAGTTTATTTCCCTACACTATGAGTTGAAAAATATTGAAAATTTTGAGTGATTTACTTACTTATTATAAGTTGAGAAATATAAATATTTTTAATATGACATTGAGATAATTTAAGGCAACTGTAAATATATATATTATATATATATATATATATATTTTTTTTTATTTTATTTTTTTTTTTTTTTTAGGCCAACTTAAAACATTTAATAACATCACTCAAATATTATTGTGTGATCTGTTACACAATAATATTTTAGTTCTGTGAACTTATTAAGGTTTACAGTGTACCATTCATCCGACCACACCCTTATTCCATCTACACATAGCTCTCCAACAGGTGCTGTCCATACAGACATAGTAGTGACCTCTGACCCTTGTAGTATACCCACCACACTGCTTACACACCATTTAGACTCCATATAGTGACGAAGGTGGAGCAGTTACGAAGCATGTTATGCATCCAGGGAAATCCGGTTAAGGTGAAGCTATTTATGGAGTATCCTTCTTATTCCTGCCATATTTAGTTCTTCCCCATCTCTGTAACTTGAGTTCTTGTTTTAACTGAACACCTACATCCTTTTTTAGTAATGAACACGACTACAGATCTCATAGATCTCAAACCAGGTGGGTCTTTTGCTTAAAGCAGAACGAAGTAACTTGCGCTTAGTGCTCCCACTAAAAGTCCCTTTTATGTTATGTTACCGTCATAAACACTCTGCACCCCTTGCTTCCTGCCCCACCCTGCAGATACATGCGCACCTTTGCTCTCCCAAGACAGTAGCAACCGATCAATGAAAAATACAGTTTACAGTGAAGTCCATTCATGGTAAAAACCCAGATGCACATTTTCAAACAGACTACAGGTCATGGTTTTAGCTTTTGGCAATGAAAAACAAGTTGTACTGATTTTATATATGAAGGCACATCTAACATTTTGTCTTCAAAGCTTTTCCATCTAGTACATTTAGCATGTCACAGAAGTTTCAAGCACTCAGACAAACCAACAAAAAGCCTTAAAAATCCAGAAATATCTGGAACAAATGGACAAACGTGGTTACTGTTGCTACCACTAGACGATGAAATGGTTCAGAAGAGTCTGTTAACAGTACATTTTGACAGATATTACTGTATATCTCAAAATCCAGCACTGTTGTTTCTTTTGTCAGCACTATCATTTCTGAATAAAATATCCCCTGTTCTGTACATCATTGTCCAAGTTACACATGCATATTCAGTGATTAGTTTAATAAGTGCTTTCAACAACTGTTTGTCACCTTCCTAAAGTGGGTAAAAAAAAAAAAAAAAAAAAACCAACAAATGATTGTGTTAAAAGACTGGTGGCCTATCAGTCAGAGAACAGGGCTGAAAGAATTTTTGCAAGACCAGAGGGACTGGGCTCAAGTCCCTCAAGAAGCACTTCTGGGAAAATTTACACACAGAAAATAGATTTTATTACATACAGTACATGTGATTATTTATGTAGAGAAATATATAATTCATACATTTTTAGCCCGCACCACCCGGAAAGCCTCCGCCAAAAGCCAAGCCCGCCTACAGGGCATGCTAACCATCGAGGATACCCCACCGGTACCGGGGATCCCTAAGGGCAAGGCCCCCGGAGAGAGCCCACCCCCACCTCCAGACCCGGAGACATGCTACCATCCAGCGGGGCTGCATAGCCCTGAGCGGCCTTAGGACAGGGATCCAGGTCACAACCCCCCCCCCCCATCTGAGTATGCAGCCGACCAACACACCACCACAACCGGCAAGACCGATACAGCACAGAAAGACACAGTGCAGCGAATCCCCAGCCCACAAAACTTTGTATTGGTAGTGTTAACTTTACTAACTATACACCTGCCACCACACCCACACCTGCAAAAATGTGCATGTGCCTGATATACAATATTAAAAATGTTTGGTGTGAAAGGGAGTTTGATTTGACCCATTGGGTTAAACTGATTGTTTACAGTTCTGCATCAGGTTACTATGGAGACAGAATAACTCAGCTTTCATCTCTTAGTTACAGTTATTTCCAGTTGAACATTTGAGCAGTTTTCAGCTTTGGTGAAGCCTGATAGACTAAAGTTACATGACTTTATACTATTTTAGGACTTTTTACAGCAAAATTTAGTGTATTTATCAACAAATTATTGTTTTGACTCCATCAGTAACAGATCCAAATCTGTTAGAGGAGCTTGACTGTCAGCGTGAGAAAGTTGAACAGTTTTGAAACGTTCTGCAAGAGAGGGAAGCCTTTTGGGGTGAAAAGTTTGTTCATCTGAACAACATGGAGCCCTTAAAAAAACACGTGAGGTCTGGGGCCCCTGAGGTGGGGGCCACTGCACCCTTTGGATGTGTGCTCAACTGCTCCATGAAGCACACAGACATGGGGATGCTGCAAAGGGAGCACCAGAACCTCCAAGAGCTCTTTGTGAGCAGGACTTATCAGCTCACAGACAAACTGGAGGCAGAAATAGAAACCAACAGGAACCTCCAGGAAGAAAAAGAGGCTTCACAGAAAGAAGTGGAGATGTTGAAAGTTGAGCTTCAAGCTCAGCAGGCGCTCAACATGAAGCTCTCCACAGAACTCCAGGAGATGAATAGCTGTGCTTGGAACCACTGGAATGCAGCATGGGCTGCCCCGTCCAATCATGAGCAGGAAATCTACCTGGAGAAGGTTCTGGAAACAGAGGAAAAACCCTCAGAGGAGCTGCTCTGTGACAGCAACGTCAACATGGACGAGTCATGGTAATTTTTGATCTACTCGTGCTTTTTATTCTGCTTTTTATACTTCACTATTATCACTCTGTGATTTTATTCTTCTACTTATTCTTCCACCTCATGGGCTTCCTCTGTCATTCAATTAATGAATCAATCTTTATTTATTTTGCACCTTTCATACACTTAAATTGTAGATCATGCTTGACAGAAATTTGCTTATGGGATTGACATAAGTTGAAAATGATAAAAAGGTTTAGAGACTAATGCACACGCAAGTAATTCAATAAAGATTATAAAAAAGATGATAACATTAGAGTCAGAAATAAAAACATAGCACAGGAGGGAACCGTTTTTAAAATATAAACCATTCAATTAGCATTAAAACAATGTAATCTAACAACCCTAAAAATGTGAGAAATCATAATACACTACATAAAAGCCAGATTGAACAGATTATTATTTATAACTTGCATTTAAAAATTGTGATAATCTCGGCTCCTCTCAGATCTTACTGCAGGCTGTTCCACGGCCTTGGAGAAGAAAACTGAAAGATTGGTCTCCAAACTTTTTAGTTTGCACTTCGGAAACAGTTAAAAGTGTAGTACCAGAGGATCTGACTGGGTTCATAAACTAAAACCAGCTCTGATAGGTAGTTAGGGACGAAGTAGTGTAGTGCTCTATAAACTAATACAATAATTTAAAAATCAATGCAAAAACCAACAGGCGATCATTGATGACTGTACTGTGTACTGTATGTGTGTGTAAACTGAATTGTTCTTCACGGATTGTATCTGTATCTGTAGGTGTGTGACGATTGCTGAGGATGAAGAGCAGACTCTGAATCTGCTGAATCAGCAGCTGAGTCTGTGGAGAAACTCCTTCAGTGAAGAAGAAGAAACATGGGTCAACCTGGAAGAGATTCTGACATGCTGCGTTTAAGGAAACCAGAGTGGATGAAAGAGTGATTGTGAACAATGAAGGATGACCCAGACCTTAACGCCACGCCCCTCTTCCTCCCCCTCCGTCCATAGACACCATTTTTTTCTGGCCTTAACTGTGTGATATATAATGTTTGTATATGTGAATAAATGAGTAAATAAATGAAAAGAAAACACACATTTATATTGTTGTCTTTTTCTGTCACATTAAGTTTGGTTCAACTCAAAGTGCTGTAAGTAAAGTCCACACACAAATATATGGGAAGTAGGGGTGTGATGTTACACTCAGCTCACGAGACGAGACACGATATTGGGTTCATAAGAACGAGATGAGACGAGATTTTAAGAAAACTACAATGACAAAATATATGACTGGACCAAAAGACTTATTTACAGAGTTGCACATGCATTTTTAAATGTTTTCTTCCACAAAATGAAACTAAAATGTATAAAAGTTCAAATAAAATAACTAAAATTTAATATTTCTTTCTTTTTTTCAAGTGCAAACAATATTATGTGCAAAACCATATCAAAGTTCTGTCAATACAGAGTGCAAATAGTGCAAACAGAGCCTGACCAAGTATGTCATTAACAACATGCTGCAACTACACAACCATGTTCTTTTAACTGTTAATACACAAACTGAAACTAGAACAAAAATGTACTCCTCTTCCTCTTCTTCTTTTCCTTCTCCTGCTTTAGGTTCTGGCAGACTAGACATAGCAAAGGCTCATTACTGCCCCCACAGATCACAAATAGAAGTTTGGATAGCTCACAAAAAAATAAAAAATAAATAAATCTTCCAAGACAGATTTTTAATGCGACAAGAAATCTTGTTGAATTTAATCTTGCGGAATCTAGTGGCACAAGGTCTCGTCACACCCCTAATGGGAAGTGTTTTCATACGCCAGTGAGTCTCAAAACCATTTTGGGCTCAAGTCCCCCCTTTATGTCCGACTACTACATTTTGTTCAGAATTCTGTGAAAAAACAACTATTGAATGAATGAGTGATAACACATTTTAAAGAATATTATTTTCTAAACAAGTGGAATGAAACAGTATTTAGTGCCTCATTATTATTTCCAGTCATCTTCCTCTTGGCTCGGAACCAAGACTGACCTTTGTATTTTCAGTTCATGTTCTAACCAAAATCATTTCTATCATTTTATGTGTTTTCTGTGTCATTTTGTTGTTGTTCTTTGTTCTTCAGCATGTTTTTTTTTCTTCTTATTTTGTGTATTTTGTTGTTGCTTTTGTGTGTTGTTAGTATTATTTCAATTATTCCCTTAAAGTGTGTGTGTTTTTGGTGTCGTCTGGTTGTTTTTTTTTATGTCATTTTGTATGTTTCTTTACAGTGAAGTGCCGTGAGCACTAGGGTTGGGTAGGCAGGGCATTTGTTACAGCCGTTCACGCTGTGACACAAAGGTGGGAGGCGACAACGTCTTAAAGGTGTACAAAGCAAGATTTAATGCCAACAAAACCAGGCTTAAACATAAAGAACGACAACCAAGGCTAACAAATGATCAAAATATACTTAAAGGTGCATAATAAATGATGATGCCGCTGAGGAGAGACCCAGCAGCCACACCCATGGACGGGATCCTTCAACCTGTCAAAAAGCCAGTGGTGCGGACAGAAATAGTGAAGACCAACAGGCGGGGCCAAAACACAGCCAATCAGCACCTGCAACGAGGAGAAACAAGAAGGAGCGGCTGCCAGAACAAGCAGACTCCCCACAGTACAGGACAGGGCCGTAGCACATTGCAAATCGAGACCACCAATGACAATTCCATACGTTTCTGCTGGCAAGTGTTAATTCAATTCAATTTTATTTGTATAGCGCATTTAAAACAAAGTCATCTCAATGCGCTTATCAAATAATAAAATTCACAATAAGAAAGGAAAAAACCCAACAAGATCCACATGAACAAGCATTTAGCCATCGAACAAAAAGAAACATTATTACAAATATTCAATATAGCCTCCATACTCTCCCAACAAGATACATCTCATGACACGACAGCGCATCCGTTGTTTGTGTTAGAAACACAGAAACATGGAGAAAATGACAACAACAACAACTCGAAACAGTCTGAGTGAGGAGCATCCACCAAGCTAATCCTTCTTTTCACTGTGGAAAATACAAACATTTCCTGACCTTACCTTTGCTAAAGGTCTGGTAGCTCAGGTGTTGGTCTCCCATTGTTTAAAAGCTGGTGTTTTTCCTCAAAAGAAAGTTTTCTCTATCGTCTCTAGCGCTGTCATCCTGCCTGTAGTTTTATCCCGCCTTCTAGCTAGAGAATGTAGCAGCAGCCAGCCACGCTGTACCAATTCACTAATGCACTCTGAAGGTACGTAATTATATTATAATTAAAACAAATAATCAAAATATCAATTCACCCATGGGTAGGCACTGTCTACCTTGCCTACTCTGACTGCACGTCACTGTTTCTCTATAATCTTTGTGTATTTTGTAGTGATCTTGTGTATTTTTCTTTCATTTAGTGTCTTTGTTGTCATTTTGTGTTGCTGAGTAATTTTTAGAATGATTATAATTTTTTTTTTTTAAATTAACATTATAAAACCCCATATTTTTAAAAATTTTCACCTTTCTCAAACCAATTGGCTCAAGTGGTACGATGCCTCATGAGGCTTCATCTCACCTTCACTAGTTAACACCACACACGTTTACATTGTTTTGTTAATTATTGTATTTTAAACCTGATTTTCTTCATCTTTGAGTTACCTGGGGAGTGTCTTCCTGGTCTGGCAAGAGATGGTGGGGAGGGCGGCGCTGACTTTTATGCTAAGGCCCACACCCATCGGACCAGACCAAGCTCATTGACCTAATAGGGGGAATTAGGAGTTATTTATGTCAGATTTTAGTTAGTGTCTATTATGTTTTCCCGTGTGTGCGTTTGATGGGCTGATCACCCAGTATGCCTATGTGTGTTAGTTGTGTTAACACCATGGTTTGTTACTCCTTGTAATTGAGTTATGTTTGGTTGACCTCTTTTAAGCCCTATAACAGAGATGGGCAACTTCTATCAGAGCTGGCCCACAAAAATGTGATTGTCTGATCCGAGGGCCACATTATCAACATTTAGCATGTCACAGAAGTTTCAAGCACTCAGACAAACCAACAAAAAGCCTTAAAAAGCCAGAAATATCTGGAACAAATGGACAAACATGTGGTTACTGTTGCTCCCACGAGACGATGAAATGGTTCAGAAGAGTCTGTTAACAGTACATTTTGACAGATATTACTGTCAATCAATCAATCAATCAATCTTATTTGTATAGCGCCAAATCATAACCAATGGTATCTCAAGACACTTTACTAGGGATGTAACGATTAATCGTAAGGCAGTTAAAAATCGATTCATAGGTATCACGGTTGATATCGATTTTCTGAAAATTGAATAACAGTACTTTTTTTAACCATCTATCGCTATCTATAAGTGTAGGCGGCGGGCGGACTCTGCTAATAGTTTCTTTCTGGCCGCCTTCTACTCTTAAATATGTTAATAAATGATTCATTACCCCTTAAGAAGATAGATAAGGTCATTTACTAGAGGAGATTTGGATCTCAGTGATCTAATATTTAATAGAGCACATCTAATGGTTTTATGTTTTGGTGATTCTATATTTGAGATTTTAATTTTTTTCAGACTTTTATAATTGATACCAGTTTTATTTGATTTTATGTTAAAATCATTGTGAAATTTGGGTCGAGGGACAGACACCATCTCTATAAAATAATATTCATCACCATCACAACAGTTGTAATGGCGATGAACACAGCTATCATAATAGCAATGGGAGGGAAACTGTCCTAAGGCAAGCGCAGAGGGGCGTGGAGGACTCCACCTCTGTAACATGGTCTCATTCATGAGATGTCATAACAGTGAATGTGCCATGTTTTCTGATAGTAGAGATGCTCCCGCCAAAGTAGGGTGGAGCACTATCATTTCTGAATAAAATATCCCCTGTTCTGCACATCATTGTCCAAGATACACGTGCATATTCAGTGATTAGTTTAATAAGTGCTTTCAACAACTGTTTGTCACCTTCCTAAAGTGGTTAAAAAAATTAAAAAAATAATAAAAAAAACACAACAAATGATTGTGTTAAGAGACTGGTGGCCTAGCAGTCAGAGAACAGGGCTGAGAGAATTTTTGCAAGACCAGAGGGACTGGGCTCAAGCCCCTCAAGAAGCACTTTCGGGAAAATTCACACACAGAAAATAGATTTCATTACACACAGTACATGTGATTATTCATGTAGAGAAATATATTATTTATACATTTCTAGCCCGCATCACCCGGAAAGCCTCCGCCAAAAGCCCAGCCCACCTACAGGGCATGCTAACCATCGAGGATACCCCACCGGTACCGGGGATCCCTAAGGGCAAGGCCCCCGGAGAGAGCCCATTCCCACCTCCCAACCCGGAGACAAGCTACCATCCAGCAGGGCTGCATAGCCCTGAGCGGCCTTAGGACAGGGATCCAGGTCACAACCCACCCCCCGCACCCCAGACAGCACCCCCCTGACACCCCACCACCCCCATTTGAGTATGCAGCCGACCAACACACCACCACAACCAGCAAGACCGATACAGCACAGAAAGACACAGTGCAGCGAATCCCCAGCCCACAAAACTTTGTATTGGTAGTGTTAACTTTACTAATTATACACCTGCCACCCCACCCACACCTGCAAAAATGTGCATGTGCCTGATACACAGTATTAAAAATGTTTGGTGTGAAAAGGAGTTCAATTTGACCCATTGGGTTAAACTGTTTGTTTACAGTTCTGCATCAGGTTACTATGGAGACAGAATAACTCAGCTTTCATCTCTTAGTTACAGTTATTTCCAGTTGAACATTTGAGCAGTTTTCAGCTTTGGTGAAGCCTGATAGACTAAAGTTACATGACTTTATACTATTTTAGGACTTTTACTCAAAGTTATTAGATCTGCAGCAAAATTACGTGTATGTTTTGACTCCATCAGAAACAGATCCAAATCTGTTAAAGGAGCTTGACTGTCAGCGTGAGAAAGTTGAACAGTTTCGAAACGTTCTGCAAGAGAGGGAAGCCTTTTGGGGTGAAAAGTTTGTTGATCTCAACAACATGGAGCCCTTAAAAAAACACGTGAGGTCTGGGGCCCCTGAGGTGGGGGCCACTGCACCCTTTGGGTCTGTGCTCAACTGCTCCATGAAGCACACAGACATGGGGATGCTGCAAAGGGAGCACCAGAACCTCCAAGAGCTCTTTGTGAGCAGGACTTGTCAGCTCACAGACAAACTGGAGGCAGAAAGAGAAACCAACAGGAACCTCCAGGAAGAAAAAGAGGCTTCACAAAAAGAAGTGGAGATGTTGAAAGTTGAGCTTCAAGCTCAGCAGGCGCTCAACATGAAGCTCTCCACAGAACTCCAGGAGATGAATAGCTGTGCTTGGAACCACTGGAATGCAGCATGGGCTGCCCCGTCCAATCATGAGCAGGAAATCTACCTGGAGATGTTTCTGGAAACAGAGGAAAAACCCTCAGAGGAGCTGCTCTGTGACAGCAACGTCAACATGGACGAGTCAAGGTAATTTTTGATCTACTCGTGCTTTTTATTCTGCTTTTTATACTTCACTATTATCACTCTGTGCTTTTATTCTTCTACTTATTCTTCCACCTCATGGGCTTCCTCTGTCATTCAATTAATGAATCAAACTTTATTTATTTTGCACCTTTCATACACTTATATTGTAGATCATGCTTGACAGAAATTTGCTTATGGGATTGACAAAAGTTGAAAATGATAAAAAGGTTTAGAGACTAATGCACACACAAGTAATTCAATAAAGATTATAAAAAAGATGATAACATTAGAGTCAGAAATAAAAACATAGCACAGGAGGGAACCGTTTTTAAAATATAAACCATTCAATTAGCATTAAAACAATGTAATCTAACAACCCTAAAAATGTGAGAAATCATAATACACTACATAAAAGCCAGATTGAACAGATTATTATTTATAGCTTGCATTTATAAATTGTGATAATCTCGGCTCCTCTCATTTCTTACTGCAGGCTGTTCCACGGCCTTGGAGAAGAAAAACTGAAAGATTGGTCTCCAAACTTTTTAGTTTTGCACTTCAGAAACAGTTAAAAGTGTAGTACCAGAGGATCTGACTGGGTTCATAAACTAAAACCAGCTCTGATAGGTAGTTAGGGACGAAGTAGTGTAGTGCTCTATAAACTAATACAATAATTTAAAAATCAATGCAAAAACCAACAGGCGATCATTGATGACTGTACTGTGCACTGTATGTGTGTGTAAACTGAATTGTTCTTCACGGATTGTATCTGTATCTGTAGGTGTGTGACGATTGCTGAGGATGAAGAGCAGACTCTGAATCTGCTGAATCAGCAGCTGAGTCTGTGGAGAAACTCCTTCAGTGAAGAAGAACAAACATGGGTCAACCTGGAAGAGATTCTGACATGCTGCGTTTAAGGAAACCAGAGTGGATGAAAGAGTGATTGTGAACAATGAAGGATGACCCAGACCTTAACGCCACGCCCCTCTTCCTCCCCCTCCGTCCATAGACACCATTTTTTTCTGGCCTTAACTGTGTGATATATAATGTTTGTATATGTAAATAAATGAAAAGAAAACACACATTTATATTGTTGTCTTTTTCTGTCACATTAAGTTTGGTTCAACTCAAAGTGCTGTGAGTAAAGTCCACACACAAATACAGTGCCTTGCGAAAGTATTCGGCCCCCTTGAACTTTTCGACCTTTTGCCACATTTCAGCCTTCAAACATAGATTTAAAACGGTAATTTTTTGTGAAGAAACAACAAGTGGGACACAATCATTAAGTGAAACGAAATTTATTGGATATTTCAAACATTTTTAACAAATAAAAAACTGAAAAATTGGGCGTGCAAAATTATTATTAAGTTAATACTTTGTAGCGCCACCTTTTGCTGCGATAACTGCTGTAAGTCTCTTGGGGAATGTCTCTATCAGTTTTGCACATTGAGAGATTGGAATATTTGCCCTTTCCTCCTTGCAAAAAAGCTCGAGCTCAGTGACGTTGGATGGACAGCGTTTGTGAACAGCAGTTTTCAGTTGTTTCCACAGATTCTCGATTGGATTCAGGTCTGGACTTTGACTTGGCCGTTCTAACACCTGGATATGTTTATTTGTGAACCACTCCATTGTAGATTTTGCTTTATGTTTTGGATCATTGTCTTGTTGGAAGACAAATCTCCGTCCCAGTCTCAGGTCTTTTGCAGACTCCATCAGGTTTTCTTCCAGAAAAGTCCTGTATTTGGCTCCATCCATCTTCCCATCAATTTTAACCATCTTCCCTGTCCCTGCTGAAGAAAAGCAGGCCCAAACCATGATGCTTCCACCACCATGTTTGACAGTGGGGATGGTGTGTTCAGGGTGATGAGCTGTGTTGCAAAAAGTTCGATTTTGGTTTCGTCCAACCAGAACACCTTCTTCCACATGTTTGGTGTGTCTCCCAGGTGGCTTGTGGCAAACTTTAAATGACACTTTTTATGGATATCTTTAAGAAATGGCTTTCTTCTTGCCACTCTTCCATAAAGGCCAGAGTTGTGCAGTATACGACTGATTGTTGTCCTGTGGACAGAGTCTCTCACCTCAGCTGTACATTTCTGCAGTTCATCCAGAGTGATCATGGGCCTCTTGGCAGCATCTCTGATCAGTTTTCTCCTTGTATGAGCTGAAAGTTTGGAGGGACGGCCAGGTCTTTGTAGATTTGCAGTGGTCTGATACTCCTTCCATTTCAATATTATCGCTTGCACAGTGCTCCTTGGGATGTTTAAAGCTTGGGAAATCTTTTTGTATCCAAATCCTGCTTTAAACTTCTCCACAACAGTATCTCGGACCTGCCTGGTGTGTTCCTTGGTCTTCATGATGCTCTCTGTGCTTTAAACTGACCTCTGAGACCATCACAGAGCAGGTGCATTTATACGGAGACTTGATTACACACAGGAGGATTCTATTTATCATCATTAGTCATTTAGGTCAACATTGGATCATTCAGAGATCCTCACTGAACTTTTGGAGAGAGTTTGCTGCACTGAAAGTAAAGGGGCTGAATAATTTTGCACGCCCAATTTTTCAGTTTTTTATTTGTTAAAAATGTTTGAAATATCCAATAAGTTTCGTTTCACTTCATGATTGTGTCCCACTTGTTGTTGATTCTTCACAAAAATTACAGTTTTATATCTTTATGTTTGAAGCCTGAAATGTGGCAAAAGGTCGAAAAGTTCAAGGGGGCCGAATACTTTCGCAAGGCACTGTATATGACAGTTGTGTCTTGTTTTGATACTTGTATTTTTCCATTTGTATTATTGCTAGATTATGTAAAATCTTAAAATAAGAACATTTTACTTATGAAACTCCAGGTGCGGCCCTTTGATTATTTGTCAAACATCTTAAAATGAGTAAAATGCTTGATTTAAGCCTCAATGTACTCAATACTAGCTTTTAATACTCAACAACAAGACTATTCAACCTTATAAGATAATTAAGTAATAATTATCTTAAAACTAGCAAAATTATCTTGCCTGACAAATTCATTTTGAGCAAAAATAACTTGTCAGCCAAAAACAAGAATTTTTTGCCTTAAATTAGGAAATTATATCTTGCCTAGATTTCACTTTTTCCAGTGTAGGCACTGTGTACCTTGCCTACCCTGACTGCACGTCACTGTTTCTCTATAATCTTTGTGTATTTTGTAGTGATCTTGTGTATTTTTCTTTCATTTAGTGTCTTTGTTGTCATTTTGTGTTGTTGAGTAATTTTTAGAATGATTATAATTTTTTTTACAAAAATTAACATTATAAAACCCCATATTTTTAAAATTTTTCACCTTTCTCAAACCAATTGGCTCAAGTGGTACGATGCCTCATGAGGCTTCATCTCACCTTCACTAGTTAACACCACACACGTTTACATTGTTTTGTTAATTATTGTATTTTAAACCTGATTTTCTTCGTCTTTGAGTTACCTGGGGAGTGTCTTCCTGGTCTGGCAAGAGATGGTGGGGAGGGCGGCGCTGACTCTTATGCTGAGGCCCACACCCATCGGACCAGACCAAGCTCATTGACCTAATAGGGGGAATTAGGAGTTCTTTATGTCAGATTTTAGATAGTGTCTATTATGTTTTCCCGTGTGTGCGTTTGATGGGCTGATCACCCAGTATGCCTTTGTGTGTTAGTTGTGTTAACACCATGGTTTGTTACTCCTTGTAATTGAGTTATGTTTGGTTGACCTCTTTTACGCCCTATAACAGAGAAGGGCAACTTCTATCAGAGCTGGCCCACAAAAATGTGATTGTCTGATCCGAGGGCCACATTATCAACATTTAGCATGTCACAGAAGTTTCAAGCACTCAGACAAACCAACAAAAAGCCTTAAAAAGCCAGAAATATCTGGAACAAATGGACAAACATGTGGTTACTGTTGCTCCCACGAGACGATGAAATGGTTCAGAAGAGTCTGTTAACAGTACATTTTGACAGATATTACTGTACATCTCAAAATCCAGCACTGTTGTTTCTTTTCTTTTGTCAGCACTATCATTTCTGAATAAAATATCCCCTGTTCTGTACATCATTGTCCAAGTTACACGTGCATATTCAGTGAATAGTTTAATAAGAGCTTTCAACAACTGTTTGTCACCTTCCTAAAGTGGGTTAAAATAAAAACAAAAAAACACAACAAATGATTGTGTTAAGAGACTGGTGGCCTATCAGTCAGAGAACAGGGCTGAAAGAATTTTTGCAAGACCAGAGGGACTGGGCTCAAGTCCCTCAGGAAGCACTTTTGAGAAAATTTACACAGAAAATAGATTTTATTACATACAGTACATGTGATTATTTATGTAGAAAAATATATTATTCATATATTTTTAGCCCACACCACCCGGAAAGCCTCCGCCAAAAGCCCAGCCCGCCTGCAGGGCCTGCTAACCATCGAGGATACCCTACCGGTACCGGGGATCCCTAAGGGTAAGGCCCCCGGAGAGAGCCCACCCCCACCTCCCAACCCGGACACAAGCTACTATCCAGCGGGGCTGCGTAGCCCTGAGCGGCCTTAGGACAGGGATCCAGGTCACAACCCCCCCATTTGAGTATGCAGCCGACCAACACACCACCACAACCAGCAAGACCGATACAGCACAGAAAGACACAGTGTAGGGAATCCCCAGCCCACAAAACTTTGTATTGGTAGTGTTAACTTTACTAACTATACACCTGCCACCACACCCACACCTGCAAAAATGTGCATGTGCCTGATATACAGTATTAAAAATGTTTTGTGTGAAAGGGAGTTTGATTTGACCCATTGGGTTAAACTGATTGTTTACAGTTCTGCATCAGGTTACTATGGAGACAGAATAACTCAGCTTTCATCTCTTAGTTACAGTTATTTCCAATTGAACATTTGAGCAGTTTTCAGCTTTGGTGAAGCCTGATAGACTAAAGTTACATGACTTTGCACTATTTTAGGACTTTTACTCAAAGTTATTAGATCTGCACCAAATTACGTGTATTTATCAACAAATTATTGTTTTGACTCCATCAGTAACAGATCCAAATCTGTTAGAGGAGCTTGACTGTCAGCGTGAGAAAGTTGAACAGTTTCGAAACGTTCTGCAAGAGAGGGAAGCCTTTTGGGGTGAAAAGTTTGTTCATTTCAACAACATGGAGCCCTTAAAAAAACACGTGAGGTCTGTGCTCAACTGCTCCATGAAGCACACAGACATGGGGATGCTGCAAAGGGAGCACCAGAATCTCCAAGAGCTCTTTGTGAGCAGGACTTGTCAGCTCACAGACAAACTGGAGGCAGAAAGAGAAACCAACAGGAACCTCCAGGAAGAAAAAGAGGCTTCACAGAAAGAAGTGGAGATGTTGAAAGTTGAGCTTCAAGCTCAGCAGGCGCTCAACATGAAGCTCTCCACAGAACTCCAGGAGATGAAAAGCTGTGCTTGGAACCACTGGAATGCAGCATGGGCTGCCCCGTCCAATCATGAGCAGGAAATCTACCTGGAGATGTTTCTGGAAACAGAGGAAAAACCCTCAGAGGAGCTGCTCTGTGACAGCAACGTCAACATGGACGAGTCAAGGTAATTTTTGATCTACTCGTGCTTTTTATTCTGCTTTTTATACTTCACTATTATCACTCTGTGCTTTTATTCTTCTACTTATTCTTCCACCTCATGGGCTTCCTCTGTCATTCAATTAATGAATCAAACTTTATTTATTTTGCACCTTTCATACACTTAAATTGTAGATCAAGCTTGACAGAAATTTGCTTATGGGATTGACATAAGTTGAAAATGATAAAAAGGTTTAGAGACTAATGCACACACAAGTAATTTAATAAAAATTATAAAAAAGATGATAACATTAGAGTCAGAAATAAAAACATAGCACAGGAGGGAACCGTTTTTAAAATATAAACCATTCAATTAGCATAAAACAATGTAATCTAACAACCCTAAAAATGTGAGAAATCATAATGCACTACATAAAAGCCAGATTGAACAGATTATTATTTATAGCTTGCATTTAAAAATCGTGATAATCTCGGCTCCTCTCAGTTCTTACTGCAGGCTGTTCCACGGCCTTGGAGAAGAAAAACTGAAAGATTGGTCTCCAAACTTTTTAGTTTTGCACTTCGGAAACAGTTAAAAGTGTAGTACCAGAGGATCTGACTGGGTTCATAAACTAAAACCAGCTCTGATAGGTAGTTAGGGACGAAGTAGTGTAGTGCTCTATAAACTAATACAATAATTTAAAAATCAATGCAAAAACCAACAGGCGATCATTGATGACTGTACTGTGTACTGTATGTGTGTGTAAACTGAATTGTTTCCTCACGGATTGTATCTGTATCTGTAGGTGTGTGACGATTGCTGAGGATGAAGAGCAGACTCTGAATCTGCTGAATCAGCAGCTGAGTCTGTGGAGAAACTCCTTCAGTGAAGAAGAACAAACATGGGTCAACCTGGAAGAGATTCTGACATGCTGCGTTTAAGGAAACCAGAGTGGATGAAAGAGTGATTGTGAACAATGAAGGATGACCCAGACCTTAACGCCACGCCCCTCTTCCTCCCCCTTCGTCCATAGACACCATTTTTTTCTGGCCTTAACTGTGTGATATATAATGTTTGTATATGTGAATAAATGAAAAGAAAACACGCATTTATATTGTTGTCTTTTTCTGTCACATTAAGTTTGGTTCAACTCAAAGTGCTGTGAGTAAAGTCCACACACAAATATATGGGAAGTAGGGGTGTGATGTTAGCTGCTACACCACCTCCACGGCCTATGTCTCGTGGCATATGAGTATTTAAATGACTGGGAGGAGTGGCTTCAATTAAACTAACATATTCATCTTGATACAGCCATGTTTCAGTTAAACAGAAAAAATCAAAGTTATTTTCTGAGATAAGGTCATTTACTAGTAGAGATTTGGATCTCAGTGATCTAATATTTAATAGAGCACATCTAATGATTTTATGTTTTGGTGATTCTATATTTGAGATTTTAATTTTTTTCAGATTTTTATAACTGATACCTGTTTTATTTGATTTTATGTTAAAATCATTGTGAAATTTGGGTCGGGGGACAGACACCGTCTCTATAAAATAATATTCATCACCATCACAACAGTTGTTATGGCGATGAACACAGCTATCATAATAGCAATGGGAGGGAAACTGTCCTAAGGCAAGCGCAGAGGGGCGTGGAGGACTCCACCTCTGAAACATGGTCTCATTCATGAGATGTCATAACAGTGAATGTGCCATGTTTTCTGATAGTAGAGATGCTCCCGCCAAAGTAGGGTGGATTCCATCTCTTCCTATCAGGTTCGGTTTTCCCCAGAAGGATCTCCAATTATCAATGAAGCCCACCTCGTTTTCTGGACACCACCTCGATAGCCAGCGGTTAAATGATGACATGCGGCTATACATGTCATCACTGGTCAGATCACTGTACATCTCAAAATCCAGCTCTGTTGTTTCTTTTCTTTTGTCAGCACTATCATTTCTGAATAAAATATCCCGTTCTGTACATCATTGTCCAAGATACACATGCATATTCAGTGATTAGTTTAATAAGTGCTTTCAACAACTGTTTGTCACCTTCTTAAAGTGGGTAAAAAAAAAAAAAAAAAAACCAACAAATGATTGTGTTAAAAGACTGGTGGCCTATCAGTCAGAGAACAGGGCTGAAAGAATTTTTGCAAGACCAGAGGGACTGGGCTCAAGTCCCTCAAGAAGCACTTCTGGGAAAATTTACACACAGAAAATAGATTTTATTACATACAGTACATGTGATTATTTATGTAGAGAAATATATAATTCATACATTTTTAGCCCGCACCACCCGGAAAGCCTCCGCCAAAAGCCAAGCCCGCCTACAGGGCCTGCTAACCATCGAGGATACCCCACCGGTACCGGGGATCCCTAAGGGCAAGGCCCCCGGAGAAAGCCCACCCCCACCTCCAGACCCGGAGACATGCTACCATCCAGCGGGGCTGCATAGCCCTGAGCGGCCTTAGGACAGGGATCCAGGTCACAACCCCCCCATTTGAGTATGCAGCCGACCAACACACCATCACAACCAGCAAGACCGATACAGCACAGAAAGACACAGTGCAGCGAATCCCCAGCCCACAAAACTTTGTATTGGTAGTGTTAACTTTACTAACTATACACCTGCCACCACACCCACACCTGCAAAAATGTGCATGTGCCTGATATACAATATTAAAAATGTTTGGTGTGAAAGGGAGTTTGAGTTGACCCATTGGGTTAAACTGTTTGTTTACAGTTCTGCATCAGGTTACTATGGAGACAGAATAACTCAGCTTTCATCTCTTAGTTACAGTTATTTCCAGTTGAACATTTGAGCAGTTTTCAGCTTTGGTGAAGCCTGATAGACTAAAGTTACATGACTTTATACTATTTTAGGACTTTTTACAGCAAAATTTAGTGTATTTATCAACAAATTATTGTTTTGACTCCATCAGTAACAGATCATATATCTGTTAGAGGAGCTTGACTGTCAGCGTGAGAAAGTTGAACAGTTTCGAAACGTTCTGCAAGAGAGGGAAGCCTTTTGGGGTGAAAAGTTTGTTCATCTCAACAACATGGAGCACTTAAAAAAACACGTGAGGTCTGGGGCCCCTGAGGTGGGGGCCACTGCACCCTTTGGATCTGTGCTCAACTGCTCCATGAAGCACACAGACATGGGGATGCTGCAAAGGGAGCACCAGAACCTCCAAGAGCTCTTTGTGAGCAGGACTTGTCAGCTCACAGACAAACTGGAGGCAGAAAGAGAAACCAACAGGAACCTCCAGGAAGAAAAAGAGGCTTCACAGAAAGAAGTGGAGATGTTGAAAGTTGAGCTTCAAGCTCAGCAGGCGCTCAACATGAAGCTCTCCACAGAACTCCAGGAGAGGAATAGCTGTGCTTGGAACCACTGGAATGCAGCATGGGCTGCCCCGTCCAATCATGAGCAGGAAATCTACCTGGAGATGTTTCTGGAAACAGAGGAAAAACCCTCAGAGGAGCTGCTCTGTGACAGCAACGTCAACATGGACGAGTCATGGTAATTTTTGATCTACTCGTGCTTTTTATTCTGCTTTTTATACTTCACTATTATCACTCTGTGCTTTTATTCTTCTACTTATTCTTCCACCTTATGGGCTTCCTCTGTCATTCAATTAATGAATCAAACTTTATTTATTTTGCACCTTTCATACACTTAAATTGTAGATCATGCTTGACAGAAATTTGCTTATGGGATTGACAAAAGTTGAAAATGATAAAAAGGTTTAGAGACTAATGCACACACAAGTAATTCAATAAAGATTATAAAAAAGATGATAACATTAGAGTCAGAAATAAAAACATAGCACAGGAGGGAACCGTTTTTAAAATATAAACCATTCAATTAGCATTAAAACAATGTAATCTAACAACCCTAAAAATGTGAGAAATCATAATGCACTACATAAAAGCCAGATTGAACAGATTATTATTTATAACTTGCATTTAAAAATTGTGATAATCTCGGCTCCTCTCAGATCTTACTGCAGGCTGTTCCACGGCCTTGGAGAAGAAAAACTGAAAGATTGGTCTCCAAACTTTTTAGTTTTGCATTTTGGAAACAGTCAAAAGTGTAGTACCAGAGGATCTGACTGGGTTCATAAACTAAAACCAGCTCTGATAGGTAGTTAGGGACGAAGTAGTGTAGTGCTCTATAAACTAATACAATAATTTAAAAATCAATGCAAAAACCAACAGGCGATCATTGATGACTGTACTGTGCACTGTATGTGTGTGTAAACTGAATTGTTCTTCACGGATTTTATCTGTATCTGTAGGTGTGTGACGATTGCTGAGGATGAAGAGCAGACTCTGAATCTGCTGAATCAGCAGCTGAGTCTGTGGAGAAACTCCTTCAGTGAAGAAGAACAAACATGGGTCAACCTGGAAGAGATTCTGACATGCTGCGTTTAAGGAAACCAGAGTGGATGAAAGAGTGATTGTGAACAATGAAGGATGACCCAGACCTTAACGCCACGCCCCTCTTCCTCCCCCTCCGTCCATAGACACCATTTTTTTCTGGCCTTAACTGTGTGATATATAATGTTTGTATATGTAAATAAATGAAAAGAAAACACACATTTATATTGTTGTCTTTTTCTGTCACATTAAGTTTGGTTCAACTCAAAGTGCTGTGAGTAAAGTCCACACACAAATATATGGGATGTAGGGGTGTGATGTTACACTCAGCTCACGAGACGAGACACGATATTGGGTTCATAAGAACGAGATGAGACGAGATTTTAAAAAAACTACAATGACAAAATATATGACTGGACCAAAAGACTTATTTACCGAGTTGCACATGCATTTTTAAATGTTTTCTTCCACAAAATGAAACTAAAATGTATAAAAGTTCAAATAAAATAACTAAAATTTAATATTTCTTTCTTTTTTTCAAGTGCAAACAATATTATGTGCAAAACCATATCAAAGTTCTGTCAATACAGAGTGCAAATAGTGCAAACAGAGCCTGACCAAGTATGTCATTAACAACATGCTGCAACTACACAACCATGTTCTTTTAACTGTTAATACACAAACTGAAACTAGAACAAAAATGTACTCCTCTTCCTCTTCTTCTTTTCCTTCTCCTGCTTTAGGTTCTGGCAGACTAGACGTAGCAAAGGCTCATTACTGCCCCCACAGATCAATAATAGAAGTTTGGATAGCTCACAAAAAAATAAAAAATAAATAAATCTTCCAAGACAGATTTTTAATGCGACAAGAAATCTTGTTGAATTTAATCTTGCAGAATCTAGTGGCACAAGGTCTCGTCACACCCCTAATGGGAAGTGTTCTCATACGCCAGAGAGTCTCAAACCATTTTGGCTCAAGTCCCCCTTTATGTCCGACTACTACATTTTGTTCAGAATTCTGTGAAAAAACAACTACAGAATGAATGAGTGATAACACATTTTTAAGAATATTATTTTCTAAACAAGTGGAATGAAACAGTATTTAGTGCCTCCTTATTATTTCCAGTCATCTTCCTCTTGGCTCGGAACCAAGACTGACCTTTGTATTTTCAGTTCATGTTCTAACCAAGATCATTTCTATCATTTTATGTGTTTTCTGTGTCATTTTGTTGTTGTTTCTTTGTTCTTCAGAATGTTTTTTTTCTTCTTATTTTGTGTATTTTTGTTGTTGCTTTTGTGTGTTGTTAGTATTATTTAAATTATTCTCTTAAAGTGTGTGTGTTTTTGGTGTCGTCTGGTTGTTTTTTTTATGTCATTTTGTATGTTTCTTTACAGTGAAGTGCCGTGAGCACTAGGGTTGGGTAGGCAGGACATTTGTTACAGCCGTTCACGCTGTGACACAAAGGTGGGAGGCGACAACGTCTTAAAGGTGTACAAAGCAAGATTTAATGCCAACAAAACCACGCTTAAACATAAAGAACGACAACCAAGGCTAACAAATGATCAAAATATACTTAAAGGTGCATAATAAATGATGATGCCGCTGAGGAGAGACCCAGCAGCCACACCCATGGACAGGATCCTTCAACCTGTCAAAAAGCTAGTGGTGCGGACAGAAATAGTGAAGACCAACAGGCGGGGCCAAAACACAGCCAATCAGCACCTGCAATGAGGAGAAACAAGAAGGAGCGGCTGCCAGAACAAGCAGACTCCCCACAGTACAGGACAGGGCCGTAACACCTCCCACTTTACAAAAAGAGGCTCACACAGAGCCTTCTAATAAACCAAGCTAGGGCTCTTGGTAGAATTTCAAAATTACGGGCAGCCGATCTAATTTACCTCTGGTAGGCAAGACAATGTGTTCAGCACAAACATCATTGTCAGCACATTTCAGCAAAGCCCAAGATGCGACTCGCAGCACCAGCAGGAACCCTCAGCTCAGCAGTTGGAGTAGCTTGGGCAGCAGATGTCACTTTAGTCCCATCAGCTGGAACGGATGTCAATGAGGCATGGTCCAGCGGGGATCTCGACAGTGCGTCTGCAACAACGTTGTCCAATCCCTTGATGTGTCGTATTTCCAGGCTGTAAGACTGGAGAAAAAGGGCCCAGCGCACTAGCCGCTGGCTTGGTGACTGCAGACTGCTGAGAAACGTTAATGGGTTATGGTCAGAAAAGACCACCACAGGACCATTACCAACATAGACCTGGAAATGTTGCAGGCCCCAAATCAATGCCAGTGCCTCCTTTTCAATCACTGAGTAATTAAACTGGTAACGGTTGAACTTCTTAGAAAAAGAAACAAACTGGGCGGTTAACCCCTGACTGATCTGCCTTCGACACTGCATTCAATTTGCGAAAATCTGTGCAGAAACGTGGACGTTATCAGGCTTTGGCACTAAAATACAAGGCGAAGCCCAACTAGAATCGGCGGGTTCAGCAATTTTATTTTCAACCATATACTTCACCTCAGAGTCTAGCAGCTTTCGATTGTCGGGGTGTACTCTGTAGAACCTCTGCTTGATTGGGAATGAATCACCAACGTCTATGTCGTGCTTAACCAGAGTGGTTCGCGAAGGCGTATCGCCAAAAAGACACAGAAATTCTTCAATTACATTGACTAACTGGGCACGTTTTAAGGGGTCTAAATATTGCAGAGAAGTATTCAGACATTTCAACGACTCACTATTCTTCAACCGACCAGACAACTGACACGTGTGACAGGACTTGCAATACAACGACACGTCCCTCTTCAACCGTGGCCAAAAAAAATATCTCATAACCCGATCATACGTCTTCCTGACACCCAGATGTCCACACTGATCGTGAGAAATCTGTAACACAAGATTACAAAAATGCTCCGGCACAACCACCTGGAACACGGGTTCACCCACTGAACACCCCACCTGAGGTGTCCATTTCCTCATTAAGACATCATTGTGCAGAAAATAACATTGAGAATGATTTCTAACCTCAGGGAAAGAGCAAATGACATCCATGAGTGCTTTCAAAGTGTTATCAACCTTCTGTTCCTTCACCAGCTCTACATGGGAAACAGACCAGGGAGTAGCAGGCTCTATAAACCCACAGTTAGAAACGCCAACATCTTCGCTATTAGTAGCATGTTTACCTTTAGAACGAGTAACTGCACAAACACCAAACACATCAGGTACCGGTATGTTCTTATCATGCCTACCGCACAACCCAGGCTCATTAATCACCTCTGCAGGTGGGGGAACCTCAGCCCAGACCCGACTCCCTGCAATGTCATTGCCCAAGATCATAGTGACACCATCCACTGGTAAAGCTGGACGTACGCCAATGGCCACTTCACCCTGAAAAAAATCACAACACAGTATTACCTTGTGCTGTGGAACTTCCAACAAACACATTCCCATCCCTACGACCAGTATACATGTACCCAAATAAGATTCATCAGAAAATGGCAACACTGAGGCCAAAATAAATGAATCCACTGCACCAGTGTCCCGCAATATCTTAACGGGCACACGCTCAGTACTACCGGAAAGAGAGACATACCCCTGAGTAATGAACGGTAGATAAGATTTTAATTCTGATGTAACCTCAGGAACTTCAGAAACCACTGCTGCAGCACACATTGATGGATTGGCATTGCCAGTAGCCAGCCTGGAACGCGATTTTAGTGCATGGCAGTCCTTCTTCCAATGTCCATGTTTGTGACAGTAGTTACAAACCATGTCCAAATCACGAGAAAAACGCCCACTTCCAAAAACATTCTCAGACGAATGTTTAGCAAAAATAACAGAAAAAAAATGTCTCAGGGTCCTCTTCATTAAACCTGGGAACAAGCCTTAAATCACTTATTTCATCCGATTTAGCCCCACAAGACCCCGGCACACGTGCACCAAAATCGCCCTCCAACTTTCCTTCTTTAATTAGCTCAAGTTTTTGTTTTTCAAGCTCAAACCTCATTTTTTCCTTCTCCAACTCAAACCTGCCCCTTTCCTTTACTTTTTCTAACTCCAACCTACTCTGTCTCCCCTCAAACTGTGACCTCAGCAACAAAAGCTCTCTTTGCTGCTCAAATGTCAACCCAGCAGCACTCGCTGACAACAATGACGAGTCCATACAGGGCGGTGACTCTGGTACAAAAACCCCTTGGTCAATTAACCCAGTTTTTAAATTTCCTTTAACACAGTCAATATTTTTCCTTAAATCACCTACTTCCACCTTAAAATGCTCTCCGATCAAAGCCAGTTACTTTTTTGAAAAAACATCCAAGCTACTAGCACAAGGCGCCTCAACAAACTCCTTTACTAACTCATCCATGGTTACAAAAACAAGTGGAGACCAGAAGACAAGCAATGCCTTAGCAATGTCACACTATCACAAAAACGAGGATCTCCGCTAGACTATACACACCTCGCTAACTAACTCCTCCCTAGTCTTCTGGAAGCGTGGCGGTGGGATCTTACTAGTTCACTCACAGTGACCGAGAACGGCCCTGAAACAAACCCGAGCCGATGAAAGGGAAAGGGAATGAGGATGCTACAACCCGCACTTGCTTCCGTCCCTAAACCACCCGAACAGCAATCTCCTTATAAGAAAGCTGCCTAAACCTACAAGGAAAATCCTCACTTTTAATAACAGTACACATTACAGACATATACCTACATCTGAGTCACCAAACAGCAAAGCTGACAAACAACATGAACGGCGCCGACAAAACACAGTCAAAGGATAGGATGCGAATCAAACCAGGTCTCCGAAAGAGCGCTACAACTGTCCGTATAAGGAAAATGACGTCACAGGGAATCCCCAGGTACAAACCAATCAGAAACGAGTTTAGACCCGAACAAGACGTCACACAGGACTGAGCCACACGCGCCTCCACACCACCATAGATCAAAACACGGTAGAAAAACCCCAAAACACAACCAAAATATATTTAACAAGTGTGTGTGTTTTTAGACAAGCACCCCATTTTGTTACAGCCGTTCACGCTGTGACACAAAGGTGGGAGGCGACAACGTCTTAAAGGTGTACAAAGCAAGATTTAATGCCAACAAAACCAGGCTTAAACATAAAGAACGACAACCAAGGCTAACAAATGATCAAAATATACTTAAAGGTGCATAATAAATGATGATGCCGCTGAGGAGAGAGCCAGCAGCCACACCCATGGACGGGATCCTTCAACCTGTCAAAAAGCCAGTGGTGCGGACAGAAATAGTGAAGACCAACAGGCGGGGCCAAAACACAGCCAATCAGCACCTGCAACGAGGAGAAACAAGAAGGAGCGGCTGCCAGAACAAGCAGACTCCCCACAGTACAGGACAGGGCCGTAGCACATTGCAAATCGAGACCACCAATGTCAACACCAATGACAATTCCATACATTTCTGCTGGCAAGTGTTAATTCAATTCAATTTTATTTGTATAGCGCATTTTACAACAAAGTCATCTCAATGCGCTTATCAAATAATAAAATTCACAATAAGAAAGGAAAAAACCCAACAAGATCCACATGAACAAGCATTTAGCCATCGAACAAAAAGAAACATTATTTACAAATATTCAATATAGCCTCCATACTCTCCCAACAAGATACATCTCATGACACGACAGCGCATCCGTTGTTTGTGTTAGAAACACAGAAACATGGAGAAAATGACAACAACAACAACAACTCGAAACAGTCTGAGTGAGGAGCATCCACCAAGCTAATCCTTCTTTTCACTGTGGAGAATACAAACAATTTCCTGACCTTACCTTTGCTGAAGGTCTGGTAGCTCAGGTGTTGGTCTCCCATTGTTTAAAAGCTGGTGTTTTTCCTCAAAAGAAAGTTTCTCTATCGTCTCTAGCGCTGTCATCCTGCCTGTAGTTTTATCCCGCCCTCTAGCTAGAGAATGTAGCAGCAGCCAGCCACGCTGTACCAATTCACTAATGCACTCTGAAGGTACGTAATTATATTATAATTAAAACAAATAATCAAAATATCAATTCACCCATGGGTAGGCACTGTGTACCTTGCCTACTCTGACTGCACGTCACTGTTTCTCTATAATCTTTGTGTATTTTGTAGTGATCTTGTGTATTTTTCTTTCATTTAGTGTCTTTGTTGTCATTTTGTGTTGCTGAGTAATTTTTAGAATGATTATAATTTTATGAACTATTATGCAGTTTTGCATTGTTTATTTTAGAACCAGAATTTAAATTGATAGGCTTCATTTTCATTTGTATTATTCCTTTATTTATTTAATTCAAGATTTATTTTTAGTTAAATTGCATTGTTTTGAATTGTTTATCAAGGAATTCTTTTGACAATGAAAAATAAACGGAAAATAGTACAGTATTTTCTAGTTTTTTTCCCAAAAAAAAAATTTGTCTACAGTCCCATTTTGTAAAATAAAGCGTGAGAGAATCGTATCGTGAACCCAGTATCGTGAATCGAATCGTATCGGGAGTTGAGTGAATCGTTACATCCCTACACTTTACAGTAGAGAAGTCTTAAGGACGGACTCTTCATTTTATGGATACACACATATGCATATATACGTATGTACACATACATATGTATCCCACACCCAACATGAATTCATCATGGCGGCAAGGAAAACCTTCTGTTAAGCAGCAGGAACCTTGTGTGGATCCCATTCCTATGATGAACAGCCATCCACGTTATGCTGTGTTGGGTGTGTGCAGAGGAAAGGGTGGAGACAGAGTTGTTGAGACCCTGTAACTCCACACTGAGGATCCCACGAACCTGCAAGACAAAAGCCAGAAGGAGTACAGGAGCAAACACACAAGGGAAGAAGCAAACATAGAGGGAGTGTTAGAGAGAGGAATGGGACCCTCTCCGGTCCCTCTCTAACCTAAATGACCTCTCTACTAACGCCCTCTCCAACCTCTTTCCAACCGAGCATGCCAGACCTCCCTCCGGCAGTCTATGCCCATTGCATCTTAACTATGAGCTGGTTCCTAAATGGGCAGACCAGGGGAACAACTTCTTTAAACAGCTTAGTTGGGATCGGATCTGAAAGGCAGGTCGATGGTTTGGAGGATGAAATAATAGTTAAGTTCCTGAAGTCTTATATGTGTGAAACAGTTTAGGTTAGGCCTATTTACATTTAATGGTACAGCAGGCCCAGGTGAAGGCAGGGAGTGGCTAATTTTATCTCTAATCTTATGAATTTTATGGTTAAAAAATGTCAAAGTCCTCACAGCTGAGGGCTAGAGGAATCATGGGCTCAATAGAGCTCTGACTTTGTGTTAGCCTGGCTACAGTGCTGAAAAGGTACCTCGGATTATTTTTATTTTCTTCAATTAGTGAGGAGTAGTATGTAGATCGACTATGTCGTAAGGCTGTCATGTATTTACTATGGCTTTCTTGCCAGAGTATTCGTGTCTCCTCTGTTTTATTGGAGCGCCACATTCTCTCTAATTTACGGGTTGTTTGTTTGAGTGTGCGAGTTTTAGAGCTAAACCACGGAGCTTTCCTCTGACGTTTAATAGTTTTTTCCCTCAATGGGGCAATTGAGTCCAAGGTGGATTTTAGTAGACTAGCAGAGCTATCGACAAGAAGATCCAGTTGAGAGGGGTTATAATTAATATCGTTATTTATTGGATGGTGCACTGAGTTTAAGGCAGCAGGAATGGCCTCTTTAAATTTAGCCACAGCACTATTGGACAGATTTATACTCGTAACTATTTTATTGCACAGTGCGAGATCCTCTAGGATAATGTTAAAAGATATTAAAAAGTGATCTGATAGCAGAGGATTTTCAGGGTAGACTTTTAGTTCATTAATATCAAGGCCATATGCTAGAACAAGATCAAGAGTATGATTTAAACGATGAGTAGCTTCAATAATAGTTTGAAAAAAGCCAACAGAGTCTATTAGGGACATAAAGGCTGAGCTCAGGCTATCACTATCTTTGTCAACATAGATATTAAAATCTCCTACTATCAGTATTTTATCAGAACTGAGGACTAAGTTTAATATAAACTCAGAGAATTCTGATAGAAATTTAGAATAAGGGCCTGGAGGATGGTAAATTATCGCAAATAAGACTGGCTGGCAGGTTTTTGATTCGGTATGAGATAAATTTAGAACCAGGCTTTCAAAGGAAGTGTAATTGGCCTTTGGTTTAGGATAGATTAGGAGAGAAGAATGATAAATAGCTGCTACACCACCTCCACGGCCTATGTCTCGTGACATATGAGTATTTAAATGACTGGGAGGAGTGGCTTCATTTAAACTAACATATTCATCTTGATACAGCCATGTTTCAGTTAAACAGAATAAATCAAAGTTATTTTATGAGATAAGGTCATTTACTAGTAGAGATTTGGATCTCAGTGATCTAATATTTAATAGAGCACATCTAATGGTTTTATGTTTTGGTGTTTCTATATTTGAGATTTTAATTTTTTTCAGACTTTTATAATTGATACCAGTTTTATTTGATTTTATGTTAAAATCATTGTGAAATTTGGGTCGGGGGACAGACACCGTCTCTATAAAATAATATTCATCACCATCACAACAGTTGTGATGGCGATGAACACAGCAATCATAATAGCAATGGGAGGGAAACTGTCCTGCGGCAAGCGCAAAGAGGCGTGGAGGACTCCACCTCTGTAACATGGTCTCATTCATGAGATGTCATAACAGTGAATGTTTCTTTTCTTTTGTCAGCACTATCATTTCTGAATAAAATATCCCCTGTTCTGCACATCATTGTCCAAGATACACGTGCATATTCAGTGATTAGTTTAATAAGTGCTTTCAACAACTGTTTGTCACCTTCCTAAAGTGGTTAAAAAAATAAAAAAAATTAAAAAAAAAAACACAACAAATGATTGTGTTAAGAGACTGGTGGCCTAGCAGTCAGAGAACAGGGCTGAGAGAATTTTTGCAAGACCAGAGGGATTGGGCTCAAGCCCCTCAGGAAGCACTTTCGGGAAAATTCACACACAGAAAATAGATTTCATTACATACAGTACATGTGATTATTCATGTAGAGAAATATATTATTTATACATTTCTAGCCCGCATCACCCGGAAAGCCTCCGCCAAAAGCCCAGCCCATCTACAGGGCATGCTAACCATCGAGGATACCCCACCGGTACCGGGGATCCCTAAGGGCAAGGCCCCCGGAGAGAGCCCATTCCCACCTCCCAACCCGGAGACAAGCTACCATCCAGCAGGGCTGCATAGCCCTGAGCGGCCTTAGGACAGGGATCCAGGTCACATCCCCCCCCCGCACCCCAGACAGCACCCCCCTGACACCCCACCACCCCCATTTGAGTATGCAGCCGACCAACACACCACCACAACCAGCAAGACCGATACAGCACGGAAAGACACAGTGCAGCGAATCCCCAGCCCACAAAACTTTGTATTGGTAGTGTTAACTTTACTAATTATACACCTGCCACCCCACCCACACCTGCAAAAACGTGCATGTGCCTGATACACAGTATTAAAAATGTTTGGTGTGAAAAGGAGTTCAATTTGACCCATTGGGTTAAACTGTTTGTTTACAGTTCTGCATCAGGTTACTATGGAGACAGAATAACTCAGCTTTCATCTCTTAGTTACAGTTATTTCCAGTTGAACATTTGAGCAGTTTTCAGCTTTGGTGAAGCCTGATAGACTAAAGTTACATGACTTTATACTATTTTAGGACTTTTACTCAAAGTTATTAGATCTGCAGCAAAATTACGTGTATGTTTTGACTCCATCAGAAACAGATCCAAATCTGTTAAAGGAGCTTGACTGTCAGCGTGAGAAAGTTGAACAGTTTCGAAACGTTCTGCAAGAGAGGGAAGCCTTTTGGGGTGAAAAGTTTGTTGATCTCAACAACATGGAGCCCTTAAAAAAACACGTGAGGTCTGGGGCCCCTGAAGTGGGGGCCACTGCACCCTTTGGGTCTGTGCTCAACTGCTCCATGAAGCACACAGACATGGGGATGCTGCAAAGGGAGCACCAGAACCTCCAAGAGCTCTTTGTGAGCAGGACTTGTCAGCTCACAGACAAACTGGAGGCAGAAAGAGAAACCAACAGGAACCTCCAGGAAGAAAAAGAGGCTTCACAAAAAGAAGTGGAGATGTTGAAAGTTGAGCTTCAAGCTCAGCAGGCGCTCAACATGAAGCTCTCCACAGAACTCCAGGAGATCAAAAGCTGTGCTTGGAACCACTGGAAAGCAGCATGGGCTGCCCCGTCCAATCATGAGCAGGAAATCTACCTGGAGAAGTTTCTGGAAACAGAGGAAAAACCCTCAGAGGAGCTGCTCTGTGACAGCAACGTCAACATGGACGAGTCAAGGTAATTTTTGATCTACTCGTGCTTTTTATTCTGCTTTTTATACTTCACTATTACCACTCTGTGCTTTTATTCTTCTACTTATTCTTCCACCTCATGGGCTTCCTCTGTCATTCAATTAATGAATCAAAGTTTATTTATTTTGCACCTTTCATACACTTAAATTGTAGATCATGCTTGACAGAAATTTGCTTATGGGATTGACAAAAGTTGAAAATGATAAAAAGGTTTAGAGACTAATGCACACACAAGTATTTTAATAAAAATTATAAAAAAGATGATAACATTAGAGTCAGAAATAAAAACATAGCACAGGAGGGAACCGTTTTTAAAATATACACCATTCAATTAGCATTAAAACAATGTAATCTAACAACCCTAAAAATGTGAGAAATCATAATGCACTACATAAAAGCCAGATTGAACAGATTAGTATTTATAACTTGCATTTAAAAATTGTGATAATCTCGGCTCCTCTCAGTTCTTACTGCAGGCTGTTCCACGGCCTTGGAGAAGAAAAACTGAAAGATTGGTCTCCAAACTTTTTAGTTTTGCACTTCGGAAACAGTTAAAAGTGTAGTACCAGAGGATCTGACTGGGTTCATAAACTAAAACCAGCTCTGATAGGTAGTTAGGGACGAAGTAGTGTAGTGCTCTATAAACTAATACAATAATTTAAAAATCAATGCAAAAACCAACAGGCGATCATTGATGACTGTACTGTGTACTGTATGTGTGTGTAAACTGAATTGTTCTTCACGGATTGTATCTGTATCTGTAGGTGTGTGACGATTGCTGAGGATGAAGAGCAGACTCTGAATCTGCTGAATCAGCAGCTGAGTCTGTGGAGAAACTCCTTCAGTGAAGAAGAACAAACATGGGTCAACCTGGAAGAGATTCTGACATGCTGCGTTTAAGGAAACCAGAGTGGATGAAAGAGTGATTGTGAACAATGAAGGATGACCCAGACCTTAACGCCACGCCCCTCTTCCTCCCCCTCCGTCCATAGACACCATTTTTTTCTGGCCTTAACTGTGTGATATATAATGTTTGTATATGTGAATAAATGAGTAAATAAATGAAAATTAAACACACATTTATATTGTTGTCTTTTTCTGTCACATTAAGTTTGGTTCAACTCAAAGTGCTGTGAGTAAAGTCCACACAAAAATACAGTGCCTTGCGAAAGTATTTGGCCCCCTTGAAATTTTCGACCTTTTGCCACATTTCAGCCTTCAAACATAGATTTAAAACGGTAATTTTTTGTGAAGAAACAACAAGTGGGACACAATCATGAAGTGAAACGAAATTTATTGGATATTTCAAACATTTTTAACAAATAACAAACTGAAAAATTGGGCGTGCAAAATTATTATTAAGTTAATACTTTGTAGCGCCACCTTTTGCTGCGATAACTGCTGTAAGTCTCTTGGGGAATGTCTATCAGTTTTGCACATTGAGAGACTGGAATATTTGCCCATTCCTCCTTGCAAAACAGCTCGAGCTCAGTGACGTTGGATGGACAGCGTTTGTGAACAGCAGTTTTCAGTTGTTTCCACAGATTCTCGATTGGATTCAGGTCTGGACTTTGACTTGGCCGTTCTAACACCTGGATATGTTTATTTGTGAACCACTCCATTGTAGATTTTGCTTTATGTTTTGGATCATTGTCTTGTTGGAAGACAAATCTCCGTCCCAGTCTCAGGTCTTTTGCAGACTCCATCAGGTTTTCTTCCAGAAAAGTCCTGTATTTGGCTCCATCCATCTTCCCATCAATTTTAACTATCTTCCCTGTCCCTGCTGAAGAAAAGCAGGCCCAAACCATGATGCTGCCACCACCATGTTTGACAGTGGGGATGGTGTGTTCAGGGTGATGAGCTGTGTTGTGTTTACGCCAAACATAACGTTTTGCATTGTTGCCAAAAAGTTCGATTTTGGTTTCGTCCGACCAGAACACCTTCTTCCACATGTTTGGTGTGTCTCCCAGGTGGCTTGTGGCAAACTTTAAATGACACTTTTTATGGATATCTTTAAGAAATGGCTTTCTTCTTGCCACTCTTCCATAAAGGCCAGAGTTGTGCAGTATACGACTGATTGTTGTCCTGTGGACAGAGTCTCTCACCTCAGCTGTACATTTCTGCAGTTCATCCAGAGTGATCATGGGCCTCTTGGCAGCATCTCTGATCAGTTTTCTCCTTGTATGAGCTGAAAGTTTGGAGGGACGGCCAGGTCTTTGTAGATTTGCAGTGGTCTGATACTCCTTCCATTTCAATATTATCGCTTGCACAGTGCTCCTTGGGATGTTTAAAGCTTGGGAAATCTTTTTGTATCCAAATCCTGCTTTAAACTTCTCCACAACAGTATCTCGGACCTGCCTGGTGTGTTCCTTGGTCTTCATGATGCTCTCTGCGCTTTAAACTGACCTCTGAGACCATCACAGAGCAGGTGCATTTATACGGAGACTTGATTACACACAGGAGGATTCTATTTATCATCATTAGTCATTTAGGTCAACATTGGATCATTCAGAGATCCTCACTGAACTTTTGGAGAGAGTTTGCTGCACTGAAAGTAAAGGGGCTGAATAATTTTGCACGCCCAATTTTTCAGTTTTTTATTTGTTAAAAATGTTTGAAATATCCAATAAGTTTCGTTTCACTTCATGATTGTGTCCCACTTGTTGTTGATTCTTCACAAAAAATTACAGTTTTATATCTTTATGTTTGAAGCCTGAAATGTGGCAAAAGGTCGAAAAGTTCAAGGGGGCCGAATACTTTCGCAAGGCACTGTATATGACAGTTGTGTCTTGTTTTGATACTTGTATTTTTCCATTTGTATTATTACTAGATTATGTAAAATCTTAAAATAAGAACATTTTACTTATGAAACTCCAGGTGCGGCCCTTTGATTATTTGTCAAACATCTTAAAATGAGTAAAATGCTTGATTTAAGCCTCAATGTACTCAATACTAGCTTTTAATACTCAACAACAAGACTATTCAACATCATAAGATAATTAAGTAATAATTATCTTAAAACTAGCAAAATTATCTTGCCTGACAAATTCATTTTGAGCAAAAATAACATGTCAGCCAAAAACAAGAAATTTTTGCCTTAAATTGTTGTGTTGGGTTCTTTTACAAATAAAGACCGCTGCTTTGGGTGAACACGGAGCCTCTTTATTATCATGGCTGCCACACATACCTTCTTCACTCCTGTCCTTTTCCTGCAGTACACACGCACACCTCTATGCATGGTCTGCCCCTAGTGGTAACACACGTAACAACATTCTGGATAACACTACATCCCCCTTACTGAAGTTAGGTTGACCCTTCTCAGCTGTAAACACACAAAACACATTTAGAATATGAAATTGTCTCAGTTCACATTGTTCACCTACTATATTAGGGCAAATAAAACATCTTTACATTTTAACAAACCCATACCATTTTTTGTTTTTCTTTTGAACAATTATTACATAAACAATATAACATTCTTATGTAAAACATCCCATATTGCATTTTTAAAGCAATTGTGCATATCAGAAACATTGGCATAACTTTTACAAATTTAACCTTTCTGGTTTTTTCACCTCCCTACCAGACCTAGTTCGGACAACACCTTGTTGTGCTTTAGGCTCAGAAACAGCCTCTCTAGGAATGCTCTTCTCATTAGACTGAGTCAGCTGTTGTTCAGTCTGAGTCTCTGACATGGGTATAGGCATGAGATGACTGCGGTTACTTCTGATTGTCCCATGTGGTCCACTGATGACATAGGACCGTGGGGTTTGGTGGACAGATGTCACTGTGCCCTGTGCTTTTGCATCAGTAATCCAAACTGAGTGTCCAGGTAACAGTTTGTCCAAATCTCTCGTTCTGTGCCTTGCATTGAAACGCTCTGTTTGTCTCAACCTTCTCTCCCTCTCCACATGACGCACCTGTCGTAGATCTGGCACACATGGCTGCAAAGCCTCTGGAAGCATTGGCAAGGTGGTACGGAGTCTACGCCCCATAAGAAGCTGTGCTGGGCTGTAGCCGTTTGCCAGCGCTGTGGTTCTGTCAGCCAATAGTGCCCTGTACGGATCACTCGCTTTCTTGAGGAGGTCCTTAACCGTCCTGACATCCCTTTCCGCCTCGCCATTGCTCTGGGGGTATCTGGAACTACTGGTGATATGCTCAAAACAGTATTCCTTTGCAAAGTGTTCCATTTCCCGACACGAAAACTGCGGACCATTGTCTGTGATCAGTGTCTCTGGTATCCCATGACGTGCAAACATTGACTTCAAATGCACAATTACAGTGACAGAGCGAGTTGGACTGAGCTGGGCAATCTTTACGTACCTAGAGAAGTAGTCTATTAGTAACAGGTAGCTTTTATCTTTCAGAGTAAACAAATCAGCCCCTAACTTCTGCCATGGCCTTTCTGGTAGATCTGTGGGCATTAAAGGCTCTCTCACATTGACTCTTTCTTGTATGCACTGTCTGCATTTGAGAACAAGTTCACTGATCTGGTTGCTTAAACCCGGCCACCATACTGCCTGACGGGCGCGCTCTCTGCATTTTACCACCCCCTGGTGACCCTCGTGTATCTTGTCCAAAACTCCATTTCTCATGATTGCATGGATGACCAACCTTGTGCCTCTCAGTAGTAGTCCATTGTGCACACTCAGGACGGCTCTCTCAGGCCAGTAGTGCTTCACTGCCCCCTGTAGATGGTTACAATCCAGCCAGCCTTCCACGCAGTGCTTCATGACTTGGGAGCAGACGCTGTCGGACCGCAGCTGTCCTTGAAGATCTGCCAGATATTTGCTGCTTGCAGGAAGACCCTCTAGCACAGACTCAACATAAATGTTAGTGTTCTCCATAAGATCAGTGTCTGTGTGAATAACACTGTTTGTGAGCGGTAAGCGTGAGAGTGTGTCAGCTGTGGTGAGACTTTTGCCAGGGATGTGCTTTATAGTGTACGCGTACCTCATTAGGCGCATGCGAAATCTCTGAATCCTTGGTGGAAGTGCATCCAAAGCTTGTCCTCCCAGTAGACTCACTAGTGGTTTGTGGTCAGTTTCAAGTTCAAAGTGCAGGCCAAGAATAAAGTCATTAAACCTCTCGCATGCCCAGGTGAGAGCCAGCGCTTCCTTTTCTAGCTGCGCGTAGCGCTGCTCTGTCGGTGTCAGTGATCGGGAAGCGTAAGCAACTGGTGACCACACATCTCCCTCCCGCTGTAACATGACCGCCCCCAGCCCATATGAAGAGGCATCAGCAGAGATCTTCTGTGGTTTGTTCGGGTCATAGAGCTGTAGCACGGGAGCAGAAGACAATTCTTGTTTCAAGTTGTGAAACGCCTTCTGTTGATCTTGCCCCCAATACCACATGTTCTTGGCTGAAAGCAAGTCTCTCAATGGCTTGTCTTTTTCCGACAGGTTTGGAATAAACTTCCCAAGTTGGTTCACCATCCCGAGAAAGCTCCTGAGCTCACTCACGTTGCTCGGCTCCTTCATGTCCTGAACAGCTTGGGTTTTTTCGGGATCAGGACTCATTCCTACTGCTGAGACAATAAACCCAAGGAATTTGACTTTTCTTTTGCCAAACTCGCATTTCGACATATTTAATGTAACACCTGCTTTCTCCGCTCGCTCCAGGACGGCATGCAGTCTTTTGTCATGCTGCTCCATGGTGGATCCCCAGACCAGGATATCGTCCATGTGACAGACGACTCCCTCGAGACCCGCTGTAACCTCCGTCACCATCATATTTTGGAAATGTTCGGGCGCACTGGAAATATCAAATGGCAAACGGTTGAAGTGGTATCTGCCAAATGGCGTAATGAACGTGGTGAGGGGGGCCGACTCTTTGGACAGTGGTATTTGCCAAAAGCCCATGTTGGCGTCGAGCTTTGAAAAGTACTGAGCGCCTGTAAGCATGCCTAGTGTTTGCTCCACAGAGGGGAGGATGTATCTTTCACGACACACTGACTCGTTTAATGGTGTCATGTCCACACAGATACGCACTTTTTCTTTGTCCTTTTTGGGTGCCACAACCATGCCACAGCACCAATCTGTTGGCTCCTCGACACGACTAATCACTCCCAACCTTTCCATCCTCTCCAGCTCCTCTTTGACTTTGCCCATGAGCGGCAGTGGCACACGCCTTGGCACCTTGAGTGAAAAGGGCTTTGCATCAGGTTTTAATTTAATTGTGTATGGCTTCTGAGTGAGCCCAAGACCATTGCATAACCTGGGATACACTTTACTCACTGTCTCTTGGTCTATACTATAAACTCTGGTGATTAGTTTCAGTCTCACAGAAGCTGATCTGCTTAGTAGTGCCACGCGTAAGTTTCTGACTACATAGATTTTCTCAATCGTGCTTCTGTCGCCATGTATGAGAGTCTCTGTGGTAGACCCTAACACATGCAGTGCAGATCCTCCTGGGCCATAGAGTGGTTTTTGTGCTTTCTCCAACTGTTCATTTTTGCCTTTGCAGTCTTTGAATATAAGTTCAGAAATAGATGTGACATCCGCCCCGGAATCTAGCTTGAAAGTCACTCTTTTTCCTCTCACAGTTATGTCCGCTAGCCATGGTTCTTCTCCAAAATCCACTTCACCCAGGAAAAGTCCATCTGCATTTTCAGTGACCTCATTCACAGTCGGGTTGGACCTACAGACCCTACCATAGTGCCCACGTTTCCCACAGTTATGGCATTCTGCATTTTTAGCCGGGCATTGTGCTGCTGCATGAGCTGGTGTTTTGCCACACTTGAAACATGTCTTACTGTCCTGTTTTGTCTGTTGAGGCTTTGGGGACCTGAACTGTTTTTGGTCTTTGTTTTTAAACCTGTTCAGTTTGGTTTTTCTGACGTGAACTGTATCCATAGCTGCTTTGCTGGCACTAGCTTCACATCTTAAGTCAGTCTGTTGTCGTTTTATTTCCTCTGATTGTCTAGCCATTGTGATAGCTTTAGCCAGTGTAAGATTTTTGTCAAGCTGCATTCTTTCTGACAGTGACGAATCTTTCAGCCCCACTACAATCCTATCTCTCAGTAAGTCTTCATGAAGTGCACCATACTCACAGTTTTCTGCTAGTGCATAGAGTGCTGTTATAAACGCATCCACTGGTTCTGATGGCTGTTGTACTCTCTTGTTAAATTTAGCTCGTTCATAAATCACATTCTTTCTTGGAACAAAATGTCTATCAAAAGCTGTTTTAACGGCATCGTATTGCTGGCGCTGCACACTCGTTAGCTCGAGCCCTCTTAGCACGTCGTCAGCCTCATCTCCCATGCAATAAACCAGCGTATTCACTTGGTTTGCATCTGTAGAGTTATTCAGGTTACTTGCCAGTCTAAAAAGCTCAAAACGTCTTATCCATTTCTCCCATTCTTGGGGTTTTGCGAAGTCGAAGGGCTCCGGTGGTTTAATGGTAAAGGTAGCCGCCGCCATTATCGGACCTGTCGGCATGGTCCCTCGGGCTGCTACTCCTGCCGCTGAAACAGCCGTCGCCGCTTCCTCTTGGTCGTCCATTGTCGCTAGCCGATTGCAAAGCTGACTATTATCTCCTCAAAGCAATCCAACTTCTGACACCATGTTGTGTTGGGTTCTTTTACAAATAAAGACCGCTGCTTTGGGTGAACACGGAGCCTCTTTATTATCATGGCTGCCACACATACCTTCTTCACTCCTGTCCTTTTCCTGCAGTACACACGCACACCTCTATGCATGGTCTGCCCCTAGTGGTAACACACGTAACAACATTCTGGATAACACTACAAAATTAGGAAATTATATCTTGCCTAGATTTCACTTTTTCCAGTGTAGGCACTGTGTACCTTGCCTACCCTGACTGCACGTCACTGTTTCTTTATAATCTTTGTGTATTTTGTAGTGATCTTGTGTATTTTTCTTTCATTTAGTGTCTTTGTTGTCATTTTGTGTTGTTGAGTAATTTTTAGAATTATTATAATTTTTTTTTACAAAGACTTACATTATAAAACGCCATATTTTAAAAAATTTTCACCTTTCTCAAACCAATTGGCTCAAGTGGTACGATGCCTCATGAGGCTTCATCTCAGCTTCACTAGTTAACACCACACACGTTTACATTGTTTTGTTAATTATTGTATTTTAAACCTGATTTTCTTCGTCTTTGAGTTACCTGGGGAGTGTCTTCCTGGTCTGGCAAGAGATGGTGGGGAGGGCGGCGCTGACTTTTATGCTAAGGCCCACACCCATCGGACCAGACCAAGTTCATTGACCTAATAGGGGATATTAGGAGTTCTTTATGTTAGTATTTAGTGTCTATTATGTTTTCCCGTGTGTGCGTTTGATGGGCTGATCACCCAGTATGCCTTTGTGTGTTAGTTGTGTTAACACCATAGTTTGTTACTCCTTGTAATTGAGTTATGTTTGGTTGACCTCTTTTAAGCCCTATAACAGAGACGGGCAACTTCTATCAGAGCTGGCCCACAAAAATGTGATTGTCTGATCCGAGGGCCACATTATCAACATTTAGCATGTCACAGAAGTTTCAAGCACTCAGACAAACCAACAAAAAGCCTTAAAAAGCCAGAAATATCTGGAACAAATGGACAAACGTGGTTACTGTTGCTAACACGAGACGATGAAATGGTTCAGAAGAGTCTGTTAACAGTACATTTTGACAGATATTACTGTATATCTCAAAATCCAGCATTGTTGTTTCTTTTCTTCTGTCAGCACTATCATTTCTGAATAAAATATCCCCTGTTCTGTACATCATTGTCCAAGTTACACATGCATATTCAGTGAATAGTTTAATAAGTGCTTTCAACAACTGTTTGTCACCTTCCTAAAGTGGGTAAAAAATAAAAAATAAAAAAAAACACAACAAATGATTGTGTTAAGAGACTGGTGTCCTAGCAGTCAGAGAACAGGACTGAAAGATTTTTGCAAGACCAGAGGGACTGGGCTCAAGTCCCTCAGGAAGCACTTTTGGGAAAATTTACACACAGAAATTAGATTTTATTACATACAGTACATGTGATTATTTATGTAGAGAAATATATTATTCATACATTTTTAGCCCGCACCACCCGGAAAGCCTCCTCCAAAAGCCCAGCCCACCTACAGGGGCTGCTAACCATCGAGGATACCCCACCGGTACCGGGGATCCCTAAGGGTAAGGCCCCCGGAGAGAGCCCACCCCCACCTCCAGACCCGGAGACAAGCTACCATCCAGCGGGGCTGCATAGCCCTGAGTGGCCTTTGGACAGGGATCCAAGTCACAATCCCCCCCCATTTGACTATGCAGCCGACCAACACACCACCACAACCAGCAAGACCGATACAGCACAGAAAGACACAGTGCAGCGAATCCCCAGCCCACAAAACTTTGTATTGGTAGTGTTAACTTCACTAACTATACACCTGCCACCCCACCCACACCTGCAAAAATGTGCATGTGCCTGAAATACAATATTAAAAATGTTTGGTGTGAAAGGGAGTTTGATTTGAACCATTGGGTTAAACTGATTGTTTACAGTTCTGCATCAGGTTACTATGGAGACAGAATAACTCAGCTTTCATCTCTTAGTTACAGTTATTTCCAGTGGAAAATTTGAGCATTTTTCAGCTTTGGTGAAGCCTGATAGACTAAAGTTACATGACTTTGTACTATTTTAGGACTTTTACTCAAAGGTATTAGATCTGCAGCAAAATTTAGTGTATTTATCAACAAATTATTGTTTTGACTCCATCAGTAACAGATCCAAATCTGTTAGAGGAGCTTGACTGTCAGCGTGAGAAAGTTGAACAGTTTCGAAACGTTCTGCAAGAGAGGGAAGCCTTTTGGGGTGAAAAGTTTGTTCATTTCAACAACATGGAGCCCTTAAAAAAACATGTGAGGTCTGGGGCCCCTGAGGTGGGGGCCACTGCACCCTTTGGGTCTGTGCTCAACTGCTCCATGAAGCACACAGACATGGGGATGCTGCAAAGGGAGCACCAGAACCTCCAAGAGCTCTTTGTGAGCAGGACTTGTCAGCTCACAGACAAACTGGAGGCAGAAAGAGAAACCAACAGGAACCTCCAGGAAGAAAAAGAGGCTTCACAGAAAGAAGTGGAGATGTTGAAAGTTGAGCTTCAAGCTCAGCAGGTGCTCAACATGAAGCTCTCCACAGAACTTCAGGAGAGGAATAGCTGTGCTTGGAACCATTGGAATGCAGCATGGGCTGCCCCGTCCAATCATGAGCAGGAAATCTACCTGGAGAAGGTTCTGGAAACAGAGGAAAAACCCTCAGAGGAGCTGCTCTGTGACAGCAACGTCAACATGGACGAGTCAAGGTAATTTTTGATCTACTCGTGCTTTTTATTCTGCTTTTTATACTTCACTATTATCACTCTGTGCTTTTATTCTTCTACTTATTCTTCCACCTCATGGGCTTCCTCTGTCATTCAATTAATGAATCAAAGTTTATTTATTTTGCACCTTTCATACACTTAAATTGTAGATCATGCTTGACAGAAATTTGCTTATGGGATTGACAAAAGTTGAAAATGATAAAAAGGTTTAGAGACTAATGCACACACAAGTAATTCAATAAAGATTATAAAAAAGATGATAACATTAGAGTCAGAAATAAAAACAGCACAGGAGGGAACCGTTTTTAAAATATAAACCATTCAATTAGCATTAAAACAATGTAATCTAACAACCCTAAAAATGTGAGAAATCATAATACACTACATAAAAGCCAGATTGAACAGATTATTATTTATAACTTGCATTTAAAAATTGTGATAATCTCGGCTCCTCTCAGTTCTTACTGCAGGCTGTTCCACGGCCTTGGAGAAGAAAAACTGAAAGATTGGTCTCCAAACTTTTTAGTTTTGCACTTTGGAAACAGTTAAAAGTGTAGTACCAGAGGATCTGACTGGGTTCATAAACTAAAACCAGCTCTGATAGGTAGTTAGGGACGAAGTAGTGTAGTGCTCTATAAACTAATACAATAATTTAAAAATCAATGCAAAAACCAACAGGCGATCATTGATGACTGTACTGTGCACTGTATGTGTGTGTAAACTGAATTGTTCTTCACGGATTGTATCTGTATCTGTAGGTGTGTGACGATTGCTGAGGATGAAGAACAGACTCTGAATCTGCTGAATCAGCAGCTGAGTCTGTGGAGAAACTCCTTCAGTGAAGAAGAACAAACATGGGTCAACCTGGAAGAGATTCTGACATGCTGCGTTTAAGGAAACCAGAGTGGATGAAAGAGTGATTGTGAACAATGAAGGATGACCCAGACCTTAACGCCACGCCCCTCTTCCTCCCCCTCCGTCCATAGACACCATTTTTTTCTGGCCTTAACTGTGTGATATATAATGTTTGTATATGTAAATAAATGAAAAGAAAACACACATTTATATTGTTGTCTTTTTCTGTCACATTAAGTTTGGTTCAACTCAAGGTGCTGTAAGTAAAGTCCACACACAAATATATGGGAAGTAGGGGTGTGATGTTACACTCAGCTCACGAGACGAGACACGATATTGGGTTCATAAGAACGAGATGAGACGAGATTTTAAGAAAACTACAATGACAAAATATATGACTGGACCAAAAGACTTATTTACCGAGTTGCACATGCATTTTTAAATGTTTTCTTCCACAAAATGAAACTAAAATGTATAAAAGTTCAAATAAAATAACTAAAATTTAATATTTCTTTCTTTTTTTCAAGTGCAAACAATATTATGTGCAAAACCATATCAAAGTTCTGTCAATACAGAGTGCAAATAGTGCAAACAGAGCCTGACCAAGTATGTCATTAACAACATGCTGCAACTACACAACCATGTTCTTTTAACTGTTAATACACAAACTGAAACTAGAACAAAAATGTACTCCTCTTCCTCTTCTTCTTTTCCTTCTCCTGCTTTAGGTTCTGGCAGGCTAGACGTAGCAAAGGCTCATTACTGCCCCCACAGATCAATAATAGAAGTTTGGATAGCTCACAAAAAAAATAAATAAATCTTGCAAGACAGATTTTTAACGAGACAAGGAATCTCGTTGAATTTAATCTTGCAGAATCTAGTGGCACAAGGTCTCGTCACACCCCTAAAGGGAAGTGTTCTCATACGCCAGTGAGTCTCAAACTTTTTTGGCTCGAGTCCCCCTATATGTCCGACTACTACATTTTGTTCAGAATTCTGTGAAAAAACAACTATAGAGCATAATGACGGAATGAATGAGTGATAACACATTTTAAAGAATATCATTTTCTTAATAAGTGGAATGAAACAGTATTTAGTGCCTGATTATTTCCAGTCATCTTCCTCTTGGTGTGGAACCAAGACTGACCTTTGTATTTTCAATTCATGTTCCAACCAAAATCATTTCTATCATCATTTTCTGTGTTTTCTGTGTCATTTTGTTGTTGTTTCTTTGTTCTTCAGCATGTTTTTTCTTATTTTGTGTATTTTTGTTGTTGCTTTTGTGTGTTGTTAGTATTATTTAAATTATTCTCTTAAAGTGTGTGTGTTTTTGGTGTCGTCTGGTTGTTCTTTTTATGTCATTTTGTATGTTTCTTTACAGTGAAGTGCCGTGAGCACTAGAGTTGGGTAGGCAGGGCATTGCAAATCGAGACCACCAATGTCAACACTAATGACAATTCCATACGTTTCTGCTGGCAAGTGTTAATTCAATTCAATTTTATTTGTATAGCGCATTTTACAACAAAGTCATCTCAATGCGCTTATCAAATTATAAAATTCACAATAAGAAAGGAAAAAACCCAACAAGATCCACATGAACAAGCATTTAGCCATCGAACAAAAAGAAACATTATTTACAAATATTCAATATAGCCTCCATACTCTCCCAACAAGATACATCTCATGACACGACAGCGCATCCGTTGTTTGTGTTGGAAACACAGAAACATGGAGAAAATGGCAACAACAACAACAACTCGAAAAAGTCTCAGTGAGGAGCATCCACCAAGCTAATCCTTCTTTTCACTGTGGAAAATACAAACAATTTCCTGACCTTACCTTTGCTGAAGGTCTGGTAGCTCAGGTGTTGGTCTCCCATCTTTTAAAAGTGTCGTTTTTCCTCAAAAGAAAGTTTCTCTATCGTCTCTAGGGCTGTCGTCCTGCCTGTATTTTTATCCAGCCCTCTAGCTAGAGAACGTAGCAGCAGCCAGCCACGCTGTATCAATTCACTAATGCACTCTGAAGGTACGTAATTATATTATAATTAAAAAAATAATCAAAAAATCAATTCACCCATGGGTAGGCACTGTGTACCTTGCCTACCCTGACTGCACGTCACTGTTTCTCTATAATCTTTGTGTATTTTGTAGTGATCTTGTGTATTTTTCTTTCATTTAGTGTCTTTGTTGTCATTTTGTGTTGTTGAGTAATTTTTAGAATTATTATAATTTTTTTTTACAAAAACTTACATTATAAAATGCCATATTTTTAAAATTTTTCACCTTTCTCAAACCAATTGGCTCAAGTGGTACGATGCCTCATGAGGCTTCATCTCACCTTCACTAGTTACACCACACACGTTTACATTGTTTTGTTAATTATTGTATTTTAAACCTGATTTTCTTCGTCTTTGAGTTACCTGGGGAGTGTCTTCCTGGTCTGGCAAGAGATGGTGGGGAGGGCGGCGCTGACTTTTATGCTAAGGCCCACACCCATCGGACCAGACCAAGCTCATTGACCTAATAGGGGATATTAGGAGTTCTTTATGTTAGTATTTAGTTAGTGTCTATTATGTTTTCCTGTGTGTGCGTTTGATGGGCTGATCACCCAGTATGCCTTTGTGTGTTGGTTGTGTTAACACGATAGTTTGTTACTCCTTGTAATTGAGTTATGTTTGGTTGAGCTCTTTTAAGCCCTATAACAGAGAAGGGCAACTTCTATCAGAGCTGGCCCACAAAAATGTGATTGTCTGATCCGAGGGCCACATTATCAACATTTAGCATGTCACAGAAGTTTCAAGCACTCAGACAAACCAACAAAAAGCCTTAAAAAGCCAGAAATATCTGGAACAAATGGACAAACATGTGGTTACTGTTGCTAACACGAGACGATGAAATGGTTCAGAAGAGTCTGTTAACAGTACATTTTGACAGATATTACTGTATATCTCAAAATCCAGCTCTGTTGTTTCTTTTCTTCAGTCAGCACTATCATTTCTGAATAAAAAATCCCCTGTTCTGTACATCATTGTCCAAGTTACACGTGCATATTCAGTGAATAGTTTAATAAGTGCTTTCAACAACTGTTTGTCACCTTCCTAAAGTGGGTAAAAAATAAAAAATAAAAAAAAACACAACAAATGATAGTGTTAAGAGACTGGTGTCCTAGCAGTCAGAGAACAGGACTGAAAGATTTTTGCAAGACCAGAGGGACTGGGCTCAAGTCCCTCAGGAAGCACTTTTGGGAAAATTTACACACAGAAATTAGATTTTATTACATACAGTACATGTGATTATTTATGTAGAGAAATATATTATTCATACATTTTTAGCCTGCACCACCCGGAAAGCCTCCGCCAAAAGCCCAGCCCGCCTACAGGGCCTGCTAACCATCGAGGATACCCCACCGGTACCGGGGATCCCTAAGGGCAAGGCCCCCGGAGAGAGCCCAGACCCGGAGACAAGCTACATCCAGCGGGGCTGCATAGCCCTGAGCGGCCTGCGGACAGGGATCCAGGTCAAAACCCCCCCCCCCCGCCCCCCAGACACCCCCCCCCCCCCATTATTTGACGATGCACCCGACCAACACACCACCACAACCAGCAAGACCGATACAGCACAGAAAGACACAGTGCAGCGAATCCCCAGCCCACAAAACTTTGTATTGGTAGTGTTAACTTTACTAACTATACACCTGCCACCACACCCACACCTGCAAAAATGTGCATGTGCCTGATATACAATATTAAAAATGTTTGGTGTGAAAGGGAGTTTGATTTGACCTAATGGGTTAAACTGTTTGTTTACAGTTCTGCATCAGGTTACTATGGAGACAGAATAACTCAGCTTTCATCTCTTAGTTACAGTTATTTCCAGATGTACATTTGAGCAGTTTTCAGCTTTGGTGAAGCCTGATAGACTAAAGTTACATGACTTTATACTATTTTAGGACTTTTTACAGCAAAATTTAGTGTATTTATCAACAAATTATTGTTTTGACTCCATCAGTAACAGATCCAAATCTGTTAGAGGAGCTTGACTGTCAGCGTGAGAAAGTTGAACAGTTTCGAAACGTTCCGCAGGAGAGGGAAGCCTTTTGGGGTGAAAAGTTTGTTCATCTCAACAACATGGAGCCCTTAAAAAAACACATGAGGTCTGGGGCCCTTGAGGTGGAGGCCACTGCACCCTTTGGGTCTGTGCTCAACTGCTCCATGAAGCACACAGACATGGGGATGCTGCAAAGGGAGCACCAGAACCTCCAAGAGCTCTTTGTGAGCAGGACTTGTCAGCTCACAGACAAACTGGAGGCAGAAAGAGAAACCAACAGGAACCTCCAGGAAGAAAAAGAGGCTTCACAGAAAGAAGTGGAGATGTTGAAAGTTGAGCTTCAAGCTCAGCAGGCGCTCAACATGAAGCTCTCCACAGAACTCCAGGAGATGAAAAGCTGTGCTGGGAACCACTGGAATGCAGCATGGGCTGCCCCGTCCAATCATGAGCAGGAAATCTACCTGGAGAAGGTTCTGGAAACAGAGGAAAAACCCTCAGAGGAGCTGCTCTGTGACAGCAACGTCAACATGGACGAGTCAAGGTAATTTTTGATCTACTCGTGCTTTTTATACTTCACTATTATCACTCTGTGGTTTTATTCTTCTATTTATTCTTCCACCTCATGGGCTTCCTCTGTCATTCAATTAATGAATCAAACTTTATTTATTTTGCACCTTTCATACACTTAAATTGTAGATCATGCTTGATAGAAATTTGCTTATGGGATTGACAAAAGTTGAAAATGATAAAAAGGTTTAGAGACTAATGCACACACAAGTATTTTAATAAAAATTATAAAAAAGATGAAAACATTAGAGTCAGAAATAAAAACATAGCACAGGAGGGAACCGTTTTTAAAATATAAACCATTCAATTAGCATTAAAACAATATAATCTAACAACCCTAAAAATGTGAGAAATCATAATACACTACATAAAAGCCAGATTGAACAGATTATTATTTATAGCTTGCATTTATAAATTGTGATAATCTCGGCTCCTCTCAGATCTTACTGCAGGCTGTTCCACGGCCTTGGAGAAGAAAAACTGAAAGATTGGTCTCCAAACTTTTTAGTTTTGCACTTCGGAAACAGTTAAAAGTGTAGTACCAGAGGATCTGACTGGGTTCATAAACTAAAACCAGCTCTGATAGGTAGTTAGGGACGAAGTAGTGTAGTGCTCTATAAACTAATACAATAATTTAAAAATCAATGCAAAAACCAACAGGCGATCATTGATGACTGTACTGTGTACTGTATGTGTGTGTAAACTGAATTGTTCTTCACGGATTGTATCTGTATCTGTAGGTGTGTGACGATTGCTGAGAATGAAGAGCAGACTCTGAATCTGCTGAATCAGCAGCTGAGTCTGTGGAGAAACTCCTTCAGTGAAGAAGAACAAACATGGGTCAACCTGGAAGAGATTCTGACATGCTGCGTTTAAGGAAACCAGAGTGGATGAAAGAGTGATTGTGAACAATGAAGGATGACCCAGACCTTAACGCCACGCCCCTCTTCCTCCCCCTCCGTCCATACACACCATTTTTTTCTGGCCTTAACTGTGTGATATATAATGTTTGTATATGTGAATAAATGAGTAAATAAGTGAAAAGAAAACACACATTTATATTGTTGTCTTTTTCTATCACATTAAGTTTGGTTCAACTCAAAGTGCTGTGAGTAAAGTCCACACACAAATACAGTGCCTTGCGAAAGTATTCGGCCCCCTTGAACTTTTCGACCTCTTGCCACATTTCAGCCTTCAAACATAGATTTAAAACGGTAATTTTTTGTGAAGAAACAACAAGTGGGACACAATCATGAAGTGAAACAAAATTTATTGGATATTTTAAACATTTTTAACAAATAAAAAACTGAAAAATTGGGCGTGCAAAATTATTATTAAGTTAATACTTTGTAGCGCCACCTTTTGCTGCGATAACTGCTGTAAGTCTCTTGGGGAATGTCTCTATCAGTTTTGCACATTGAGAGACTGGAATATTTGCCCATTCCTCCTTGCAAAACAGCTCGAGCTCAGTGACGTTGGATGGACAGCGTTTGTGAACAGCAGTTTTCAGTTGTTTCCACAGATTCTCGATTGGATTCAGGTCTGGACTTTGACTTGGCCGTTCTAACACCTGGATATGTTTATTTGTGAACCACTCCATTGTAGATTTTGCTTTATGTTTTGGATCATTGTCTTGTTGTTAGACAAATCTCCGTCCCAGTCTCAGGTCTTTTGCAGACTCCATCAGGTTTTCTTCCAGAATGGTCCTGTATTTGGCTCCATCCATCTTCCCATCAATTTTAACTATCTTCCCTGTCCCTGCTGAAGAAAATCAGGCCCAAACCATGATGCTGCCACCACCATGTTTGACAGTGGGGATGGTGTGTTCAGGGTGATGAGCTGTGTTGCAAAAAGTTCGATTTTGGTTTCGTCCAACCAGAACACCTTCTTCCACATGTTTGGTGTGTCTCCCAGGTGGATTGTGGCAAACTTTAAATGACAGTTTTTATGGATATCATTAAGAAATGGCTTTCTTCTTGCCACTCTTCCATAAAGGCCAGAGTTGTGCAGTATACGACTGATTGTTGTCCTGTGGACAGAGTCTCTCACCTCAGCTGTACATTTCTGCAGTTCATCCAGAGTGATCATGGGCCTCTTGGCAGCATCTCTGATCAGTTTTCTCCTTGTATGAGCTGAAAGTTTGGAGGGACGGCCAGGTCTTTGTAGATTTGCAGTGGTCTGATACTCCTTCCATTTCAATATTATCGCTTGCACAGTGCTCCTTGGGATGTTTAAAGCTTGGGAAATCTTTTTTTATCCAAATCCGGCTTTAAACTTCTCCAAAACAGTATCTCGTACCTGCCTGGTGTGTTCCTTGGTCTTCATGATGCTCTCTGCGCTTAAAACTGACCTCTGAGACCATCACAGAGCAGGTGCATTTATACGGAGACTTGATTACACACAGGAGGATTCTATTTATCATCATTAGTCATTTAGGTCAACATTGGATCATTCAGAGATCCTCACTGAACTTTTGGAGAGAGTTTGCTGCACTGAAAGTAAAGGGGCTGAATAATTTTGCACGCCCAATTTTTCAGTTTTTTATTTGTTAAAAATGTTTGAAATATCCAATAAGTTTCGTTTCACTTCATGATTGTGTCCCACTTGTTGTTGATTCTTCACAAAAAATTACAGTTTTATATCTTTATGTTTGAAGCCTGAAATGTGGCAAAAGGTCGAAAAGTTCAAGGGGGCCGAATACTTTCGCAAGGCACTGTATATGACAGTTGTGTCTTGTTTTGATACTTGTATTTTTCCATTTGTATTATTACTAGATTATGTAAAAACTTAAAATAAGAACATTTTACTTATGAAACTCCAGGTGCGGTCCTTTGATTATTTGTCAAACATCTTAAAATGAGTAAAATGCTTGATTTAAGCCTCAATGTACTCAATACTAGCTTTTAATACTCAACAAGACTATTCAACCTTATAAGATAATTAAGTAATAATTATCTTAAAACTAGCTAAATTATCTTGCCTGACAAATTCATTTTGAGCAAAAATAACTTGTCAGCCAAAAACAAGAATTTTTTGCCTTAAATTAGGAAATTATATCTTGCCTAGATTTCACTTTTTCCAGTGTAGGCACTGTGTACCTTGCCTACCCTGACTGCACGTCACTGTTTCTCTATAATCTTTGTGTATTTTGTAGTGATCTTGTGTATTTTTCTTTCATTTAGTGTCTTTGTTGTCATTTTGTGTTGTTGAGTAATTTTTAGAATGATTATAATTTTTTTTACAAAAATTAACATTATAAAACCCCATATTTTTAAAATTTTTCACCTTTCTCAAACCAATTGGCTCAAGTGGTACGATGCCTCATGAGGCTTCATCTCACCTTCACTAGTTAACACCACACACGTTTACATTGTTTTTATCACTTCCACCTCGTCTTATTTAATAAAACGTCATTCAGAGTTCTTTATACTGATGGCTTGAAAGTTTAATATTGTACATAGCTTGAGCATAACACCACTGTTTTCACCGACGCCACCGTCGAACTAAAAACACAACATAAGAATACCATAAGGTAGAAACAAGGTGTAAAATAAAGACATAAAATTGCATAAAATATATAAAACATACCTCGCTGGCTGACCCACAACTACAAGGCAGAAATGAGGTCTTATTTAGCACTTTTGTTGTTTTAAACCGTGGCCTTGATAAGCCAAGCTGTGTTTCTTGCTTGGGGTGTGCATCACTCTAAAACGTCCCAGCAGAACCAACATAACAAATAATTGTTCCTACCTGGGAATATTCACATAAATGTCCTGATGACATGCAAAAATATGCTTAAGGTAAAATAAAATACATAAAACTGTCCTGATGACATGCAAAAATATGCTTAAGGCAAAATAAAATACATAAAACAAAAGTATGGCAGTAAAACTCCCACCAATCACAACCTATTGTGATTTCCCTTTAAAATACAACATTATACAAACATATTCAATCTGCTTCTAGCAATAAAACTGTTTTGTGTACTGGTCTATCAAGATACACTGGTTTGACAGTCCTTTTTCCGTCCTTATTCAAGGTTGAATCGCTGAGCAAAAGCTTTACCTTTCTGACTCTTCCATCCGCACTAGGATATACTTCCGTTACTCTTGCCAATTTCCACTTGTACCTTGGAGAATTGTCCTCTTGAAGAATAACAATGTCATTCACCTTTGTGTTCCTTTTATCCTTTTGCCAGATTTGTCTCTGTTGAAGATTGAGAAGATATTCTTTCTTCCACCTTGTCCAGAATTCATTGGCTAAAAACTGAACTTGGCGCCATCTCTTTCTTAGGTACAGGTCCTGACTCACAAACTCGCCAGGAGGAGGCAGAAGGATACTGGATTTCATCATAAGAATATGATTTGGTGTAAGAGGTTCTACACTTGGATACTGTTAATGGTCTGCTATTGACAATAGCCATAACTTCATAAAGGAATGTTCTGAGGGAGGCACTATCAAGTCTCTTAGAGGACTGATCTAGAATAGCAGTTAAAACACTTCTAACAGTCCTTTTTTGCCTCTCCCAAACACCTCCCATGTGGCTTGAAGAGGGGGTATTCAGAACAAACTCACATCCATATTGTTTCAACTGTTCTTTGTTACAGTCTTTCAGTGCATTCAAAAACTCTCCCTTAGCACCTACAAAGTTAGTACCTTGGTCACACCTGATTTGTCTTACATGTCCACGAATAGAAATAAAACAACGTAACGCATTAATAAAAGCATCACTAGTAAGATCATCTAGCATTTCAATATGTATTGCTCTAAAACACATACATGTAAAGAGAAGACCATACCTTTTAAGTTCTTTTCTACCCTCTTTCACAAAAAAAGGTCCAAAACAGTCAATACCACAGTAGGAGAATGGGGGTGTTGTTTCCATTCGATCCTCTGGTAAGTCTGACATCCGTTGATCTTGAGTATTTCTTCTGTACTTTCTGCAGGATGTGCACTTGTAGATGTGTGAAGCAACTGCGCTGCTGCATCCTGTAATCCATAGGCCATTGGAACGCAGCTCGTTGACAGTTATTCCTCTTCCTTGATGCCGCACTTTCTCGTGGAAGTGTTTAATTAGTAAAGACGACACATGACTTGATTTTGTTAAACGTCCTCCCACCCTAAGTACTCCCTGCTCATCAACAAATGGACTTAGGTTGTGCAACTTGTGTGTCTTATCCTTAAGTTGAATGTCTTTTCCTTGTTTTAAGTCTCTGATTTCCTTGCTGAATGTGTTTTCTTGTGCAAGTTTTATTATGAACAGTTCTGCTTCTTCTATGTCTGTAACATTTGTGTTTTCACCTTTTGTTTGTGAGACTCCTTTAAAATCTTTCACAAATTTCCTTAGACGAGCAATAGCTTTAACAGCTCTTCTCCAGTCTGAGAATTTGATTAGACGGCCTAGTATTGTTCTCTTTTCCTGTACCTTGGTGTTGAGCACATGAACTGTTTTAAGCTCAGGGTCATTAGACATGACTTCAGTATCCTTTTCGTTTTCAATGAGTAGCTCTCTTTGCCACAAAAACTCTGGACCTTTAAACCAGTTAGAGTCGAATAGCTGTTGGACACTTAGCCCTCTTGATGCGTGGTCTGCAGGATTACCTTCAGATGGCACATGATGCCACTGTTGGGGATCTGTGAGTGACTTTATTCTTTGAATCCTATTTGCCACAAACACATGAAATCTTTTAGCATCATTATTCACGTATCCTAACAACTTTCGAATCTGTCCAAAAATGTTCTTGCAGATCGCTTATTTCCAGTTCACTTCTTAGCATTACACTTGTCCTTGCTGAGACTACTGCAGCCGTTAACTCAAGTCTAGGGACTGTAGTGATCTTGGTTGGGGCTACACGTGCCTTTCCCATGACAAGGGCACAATAAACATCGCCTTTGGAAGTGACTGTTCTTAAATAACTACATTGTCCGTAGCCTGTTACACTAGCGTCCGAAAAGTGGTGTAAATCCCACTGTGCAATGTCTGTGTTTGTTGGTACAATGCATCTTTGAATTCTAACCTTTGACAAGTTTTGAAGATCGAGGAGCCAGGCTTCCCATTGAGTGCGGAGATGATCCGAGAGTGGCTCGTCCCATCCTACTTTCTCTTGACATAACTGTTGCAGGATTTGTTTACCTCTTAAGATGAACGGTGACACGAATCCTAGTGGGTCATAGACTGATGCTACTGTGCACAGGATTCCTCTTCTTGTGATTGGGTGCTCTTTCACAGTTATTCTGAACTGAAACTCATCAGAAGAAACGCACCACTGTACACCGAGTGCTCTTTCTATCAGCGGCTCTCCAAGTGCCAGATCTAAGTCCTTGACACTTTCGGCACACTCCTCTTTTGGCAGTGACCTTATCACAGTTTCACTGTTTGATATGAACTTATGTAGTCTTAGTTTACCTGTGCTACACAGCTCTCTTGCTTCTTTGACTAGTTTGATTGCTTCTACTTCCGACATCACACTGACAAGTCCATCGTCAACATAAAAGTTCTTCTGTATAAACTTGACTGTACTTGGGGCGAACTTGTTCTCTCCTTGTGAGGCTAGATGTTTTAAACCAAAGTTGGCACAGCCAGGTGAAGAAGCAGCGCCAAAGAGATGAACTTTCATGCGAAAAACAGAGGGCGGAGCACTTAGGTCACCATGCTCCCACCATAGAAACCGTAGGTAGTCCTGGTCTTGAAGGGTCACATGAAACTGGTGAAACATACGTTCCACGTCGCACATTACAGCTACTGAGCCCTTCCTGAACCTACAGAGCACTCCCACCAAGGTGTTTGTAAGGTCAGGCCCTGTAAGCAGGTGCTCATTCAGTGAGGTGTCTTGATATTGTGCAGAGCCATCAAAGACTACACGTATCTTGCCGGGCTTTTGGGGGTGGTATACCCCATGGTGGGGAATATACCAGGCAGGGGTATTACACAGTTCTTTCTCTGGTACTTTCTCTGCGTCACCACGTGCAATTATGTCCTTCATGAAATTTACATAGTCTGTATAGTACCTTTGGTCCTTTTTGAATCTGCTTTCGAGACTGCTTAAACGTTGCATTGCACTTGACTTGTTATTGGGAAGATTTGGTCTGTCGCTTTTGAAAGGCAGTGGCATTTCATAATGTCCGTCCTGCTTTTGTTTAATTCTTTGTTGTAGCTTTGTGAGGAAGCGAAGATCTTCTTGTGAAATGCTTGTCTCTTCCACTGCTCTCTCTGAAAAGTCTGATTCGAGTGCTTTGATTATATCTGGAAATGTTACTTCCTTTACTTGTGTCTTGCAGACATAATGAACTTCATTCTTTAGCTTTGTATTTAACTCAGTCTCTGGTATTACTTGTCTTACAAAGATGCGGTGACTTACTCCAATCACATCACTGACTGCTTCACATGAATCACAGTAACTTATGATGCTCCAGCCTAAATCTGTTTTCTGGGCATATGGCTGGTTTTGTTCTCCACATACAACTTCTCTAGGCATTAAAGCTTGTGGGCAGTTGTACCCTAACAGAAGCCCTATTTCACAGTCCAGTGGTGGAGCAATATGTTCAATGAGATGCTCCAAATGTGGCCAAGCCCTTGCAGTGTCTGGAGTAGGAATGTGACCACAATTAGCAGGTATAAACTCACGCGTGTAAGCAACTGGCACAGTAAGTTTCTTCTTGGAAAACAGTCCTCTTATTTGCAGAGCTTCAAGTTTTGTGCATGGGACAGTTGTTTTCTTAGATGACATTGTAGATAGTTTGAGCTTAACTTGAGTTTTCTTTGTGTCCAAGTTGTCTGCTACTTCGTTGAGAATGAATGATGAATCACTCTGTGTGTCCAGCAGAGCATAGACAAGTACTTCCTTGCTTGGTTCACTGTTTGTGGATATATAGACAGGTACTATTGCAGATGTCTGTGTATTATTACTTTCATGAGTCACTCTGTTAGATGTACTTTCACTGACTGTATCTTGTGACTGTGTTACTTGTTGCTTGGTTTCTTTTTGTTCACTTACTTGTTGCTTTTTATGTTGTTCTTTCGTTGTCTCTTGTCTTTGTTTTTCTTCATGCAAGCAAGTGGGATGGCGTTTGGAACATGTGCTGCATGTCATCCGGTTGCTGCAATTTTTGGAGAGATGGCCAGTGTTTAAACAGCCAAAACATAGTTTTTCACTTTGAATAAACTTAACTCTCTCAGTTACTGGTTTCTCAGTGAACTTCCAACACTTGTGTAAACTGTGTCCTGCCCTTTTACAAAGGACACAGGACACCATGCTCCTTTCAGTAGAGTTGGTTGTGAAGATTTTTGCTGTATCTTGTCTCTTCTGAATGGGTGTAAATTGAGGTTTTGTCTTGGGTTTGTCAGAGTCAATTTGTCTTACGGCTTGGTATGATGTAATGGGATTACATGCAATACTTGCCTCCATTGACAGGAACGTTACAAAGTAACTGAAGAGTGGGAACTGTCTGCGCTCCAGCTGATACTCTGTGGCTTTTCGATTCCATCTGTTACTTAACCAGTCTGGCAGTTTAGCAGCAAGTTTTTGGTTCTCAATACCATCATTGAGGATGTTCAGATTATCATTATTAATCATTGCAGATTGGCAGCTTTTTAAAAAATCCACAAATTTTCTTAACTCTGTACTATCTTTTCCAGTGAGTTTTGGCCAGGAGTGTAACTTGTCCCTAAAGGCCATAGCAATGACAAAAGGCTCACCGTAACGTTCATTGAGCATATTCCATGCTGCTTCATATGAATCTTCAGACCCAATCAAGAAATAGCCATCTAAGGCTTCTTTAACAGTGCCACCTACATACTTCTGTAGGAAGAATATCTTTTCTGCAGTGGGAATGTTCTTTCTCTCTATGAGAGTTTGAAAGGATGCCTTCCAATGCTTAAACTTAAGTGGATCCCCACTAAATACTGAGGGTTCTGGAATAGGTAGTCTATTAGCTGACATAGCTTCTGCCAAAACCTTTATAAGCTCACCTGTACTCTCATGAGTGATGTTTGACTCTCTTGGTGATTGTAAGGGCATATGAGCAATGTTCTTGAGCTCTGATACCTGTACATTTGCAGGATTTAGAGTGAAACTTTCTTGCTTTACTGCAAAGTAGTCTTCATCATAAACTTCTAGTTTTGCCTTCGCTGCATTGAATCTTTTGAGATTTTCCAGTCTTTCGATTTCTCTTTTCAAGTTCTCAAGTGACTTTCTCCTTGCAGCATTTTCCTCTTGTTGTCTCTTTATCATAGCCACTTTCTCCTGTTCTCTTTTAAACTTGCGCTCAGTTTCCTCTTTCTCCTCTAGGAGGCGTTGTGACACTGCAGCTGCTTCTTGTTCTGCAGTTATGCGTTTGTCTTCTTCTTCGAGCATTTGCACTCACTGCGCAAAAAGAGCAAGAATCGAGAATATCCGGTTTTTGATTCTGTCGAGAATACGGACATTTCCGATGCATATCCGGAGTTTTTTTGATATGCCCCATATCTGGTCAAATACGGACCCAATATACTTCATGAAGACAGTATTTTGTATTAGGATACTAACAGTATTTAGATTTTGTCATATATGTGTTCCGGAAATGTCCTCAGGGTGAAAACACCCAGAATCCCTAAATATCCGGTTTTTGATTTTGTCGAGAATACGGACATTTCCGATGCATATCCGGAGTTTTTTTGATATGCCCCATATCTGGTCAAATACGGACCCAATATACTTCATGAAGACAGTATTTTGTATTAGGATACTAACAGTATTTAGATTTTGTCATATATGTGTTCCGGAAATGTCCTCAGGGTGAAAACACCCAGAATCCCTAAATATCCGGTTTTTGATTCTGTCGAGAATACGGACATTTCCGATGCATATCCGGAGTTTTTTTTATGTGCCCCATATCTGGTCAAATACGGACCCAATATACTTCATGAAGACAGTATATTTTGTTAGGATGCGAACATTATTTAGATTTTGTCATAAATGTGTTCTGGAAATGTCCTCAGGTTGAAAATACCCAGAATCCCTAAATATCCGGTTTTTGATTCTGTCGAGAATACGGACTATTCTGATGCATATCCGGAGTTTTTTTGATATGCCCCATATCTGGTCAAATACGGACCCAATATTCTTCATGAAGACAGTATTTTGTATTAGGATACTAACAGTATTTAGATTTTGTCACATATGTGTTCCGGAAATGTCCTCAGGGTGAAAACACCCAGAATCCCTAAATATCCGGTTTTTGATTCTGTCGAGAATACGGACATTTCCGATGCATATCCGGAGTTTTTTTGATATGCCCCATATCTGGTCAAATACGGACCCAATATTCTTCATGAAGACAGTATTTTGTATTAGGATACTAACAGTATTTAGATTTTGTCATATATGTGTTCCGGAAATTTCCTCAGGGTGAAAACACCCAGAATCCCTAAATATCCGGTTTTTGATTCTGTCGAGAATACGGACATTTCCGATGCATATCCGGAGTTTTTTTGATATGCCCCATATCTGGTCAAATACGGACCCAATATACTTCATGAAGACAGTATATTTTGTTAGGATGCGAACATTATTTAGATTTTGTCATAAATGTGTTCTGGAAATGTCCTCAGGTTGAAAATACCCAGAATCCCTAAATATCCGGTTTTTGATTCTGTCGAGAATACGGACTATTCTGATGCATATCCGGAGTTTTTTTGATATGCCCCATATCTGGTCAAATACGGACCCAATATTCTTCATGAAGACAGTATATTGTATTAGGATACAAACAGTGTTTAGATTTTGTCATATATGTGTTCCGGAAATGTCATCAGGGTGAAAATACCCAGAATCCCTAAATATCCGGTTTTTGATTCTGTCGAGAATACGGACATTTCCGATGCATATCCGGAGTTTTTTTGATATGCACCATATCTGGTCAAATACGGACCCAATATACTTCATGAAGACAGTATATTTTGTTAGGATGCGAACATTATTTAGATTTTGTCATATATGTGTTCCGGAAATGTCCTCAGGTTGAAAATACCCAGAATCCCTAAATATCCGGTTTTTGATTCTGTCGAGAATACGGACTATTCTGATGCATATCCGGAGTTTTTTGATATGCCCCATATCTGGTCAAATATTCAATTCAGTTCAACTTTCGTCTCAAAGTGCTTAACAATATAAAATGCATAGTAAGAAAACCCAACAAGATCCACATGAACAAGCATTTAGCGACAGTGGGAAGAAAAAACTCCACATTTTTTTTAACAGGAAGAAATCTCCAGCAGAACCAGGTTCAGAGGTGGTAGTCATCTGCCTCGACTGGTTGGGGTTAGTGAACAGAAGGACTATCAGAACAGGATAGAGGGCAGAACATCTGAGTGTCCCAGACTAGTTGAACCATGAACCATCGACCAGGAACTGCCTGCTCCAGCATCAAGGCACCATTAATCAGGAACTACTAGCTTCAGCCGCAAGACACAGACTGCAGGATAAACACGATACACTACGATATACTCGTATCGATGCCATGCTCTGAAATGCTACCACTACAGATGAGGTTTCGTCTTGTACTGGGGACACGTAGGCATCTCAGTGATCACTACAGAGGGGACCATGTCTGCTTTAAATTATATCAATTATACGATGTACGCTTTAGTAAATAAGTCGGTTTTGAATGTAACGGTCTGAGGTGTTGTCCATTTACGTGTAATGGTCGGTGATTATGACCAAAACAACGAGACCATGTCCGTTTTAGGTTATTGCTATTATACGATTTACGCTTTAGCAAATAAGTAGGTTTTGAGTTTTTTTTTAAAGGTGGAGAGAGTAGCAGCCTCCTGTACTAAGATTGGGAGCTGGTTCCAAAGGGGAGGAGCCTGGTAACTGAATGCTCTGTCTCCTGTTCTACTTCTAGACACTAGAAACTTCAAGAAGACCAGCAGACTGAGGGCCGTATTCACTAAGATCTGAACTAAAGGGTGGTAAAACAGTTGCTTCTCTAAATCCTTTGATGACGCAGTTTCCCCACCTACTGTGAGGAATTCACTAAGATTGCAGCAATAATTAACGTGCATGCAGTGGTGCAAACCGCCCCATTTAAATGAGCATTTTGCTCATTTAATGTGGACGTCAGTGCGCTGCACAAACATTTCAGGAAGTTAAATTGGAGGCAGATGGACTTCTCTGTCTGCTGCACAAACATATAGTAATGTAGAAAACATAATAAACAAATAAACATAAAAAAATCTAACAAAATGTAACAAATGCGTGTATTTGTTTTTCAGCAGCACTCTGGGCCAAGACATTCCTGATTTTAGAGATAATACGGAGGTGGAAGAAGGCTGTCTTTGTGATTTGTTTAATATGAGAATTAAAAGATTAGTCAGTATCAAAGACAATGCCTAAGTTTTTTACTGTGGTGCTGGGTGACAGAATAATGCCATCCAGAGACACTATTTACTCTGATAATTTATCTCTGAGGTGTTTTGGACAAAATAAAATCACTGGTTTTATCCTGGTTAAGGAGAAAATTACGGCTCATCCAGGATGTGATGTCTATGAAATCTATGCTTTGAACTACAGTGGTGTGAAAAAGTGTTTCCCCTCTAAACCGTATCAGAATCAGAATCGTTTTAATTGCCAAGTACAGTTAATTCCAAATTATGTGGCTGGTTTATTCCGTTTTTAATTCCAAATTAGATAATTCCTCTTTCTTGTAAACACTTAACTTGGTTAAAGCCGCTTTATTTTAATCTGTATTGTTTTGCACATGCGCGACTTGCGAAGATGACGTGCTGGTGACGACATAATCCAAGATAGCGACGGCCCGGACTCCAGCCTAGATTATTTGATAAGAGCCTTAAAAGACATGGATATAATGAAAAGAGTGGATGGACAAAGGCATAAGCATGCAGACTTTCACACGGACATACACGGACTTAATAAACACACACGAACCTCGGTAAACGTAACAGGCTTCATCGAACGGCTGGCACTAGGACCCCCCCGGAGTAAATGCGTCCCAGTACTGCATTCTCAGGCTGTAATATCACCAGTTTATCATTTTACCTGTTATTAGAGCTACTGTCTTTACCAGGGAGCAAATATTTATTCGTGGTGATTGTTTTCAGAGTTTTACTGGGATTTTTACCAGTGATTAGTTCATATCTCCCTTACGCTCCGTGGTCCAAACTGAAACCGTGTGTTATTGTTGAGCTGATGCTTCAAAACTAAATCAAAATAAAGGTGAAAACAATTCTCGTGTGTGGTCTTCTGTTTCATAGACGACAATAAAATGTTTGTTGTATGTTTTTCCTGATAAACCCCTGTCCCCCTGTCCAGTCAGAGCCTTCCCAACCCCCAGCCCTAAAGTGGAATTATCTAAAGACGAATTAACCTGTTTTCCATGTAAACCTCGTTCGGGAATTACCACTTTAATTCCGAATGATTTAAATCGGAGTAAATAATTCCGAATGCAAAAACATCATGTAATCGTTGCCATTCGGCAAAATCAAAGATAAAGACATACATAAATTATAAAGGCCAAATCATAGATTTCAAAAGTGTATATCTACAGTATTCTTTTAATTAGAAAATATTTTACATTTACAAATCAAATGATCAATTTCTTGTAGTTAGTTATAGATTAAATTTACTGCTGATTTAAAGCAACACAAATTATGTTAAAGATCTATTAATTGATTTATTATTATTTATTATTTAGGGGTCTTTTGTGCCTGCTTTGATTTATTTGGTATCTGTATGTGAGTTGTTTAATGTGTATTAAGTTTAGTATTTAAATTAGAATTATTTGTTAAAAATTTAGATTTTGTGTATTTTTCTTCCAAACTGTCTTTTTAGTTTCAATCTGCCTCAGTTATATCTGATTAGTCTCATTGCTTACGTACATGGTTGTGCTAAAGTCAATCTTTGACTGCCCATGAGAAGCTGCGTTGTTCTTTAGATTATCTTGGAGCCCATTCCATTCTTTGATGCCTGTAAAGGAACATTCTAAGAGCTAAACACAAATGTTTTATGAAGGTGAAGCCACTTTAAGTTTTGATCTTTGATTCTGAATAATATTCAGGTTGTTTTGTGTTATTTATTTCAGAATTCCTTGTAACATTTTCAGTTTCTGCTGGTCTCAGGTAAATAAACTGGTATTGAAAGAATAGAATACTTTGTGTTTCAGTCAGATTGGTATTTGTAAAGATTAATACTAGGCAGAGTTTAGTTCTGTTAATGTAAATGATTATAAACTGTAGGGTTAGATACAATAACATTTCATTTATCAGAGGCTTTTATCCAAAGCAATGTTAATACAGTAGAGGTAGGAAGGATTCAAACCTCTGAACCTCTGATTACAAGTCAGCTTCATTAACCACTGTTGCTCCACCACAGAGTTGATCAACAGTGGCTTCTTTTCTGATACAGCGCTGATATGAAGCTGTACAGACACAGATGACCCAAAAAATAATGCATTCTTTAATTTTAAGTAACTTAAAAGTTACCTTTTCATGTAACTCATTAGTTTTTGCGGTAAGTAATCAAAATAGTAACTGAGTTCATTTGTGAATGAAGTAACTAGTAACAGTAACTAGTTACGTTTTTTCAGTAACTAGAACAACACTGGTTGTGACAGAAGTGTGACTGAGTTCAGAAAAAATATTGTAGCAACGTTTTTAGTAAGAATTTTTACTTGTTCTTGCAGCTAAAATTCACCAGAATGCAGGAATTTGCATGTCTTTTGTTAAAACATTTCTGGGGGGAGGACCCCCATGACCTTTCCCCTCAATTCTAGGAGAGGCTTTAACATGTAAATGAAAATGCTGTGAGCTATACACATGCAAATCAGGGTAGCAGGGGAACTTCTACTGAGCTTCAGTACAAACCACATCTTCATCGCAGCTGTGGAGTTCAGCTCAGACGTGACCGATTAAGATCAAGGAGGGTAAGTGTTATTATATTAGATTTGTTTTTGGTCAGTGTGACTATTTTTCATGTGTATTAGTGTTTTTTTTCAATGCTAATAAGCATTGGTCTAATCTGAAGTCACATGTTCAAAACTCTGAACACGGTCTGCAAATCTCTCAGTCCATGTGGACTAAACTGTGACTCATTTTTCATTGTTTTCACACAAAACACATTCACTGACCACAGTCAACAACATTCATCAACTCTTTTCTCACTCACTAGTTTTTATTATTAATATTATAATTAGTTCACCACCTGCAAAACACTAAACGTTTACAGCACATTTTTAAAATGCTAACACACTTTGTTCAAAACACATCAGCTAAATGAAATATATTGATTATAGTATTTTGTGTTTTATATAACTGTACCCTATAGATTCTTTTTTTGTTTACAGTAATTTTTATGTTTTTTTTGTGCAAAGATCTTATTTTGTATTAAAATACTGATTTACCTGACAATGTATTGCTCTTTGTTGTTAGTATTTAGTAGTTCAGTGTGCTCAGAGTGACTAGATGAGATTATTTGTTAGTGTTGTGGTTGAATGAGCTTCATTTGAGACGTGTATGAAGTGTTTTGTTGGTGAGAAACACTTTTGGAGATGAGAGTAATTGTTAAGCTGAGATGACTGATGGATATGCAGGCTGTGTTTAGAGTTTTGAACATGTGACTTCAGTTTCAACCAATACTTGTTAGCAATCGGAAAAAAAAAACTCTAATAGAGTGGAAGGGTCCCAACCCACAGGTTGAGAACCACTTGTGTATTGCATGTCGAAGAATCCATGTACTATGGCTAGATTGTATGTCCAAGCATGTATTTATGTCTGTCCTCTACATTGCACACATTTGATCACCACTGTATTTATATCCATACAGGGCTTGGTCCGTCATACATATAGAAGCCTCACAGAGCTGCAATGGAAGGTCTAGCCAGAGGACAAGTATGTTTTTTGTCTTTTTCCCTCTGAATTGGCACTGTTTGTGAAAATTACAAAACACAGTTAGTTAGATTTTTTTTTTTTTTTTTTTTTTTTTAACATGTTTTGCTGAATGATGAGTATCTTCTACCTCCACCACCACCACCACAGATTCTGTTCTGATCACAATGAAAAAGTGACCATGGCTGTGATGGGGGCCATTTAAGATGCTGAGCCACACTGGGGCACAAGCCAAGTTAGAAGTAAGTCTGATCACATTAATCTGGGGACTAAATTTAATGTATTTGAGTGATCATTATCCTTTTCAGATGCCTTAAAATAATACATTTAGTATGAATTCATGACATAGTATTTGTGTTGTCATTTTCATTCACTAGGAGCTGCAACATGGCTTTAGAATCCTACGAGGCCAATGAGGAGCAGGACCTGAATGGGACCAAGGAGGATGTAAAGAGTAGGAAGACTCTTACCACCAGGAGATCCAGTGTTATTGCCGTGCTCCATACTGCTGCATTTATTGATCATGGTATTTATCAATCACCTGTAAACAAAGTGTATACAGGCTATTTCTAAAGTGACTCTTTAAGACATTTTAATTGCCTGCGACAAGCTGTTGAGCTAAGGTTAATGCATCAATAAACCAATTGGAACAACAATTAATATCAGCAATGGATTTGTTTCTGTTATCATTTATTGTCATAATTTAAGGACCCATAATTGTTTTGTTACATTGTGTTAGCCAAGAAATGTATGGGATTAAATATTTAAAGTGGGTCTTGTGTTCATGTTAGGACAGCTGAAATAAAAATGGTCAGGATACTGACCTCTCTTCCCATTTGTCACACAGCTTTTCAAGGAATGGGTCAAAGTGGGACAGAGGATCCTCTCTCCAGAAGAAAAAACTGTTTACAAATTTGCCTCAACCAAAGTGGCGAGCAACACAGCTGTCAGAGATGATGGAAACCTGCTAGAAAGCACTGGGCAATAACAGAAAAAAAAGTGTTGAGCCAAGATCCACTTACTTATGCACAGACTCTGGACACTTTTCAAAAAGGCTCCGCCCTAATTCAGATAAAACATCTATCTGTCTGCATGTGAGTGAGGTGGAAGAAGACTCAGATAGAGATGTTTAAAATTTTGTTTGTGTGATATATGTGTGTGTGTGTGTTTCTTTTTCTAACTCATTCTAATTTTATTGTGATAGAATAAAATGTTATGTGCACTAAGTGATTTTTGTTTTTAATATTTATCTTGATAGTCTCTATCTTCAATGTAGATCTGCCATTTTTGATGAGACAATTGGTACAGAGGGGAAAAAGGTTTAAGTGGAGCTAGTATAGAGTTAGGGACACTGCATTTAACTGTCCTGGGTATGGTGAGTCACCCTATGGGCCATGAATTGTATATCGTACTTCGGATATGACCGGGGGGAGTATCGGTGCAGTATTCGGAATCAAAATACTAGTGGTGTTCGGACTTCGGATATGACCGGGGAGAGTATCGGTGCAGTATTCGGAATCAAAATACTAGTGGTGTTCGGACTTCGGATATGACCGGGGAGAGTATCGGTGCAGTATTCGGAATCAAAATACGAGTGGTGTTCGGACTTCGGATATGACCGGGGAGAGTATCGGTGCAGTATTCGGAATCAAAATACTAGTGGTGTTCGGACTTCGGATATGACCGGGGAGAGTATCGGTGCAGTATTCGGAATCAAAATACTAGTGGTGTTCGGACTTCGGATATGACCGGGGAGAGTATCGGTGCAGTATTCGGAATCAAAATCCTAGTGGTGTTCGGACTTCGGATATGACCGGGGAGAGTATCGGTGCAGTATTCGGAATCAAAATACTAGTGGTGTTCGGACTTCGGATATGACCGGGGAGAGTATCGGTGCAGTATTCGGAATCAAAATACTAGTGGTGTTCGGACTTCGGATATGACCGGGGAGAGTATCGGTGCAGTATTCGGAATCAAAATACTAGTGGTGTTCGGACTTCGGATATGACCGGGGAGAGTATCGGTGCAGTATTCGGAATCAAAATACTAGTGGTGTTCGGACTTCGAATATGACCGGGGAGAGTATCGGTGCAGTATTCGGAATCAAAATACTAGTGGTGTTCGGACTTCGGATATGACCGGGGAGAGTATCGGTGCAGTATTCGGAATCAAAATACTAGTGGTGTTCGGACTTCGGATATGACCGGGGAGAGTATCGGTGCAGTATTCGGAATCAAAATACTAGTGGTGTTCGGACTTCGGATATGACCGGGGAGAGTATCCGGGAAGAATTGAACTCCGGGATATGGCAAGTATAAAAGTGTTCCCATATCCGGAGTTTGACATGCTCCGAACATGACATCGACTTCAACTGCTGTTCGGAGAGTATCCCAGGTGGATATCACCGTATTTGACTCATATCTTGGAATATTCGGGGTTCGATTCTTGGGCTTTTTGCGCAGTGACTTTTTCTCTATGTCGCTCTTGTTCAGTCATTATCTGCAGCACAGCCCTTGTAGCTTCATACTCTGCAGCAGCTTCTTGTCTTTTGGCTGAGGCATTAGAAACAACTGTAGTGGCTTTAGACAGACTATGAATTGAACTACCAACAGAGCTAGAGGATGCAAATATAGAGCTAGCATCAGGTCATACGATCTCTTCTTGCTTTTCTCCTTCAATGTGAGATTTAGCATTTTTCACAATTGCGTCAGTCACAAATGTGCATTTGTCTATCTTGGAACGCATGTTTTGAGGTGGGCCGTCATTTGCTCTATATTCATCATAAACATCATTAAGCTCAGTTACTTCTCTTTGAACAGTGTCTATATGTCTTTCAAGAATGTCTACTGGATCTCCCTTTATCACAGATTTTTTAGCAACTTTAATCAATGCCTTCCATCTGTCATAAATGCTGTCAAAGTGATGTTGCAGCCTTTGTAACTTTTCCTTGTGAAATTCTTTTCCTTTATCTGTGAGTGTGCGAAACCTTTCACTTTTACGCTGCTCAACTTGCACTGTTTGCTCTAAGGTTTCTTCGATTTGCCTTTCTTCTGCAGCTTGTTCTGCAACTTCATTTGTTTCTGACATTTTGATTTTATTGATATTTTTATTTACTTATTTCTCTTTTCACTTATTACTTGATGAAAATGTACTTTTTATTTATTAACTTGACTTGAGAAATTAATTGTGAACTTGGTTGCATTAATTCCCTTCTTGTTACCTTGTTTACTGTTGTTGTCAGGCTTAACACAGTTCCTTATTGTTTCTCCCTCCTTGTGTCACTTTTCCAAACATAAACTTGAATGTCTGGCCTCTGGACGTCTTGTTGAGGTAGCAACTGTTGAACACGTGTCTCCATAAACATTTGCAGCAGCTTGGTCCTTGGTGCAGTGACGCGATGTCGCCACCAGGGGGCCGGGAATCATGCAGGTCCGAGTTCGACTATCACTTCCACCTCGTCTTATTTAATTAAACGTCATTCAGAGTTCTTTATACTGATGGCTTGAAAGTTTAATGTTGTACATAGCTTGAGCATGACACCACTGTTTTCACCGACGCCACCGTCGAACAAAAAACACAACATAAGAATACCATAAGGTAGAAACAAGGTGTAAAATAAAGACATCAAATTGCATAAAATATATAAAACATACCTCGCTGGCTGACCCATAACTACAAGGCAGAAATGAGGTCTTATTTAGCACTTTTGTTGTTTTAAACCGTGGCCTTGATAAGCCAAGCTGTGTTTCTTGCTTGGGGTGTGCATCACTCTAAAACGTCCCAGCAGAACCAACATAACAAATAATTGTTCCTACCTGGGAATATTCACATAAATGTCCTGATGACATGCAAAAATATGCTTAAGGCAAAATAAAATACATAAAACAAAAGCATGGCAGTAAAAGTTTTGTTAATTATTGTATTTTAAACCTGATTTTCTTCGTCTTTGAGTTACCTGGGGAGTGTCTTCCTGGTCTGGCAAGAGATGGTGGGGAGGGCGGCGCTGACTATTATGCTAAGGCCCACACCCATCGGACCAGACCAAGCTCATTGACCTAATAGGGGGAATTAGGAGTTCTTTATGTTAGTATTTAGTTAGTGTCTATTATGTTTTCCCGTGTGTGCGTTTGATGGGCTGATCACCCAGTATGCCTTTGTGTGTTAGTTGTGTTAACACCATGGTTTGTTACTCCTTGTAATGGAGTTATGTTTGGTTGACCTCTTTTAAGCCCTATAACAGAGATGGGCAACTTATATCAGAGCTGGCCCACAAAAATGTGATTGTCTGATCCGAGGGCCACATTATCAACATTTAGCATGTCACAGAAGTTTCAAGCACTCAGACAAACCCACAAAAAGCCTTAAAAAGCCAGAAATATCTGGAACAAATGGACAAACATGTGGTTACTGTTGCTCCCACGAGACAATGAAATGGTTCAGAAGAGTCTGTTAACAGTACATTTTGACAGATATTACTGTATATCTCAAAATCCAGCACTGTTGTTTCTTTTCTTCTGTCAGCACTATCATTTCTGAATAAAATATCCCCTGTTCTGTACATCATTGTCCAAGTTACACATGCATATTCAGTGAATAGTTTAACAAGTGCTTTCAACAACTGTTTGTCACCTTCCTAAAGTGGGTAAAAAAAATAAATAAAAAAAAACACACAACAAATGATAGTGTTAAGAGACTGGTGTCCTAGCAGTCAGAGAACAGGACTGAAAGATTTTTGCAAGACCAGAGGGACTGGGCTCAAGTCCCTCAGGAAGCACTTTTGGGAAAATTTACACACAGAAATTAGATTTTATTACATACAGTACATGTGATTATTTATGTAGTGAAATATATTATTCATACATTTTTAGCCCGCACTACCCGGAAAGCCTCCGCCAAAAGCCCAGCCCGCCTACAGGGCCTGCTAACCATCGAGGATATCCCACCGGTAACGGGGATCCCTAAGGGCAAGGCCCCCGGAGAGAGCCCACCCCCACCTCCAGACCCGGAGACAAGCTACCATCCAGCGGGGCTACATAGCCCTGAGCGGCCTTAGGACAGGGATCCAGGTCACAACCCCCCCGCCCCCCAGACACCCCCCCCCCATTTGACTATGCAGCCGACCAACACACCACCACAACCAGTCAGACCGATACAGCACAGAAAGACACAGTGCAGCGAATCCCCAGCCCACAAAACTTTGTATTGGTAGTGTTAACTTTACTAACTATACACCTGCCACCCCACCCACACCTGCAAAAATGTGCATGTGCCTGATATACAATATTAAAAATGTTTGGTGTGAAAGGGAGTTTGATTTGACCCATTGGGTTAAACTGTTTGTTTACAGTTCTGCATCAGGTTACTATGGAGACAGAATAACTCAGCTTTCATCTCTTAGTTACAGTTATTTCCAGTTTAACATTTGAGCAGTTTTCAGCTTTGGTGAAGCCTGATAGACTAAAGTTACATGACTTTGTACTATTTTAGGACTTTTACTCAAAGTTATTAGATCTGCAGCAAAATTACGTGTATTTATCAACAAATTATTGTTTTGACTCCATCAGTAACAGATCCAAATCTGTTAGAGGAGCTTGACTGTCAGCGAGAGAAAGTTGAACAGTTTCGAAACGTTCTGCAAGAGAGGGAAGCCTTTTGGGGTGAAAAGTTTGTTCATTTCAAAAACATGGAGCCCTTAAAAAAACACGTGAGGTCTGGGGCCCCTGAGGTGGGGGCCACTGCACCCTTTGGGTCTGTGCTCAACTGCTCCATGAAACACACAGACATGGGGATTCTGCAAAGGGAGCACCAGAACCTCCAAGAGCTCTTTGTAGGCAGGACTTGTCAGCTCACAGACAAACTGGAGGCAGAAAGAGAAACCAACAGGAACCTCCAGGAAGAAAAAGAGGCTTCACAGAAAGAAGTGGAGATGTTGAAAGTTGAGCTTCAAGCTCAGCAGGCGCTCAACATGAAGCTCTCCACAGAACTCCAGGAGATGAAAAGCTGTGCTTGGAACCACTGGAATGCAGCATGGGCTGCCCCGTCCAATCATGAGCAGGAAATCTACCTGGAGAAGGTTCTGGAAACAGAGGAAAAACCCTCAGAGGAGCTGCTCTGTGACAGCAACGTCAACATGGACGAGTCAAGGTAATTTTTGATCTACTCGTGCTTTTTATTCTGCTTTTTATACTTCACTATTATCACTCTGTGCTTTTATTCTTCTACTTATACTTCCACCTTATGGGCTTCCTCTGTCATTCAATTAATGAATCAAACTTTATTTATTTTGCACCTTTCATACACTTAAATTGTAGATCAAGCTTGACAGAAATGTGCTTATGGGATTGACAAAAGTTGAAAATGATAAAAAGGTTTAGAGACTAATGCACACACAAGTATTTTAATAAAAATTACAAAAAAGATGATAACATTAGAGTCAGAAATAAAAACATAGCACAGGAGGGAACCGTTTTTAAAATATAAACCATTCAATTAGCATTAAAACAATGTAATCTAACAACCCTAAAAATGTGAGAAATCATAATGCACTACATAAAAGCCAGATTGAACAGATTATTATTTATAGCTTGCATTTAAAAATTGTGATAATCTCGGCTCCTCTCAGTTCTTACTGCAAGCTGTTCCACGGCCTTGGAGAAGAAAAACTGAAAGATTGGTCTCCAAACTTTTTAGTTTTGCACTTCAGAAACAGTTAAAAGTGTAGTACCAGAGGATCTGACTGGGTTCATAAACTAAAACCAGCTCTGATAAGTAGTTAGGGACGAAGTAGTGTAGTGCTCTATAAACTAATACAATAATTTAAAAATCAATGCAAAAACCAACAGGCGATCATTGATGACTGTACTGTGTACTCTATGTGTGTGTAAACTGAATTGTTCTTCACCGATTGTATCTGTATCTGTAGGTGTGTGACGATTGCTGAGGATGAAGAGCAGACTCTGAATCTGCTGAATCAGCAGCTGAGTCTGTGGAGAAACTCCTTCAGTGAAGAAGAACAAACATGGGTCAACCTGGAAGAGATTCTGACATGCTGCGTTTAAGGAAACCAGAGTGGATGAAAGAGTGATTGTGAACAATGAAGGATGACCCAGACCTTAACGCCACGCCCCTTTTCCTCACCCTCCGTCCATAGACACCATTTTTTTCTGGCCTTAACTGTGTGATATATAATGTTTGTATATGTGAATAAATGAGTAAATAAATGAAAAGAAAACACATTTATATTGTTGTCTTTCTCTGTCACATTAAGTTTGGTTCAACTCAAAGTGCTGTGAGTAAAGTCCACACACAAATATATGGGAAGTAGGGGTGTGATGTTACACTCAGCTCACGAGACGAGACACGATATTGGGTTCATAAGAACGAGATGAGACGAGTTTTTAAGAAAACTACAATGACAAAATATATGACTGGACCAAAAGACTTATTTACAGAGTTGCACATGCATTTTTAAATGTTTTCTTCCACAAAATGAAACTAAAATGTATAAAAGTTCAAATAAAATAACTAAAATTTAATATTTCTTTCTTTTTTTCAAGTGAAAACAATATTATGTGCAAAACCATATCAAAGTTCTGTCAATACAGAGTGCAAATAGTGCAAACAGAGCCTGACCAAGTATGTCATTAACAACATGCTGCAACTACACAACCATGTTCTTTTAACTGTTAATACACAAATTGAAACTAGAACAAAAATGTACTCCTCTTCCTCTTCTTCTTTTCCTTCTCCTGCTTTAGGTTCTGGCAGACTAGACGTAGCAAAGGCTCATTACTGCCCCCACAGATCAATAATAGAAGTTTGGATAGCTCACAAAAAAAAATAAATAAACCTTGCAAGACATATTTTTAACGAGACAAGGAATCTCGTTGAATTTAATCTTGGGGAATCTAGTGGCACAAGGTCTCGTCACACCCCTAATGGGAAGTGTTCTCATACGCCAGTGAGTCTCAAACTTTTTTGGCTCGAGTCCCCCTTTATGTCCGACTACTACATTTTGTTCAGAATTCTGTGAAAAAACAACTATAGAGCATAATGACGGAATGAATGAGTGATAACACATTTTAAAGAATATCATTTTCTAAATAAGTGGAATGAAACAGTATTTAGTGCCTCATTATTATTTCCAGTCATCTTCCTCTTGGTGTGGAACCAAGACTGACCTTTGTATTTTCAATTCATGTTCCAACCAAAATCATTTCTATCATCATTTTCTGTGTTTTCTGTGTCATTTTGTTGTTGTTTCTTTGTTCTTCAGCATGTTTTTTCTTATTTTGTGTATTTTTGTTGTTGCTTTTGTGTGTTGTTAGTATTATTTAAATTCTTCTCTTAAAGTGTGTGTTTTTGGTGTCGTCTGGTTGTTTTTTTTAATGTAATTTTGTATGTTTCTCTACAGTGAAGTGCCGTGAGCACTAGGGTTGGGTAGGCAGGGCATTGCAAATCGAGACCACCAATGTCAACACCAATGACAATTCCATACATTTCTGCTGGCAAGTGTTAATTCAATTACATTTTATTTGTATAGCGCATTTTACAACAAAGTCATCTCAATGCGCTTATCAAATTATAAAATTCACAATAAGAAAGGAAAAAACCCAACAAGATCCACACAAACAAGCATTTAGCCATCGAACAAAAAGAAACATTATTTACAAATATTCAATATAGCCTCCATACTCTCCCAACAAGATACATCTCATGACACGACAGCGCATCCGTTGTTTGTGTTGGAAACACAGAAACATGGAGAAAATGACAACAACAACAACAACTCGAAACAGTCTGAGTGAGGAGCATCCACCAAGCTAATCCTTCTTTTCACTGTGGAAAATACAAACAATTTCCTGACCTTACCTTTGCTGAAGGTCTGGTAGCTCAGGTGTTGGTCTCCCATTGTTTAAAAGCTGGTGTTTTTCCTCAAAAGAAAGTTTCTCTATCGTCTCTAGCGCTGTCATCCTGCCTGTAGTTTTATCCAGCCCTCTAGCTAGAGAATGTAGCAGCAGCCAGCCACGCTGCATCAATTCACTAATGCACTCTGAAGGTACGTAATTATATTATAATTAAAACAAATAATCAAAATATCAATTCACCCATGGGTAGGCACTGTCTACCTTGCCTACCCTGACTGCACGTCACCGTTTCTCTATAATCTTTGTGTATTTTGTAGTGATCTTGAGTATTTTTCTTTCATTTAGTGTCTTTGTTGTCATTTTGTGTTGCTGAGTAATTTTTAGAATGATTATAATTTTTTTTACAAAAATTAACATAAAACCCCATATTTTTTTAAAATTTTTCACCTTTCTCAAACCAGTTGGCTCAAGTGGTACGATGCCTCATGAGGCTTCATCTCACCTTCACTAGTTACACCACACATGTTTACATTGTTTTGTTAATTAATGTATTTTAAATCTGATTTTCTTCATCTTTGAGTTACCTGGGGAGTGTCTTCCTGGTCTGGCAAAAGATGGTGGGGAGGGCGGGGCTGACTTTTATGCTAAGGCCCACACCCATCGGACCAGACCAAGCTCATTGACCTAATAGGGGGAATTAGGAGTTCTTTATGTCAGATTTTAGATAGTGTCTATTATGTTTTCCCGTGTGTGCGTTTGATGGGCTGATCACCCAGTATGCCTTTGTGTTTTAGTTGTGTTAACACCATGGTTTGTTACGCCTTGTAATTGAGTTATGTTTGGTTGACCTTTTTTAAGCCCTATAACAGAGATGGGCAACTTCTATCAGAGCTGGCCCACAAAAATGTGATTGTCTGATCCGAGGGCCACATTATCAACATTTAGCATGTCACAGAAGTTTCAAGCACTCAGACAAACCAACAAAAAGCCTTAAAAAGCCAGAAATATCTGGAACAAATGGACAAACATGTGGTTACGGTTGCTCCCACGAGACGATGAAATGGTTCAGAAAAGTCTGTTAACAGTACATTTTGACAGATATTACTGTCAATCAATCAATCAATCAATCAATCTTATTTGTATAGCGCCAAATCATAACCAATGGTATCTCAAGACACTTTACAGTAGAGAAGTCTTAAGGACGGACTCTTCATTTTATGGATACACACATATGCATATATACGTATATACACATACATGTGTATCCCACACCCAACATGAATTCATCATGGCGGCAAGGAAAACCTTCTGTTAAGCAGCAGGAACCTTGTGTGGATCCACGTTATGCTGTGTTGGGTGTGTGCAGAGGAAAGGGTGGAGACAGAGTTGTTGAGACTCTGTAACTCCACACTGAGGATCCCACGAACCTGCAAGACAAAAGCCAGAAGGAGTACAGGAGCAAACACACAAGGGGAGAAGCAGACATAGAGGGAGTGTTAGAGAGAGGAATGGGACCCTCTCCGGTCCCTCTCTAACCTAAATGACCTCTCTCTTAAAGCCCTCTCCAACCTCTTTCCAACCGAGCATGCCAGACCCCCCCACCCCCCCGGCAGTCTATGCCCACTGCATTATAACTATGAGCTATGAGCTGGTTCCTAACTAAAAGCTTTACCAAAGAGGAATGTATTGAGCCTAACCTTAAAGGCAGAGAGGGTGTCTGCCCCCCCGAACCATGGTTTGTAGATGGTTCCAGAGAAGTGGGGCCTGATAACTGAAAGCTCTTCCTCCTATACTACTTCTAGAGACAAATGGAACAACGAGTAGGCCAGCATTTTGAGAGCGTAGTGTTCTGGGGGGATTGTATGGCACTACAAGCTTCTTGAGATAGACTGGTGCCTGTCCGTTTAGGGCTTTAAAGGTGAGAAGAAGAATCTTGAATTCTATTCTATATTTTATGGGAAGCCAATGCAGAGAGGCTAATAGAGGAGTAATGTGATCTCTTCTCCTAGTTTTAGTCAGTACACGTGCTGCAGCATTTTGAACCAGCTGAAGTGTCTTAAGCGACTTGCTCGGGCAGCCTACTAAAAGAGAGTTACAATAATCCAGTCTAGAAGTAACAAAAGCATGGACTAGCTTTTCGGCGTCGCTCTGAGACAGGATAGGTCTGATTTTAGCAATGTTACGGAGATGAAAGAAGGCAGTTCTTGAAGTTTGTTTTATGTGAGAGTTGAAACATAAATCCTGATCAAATAGAACCCCAAGGTTTCTAACAGTTGTGCTTCGTGCCAGAGTAATGCCATCTAGGGCAGTTAGGCTTGCATAGGTTTCTCTAAGGTGTCGTGGGCCCAGTACAATGACCTCAGTCTTGTCTGAGTTAAGAAGAAGAAAATTTTGGTCCATCCAGGCCCTAATGTCCTTTAGACAGGCCTCAAGTTTAGATAGCTGATTTGTCTCACCTGGCTTCATTGATACATACAGTTGGGTATCATCAGCATAGCAGTGAAAGTTAGCAGAGTATTTTCTCATAACATTACCAAGGGGGAGCATATAGATGCAGAAGAGGATTGGACCTAGCACAGAGCCCTGAGGAACCCCGTCGCTTACTTTAGTGTACACAGAAGACTTATTATTCACGTGTACAAACTGGTACCTATCAGACAGGTAGGACTTAAACCAGTTTAGGGCAGTCCCTGTGATTCCAAGTAATTCCTCTAATCTCTCGAGTAGAATATAGTGACCTATAGTGTCAAAAGCTGCACTAAGATCTAATAAAACCAGCACTGAGAGTCGTCCTTCATCTGAAGCCCAGAGTAGATCATTAGTTACTTTAACTAAAGCAGTCTCTGTGCTGTGTTGAGCTCTAAAACCTGACTGGAAGTCCTCGAACAGGTTGTTGTTTTGAAGGAAGTCACAGAGCTGAGCCACCACAACTTTCTCAAGAATCTTTGAAATAAAAGGAAGATTAGATATAGGCCTGTAGTTTGCTAAAGTTCTGGAATCAAGAGTAGGTTTTTTGAGAAGGGGTTTAATTACAGCTACTTTAAAGGACTGTGGCACGTAGCCTATTGATAGGGATATATTTATTGTCTCCAACAAAGATGGGCAGACCAGGGGAACAACTTCTTTAAACAGCTTAGTTGGGATCGGATCTGAAAGGCAGGTCGATGGTTTGGAGGATGAAATAATAGTTAAGTTCCTGAAGTCTTATATGTGTAAAACAGTTTAGGTTAGACCTATTTACATTTAATGGTACAGCAGGCCCAGATGAAGGCAGGGAGTGGCTAATTTTATCTCTAATCTTATGAATTTTATCGTTAAAAAATGTCATAAAGTCCTCACAGCTGAGGGCTAGAGGAATCATGGGCTCAATAGAGCTCTGACTTTGTGTTAGCCTGGCTACAGTGCTGAAAAGGTACCTCGGATTATTTTTATTTTCTTCAATTAGTGAGGAGTAGTATGTAGATCGACTATGTCGTAAGGCTGTCATGTATTTACTATGGCTTTCTTGCCAGAGTATTCGTGACTCCTCTGTTTTATTGGAGCGCCACATTCTCTCTAATTTACGGGTTGTTTGTTTGAGTGTGCGAGTTTCAGAGCTAAACCACGGAGCTTTCCTCTGACGTTTAATAGTTTTTTCCCTCAATGGGGCAATTGAGTCCAAGGTGGATTTTAGTAGACTAGCAGAGCTATCGACAAGAAGATCCAGTTGAGATGGGCTATAATTAATATCGTTATTTATTGGATGGTGCACTGAGTTTAAGGCAGCAGGAATGGCCTCTTTAAATTTAGCCACAGCACTATTGGACAGATTTCTACTTGTAACTATTTTATTGCACAGTGCGAGATCCTCTAGGATAATGTTAAAAGATATTAAAAAGTGATCTGATAGCAGAGGATTTTCAGGGTAGACTTTTAGTTCATTAATATCAAGGCCATATGCTAGAACAAGATCAAGAGTATGATTTAAACGATGAGTAGCTTCAATAATAGTTTGAAAAAAGCCAACAGAGTCTATTAGGGACATAAAGGCTGAGCTCAGGCTATCACTATCTTTGTCAACATAGATATTAAAATCTCCTACTATCAGTATTTTATCAGAATTTAGGACTAAGTTTAATATAAACTCAGAGAATTCTGATAGAAATTCAGAATAAGGGCCTGGAGGATGGTAAATTATCGCAAATAAGACTGGCTGGCACGTCTTTGATTCGGTATGAGATAAATTTAGAACCAGGCTTTCAAAGGAAGTGTAACTGGCCTTTGGTTTAGGATAGATTAGGAGAGAAGAATGATAAATAGCTGCTACACCACCTCCACGGCCTATGTCTCGTGGCATATGAGTATTTAAATGACTGGGAGGAGTGGCTTCATTTAAACTAACATATTCATCTTGATACAGCCATGTTTCAGTTAAACTAAATAAATCAAAGTTATTTTCTGAGATAAGGTCATTTACTAGTAGAGATTTGGATCTCAGTGATCTAATATTTAATAGAGCACATCTAATGGTTTTATGTTTTGGTGTTTCTATATTTGAGATTTTAATTTTTTTCGGATTTTTATAATTGATACCTGTTTTATTTGATTTTATGTTAAAATCATTGTGAAATTTGGGTCGGGGGACAGACACCGTCTCAATAAAATAATATTCATCACCATCACAACAGTTGTGATGGCGATGAACACAGCTATCATAATAGCAATGGGAGGGAAACTGTCCTAAGGCAAGCGCAGAGGGGCGTGGAGGACTCCACCTCTGTAACATGGTCTCATTCATGAGATGTCATAACAGTGAATGTGCCATGTTTTCTGATAGTAGAGATGCTCCCGCCAAAGTAGGGTGGATTCCATCTCTTCCTATCAGGTTCGGTTTTCCCCAGAAGGATCTCCAATTATCAATGAAGCCCACCTCGTTTTCTGGACACCACCTCGATAGCCAGCGGTTAAATGATGACATGCGGCGATACATGTCATCACTGGTCAGATCACTGTACATCTCAAAATCCAGCTCTGTTGTTTCTTTTCTTTTGTCAGCACTATCATTTCTGAATAAAATATCCCCTGTTCTGTACATCATTGTCCAAGATACACATGCATATTCAGTGATTAGTTTAATAAGTGCTTTCAACAACTGTTTGTCACCTTCCTAAAGTGGGTAAAAAAAAAAATAAAAAAAAAACCAACAAATGATTGTGTTAAAAGACTGGTGGCCTATCAGTCAGAGAACAGGGCTGAAAGAATTTTTGCAAGACCAGAGGGACTGGGCTCAAGTCCCTCAAGAAGCACTTCTGGGAAAATTTACACACAGAAAATAGATTTTATTACGTACAGTACATGTGATTATTTATGTAGAGAAATATATAATTCATACATTTTTAGCCCGCACCACTCGGAAAGCCTCTGCCAAAAGCCCAACCCGCCTACAGGGCCTGCTAACCATCGAGGATACCCCACCGGTACCGGGGATCCCTAAGGGCAAGGCGCCCGGAGCGAGCTCACCCCCACCTCCCAACCCGGAGACATGCTACCATCCAGCGGGGCTGCATAGCCCTGAGCATCCTTAGGACAGGGATCCAGGTCACAACCCCCCCCTCATTTGACTATGCAGCCGACCAACACACCACCACAACCAGCAAGACCGATACAGCACAGAAAGACACAGTGCAGCGAATCCCCAGCCCACAAAACTTTGTATTGGTAGTGTTAACTTTACTAACGATACACCTGCCACCACACCCACACCTGCAAAAATGTGCATGTGCCTGAATATTAAAAATGTTTGGTGTGAAAGGGAGTTTGATTTGACCTATTGGGTTAAACTGTTTGTTTACAGTTCTGCATCAGGTTACTATGGAGACAGAATAACTCAGCTTTCATCTCTTAGTTACAGTTATTTCCAGTTGTACAATTGAGCATTTTTCAGCTTTGGTGAAGCCTGATGGACTAAAGTTACATGACTTTGTACTATTTTAGGACTTTTACTCAAAGTTATTAGATCTGCACCAAATTACGTGTATTTATCAACAAATTATTGTTTTGACTCCATCAGTAACAGATCCAAATCTATTAGAGGAGCTTGACTGTCAGCGTGAGAAAGTTGAACAGTTTCGAAACGTTCTGCAAGAGAGGGAAGCCTTTTGGGGTGAAAAGTTTTTTCATTTCAACAACATGGAGCCCTTAAAAAAACACGTGAGGTCTGGGGCCCCTGAGGTGGGGGCCACTGCACCCTTTGGATCTGTGCTCAACTGCTCCATGAAGCACACAGACATGGGGATGCTGCAAAGGGAGCACCAGAACCTCCAAGAGCTCTTTATGAGCAGGACTTGTCAGCTCACAGACAAACTGGAGGCAGAAAGAGAAACCAACAGGAACCTCCAGGAAGAAAAAGAGGCTTCACAGAAAGAAGTGGAGATGTTGAAAGTTGAGCTTCAAGCTCAGCAGGCGCTCAACATGAAGCTCTCCACAGAACTCCAGGAGATGAAAAGCTGTGCTTGGAACCACTGGAATGCAGCATGGGCTGCCCCGTCCAATCATGAGCAGGAAATCTACCTGGAGAAGGTTCTGGAAACAGAGGAAAAACCCTCAGAGGAGCTGCTCTGTGACAGCAACGTCAACATGGACGAGTCATGGTAATTTTTTATCTACTTGTGCTTTTTATTCTGCTTTTTATACTTCACTATTATCACTCTGTGCTTTTATTCTTCTACTTATTCTTCCACCTTATGGGCTTCCTCTGTCATTCAATTAATGAATCAAACTTTATTTATTTTGCACCTTTCATACACTTAAATTGTAGATCATGCTCGACAGAAATTTGCTTATGGGATTGACAAAAGTTGAAAATGATAAAAAGGTTTAGAGACTAATGCACACACAAGTAATTTAATAAAAATTATAAAAAAGATGATAACATTAGAGTCAGAAATAAAAACATAGCACAGGAGGGAACCGTTTTTAAAATATAAACCATTCAATTAGCATTAAAACAATGTAATCTAACAACCCTAAAAATGTGAGAAATCATAATGCACTACATAAAAGCCAGATTGAACAGATTATTATTTATAACTTGCATTTAAAAATTGTGATAATCTCGGCTCCTCTCAGTTCTTACTGCAGGCTGTTCCACGGCCTTGGAGAAGAAAAACTGAAAGATTGGTCTCCAAACTTTTTAGTTTTGCACTTCGGAAACAGTTAAAAGTGTAGTACCAGAGGATCTGACTGGGTTCATAAACTAAAACCAGCTCTGATAGGTAGTTAGGGACGAAATAGTGTAGTGCTCTATAAACTAATACAATAATTTAAAAATCAATGCAAAAACCAACAGGCGATCATTGATGACTGTACTGTGCACTGTATGTGTGTGTAAACTGAATTGTTCTTCACGGATTGTATCTGTATCTGTAGGTGTGTGACGATTGCTGAGAATGAAGAGCAGACTCTGAATCTGCTGAATCAGCAGCTGAGTCTGTGGAGAAACTCCTTCAGTGAAGAAGAACAAACATGGGTCAACCTGGAAGAGATTCTGACATGCTGCGTTTAAGGAAACCAGAGTGGATGAAAGAGTGATTGTGAACAATGAAGGATGACCCAGACCTTAACGCCACGCCCCTCTTCCTCCCCCTCCGTCCATAGACACCATTTTTTTCTGGCCTTAACTGTGTGATATATAATGTTTGTATATGTAAATAAATGAAAAGAAAACACATTTATATTGTTGTCTTTTTCTGTCACATTAAGTTTGGTTCAACTCAAAGTGCTGTGAGTAAAGTCCACACACAAATATATGGGAAGTAGGGGTGTGATGTTACACTCAGCTCACGAGACGAGACACGATATTGGGTTCATAAGATTGAGATGAGACGAGATTTTAAGAAAACTACAATGACAAAATATATGACTGGACCAAAAGACTTATTTACAGAGTTGCACAAGCATTTTTAAATGTTTTCTTCCACAAAATGAAACTAAAATGTATAAAAGTTCAAATAAAATAACTAAAATTTAATATTTCTTTCTTTTTTTCAAGTGCAAACAATATTATGTGCAAAACCATATCAAAGTTCTGTCAATACAGAGTGCAAATAGTGCAAACAGAGCCTGACCAAGTATGTCATTAACAACATGCTGCAACTACACAACCATGTTCTTTTAACTGTTAATACACAAATTGAAACTAGAACAAAAATGTACTCCTCTTCCTCTTCTTCTTTTCCTTCTCCTGCTTTAGGTTCTGGCAGACTAGACATAGCAAAGGCTCATTACTGCCCCCACAGATCAATAATAGAAGGTTGGATAGCTCACAAAAAAATAAAAAATAAATAAATCTTCCAAGACAGATTTTTAATGCGACAAGAAATCTTGTTGAATTTAATCTTGCGGAATCTAGTGGCACAAGGTCTCGTCACACCCCTAATGGGAAGTGTTTTCATACGCCAGTGAGTCTTAAACCATTTTGGCTCAAGTCCCCCTTTATGTCCGACTACTACATTTTGTTCAGAATTCTGTGAAAAAACAACTATTGAATGAATGAGTGATAACACATTTTAAAGAATATTATTTTCTAAACAAGTGGAATGAAACAGTATTTAGTGCCTCATTATTATTTCCAGTCATCTTCCTCTTGGCTCGGAACCAAGACTGACCTTTGTATTTTCAGTTCATGTTCTAACCAAAATCATTTCTATCATTTTATGTGTTTTCTGTGTCATTTTGTTGTTGTTTCTTTGTTCTTCAGCATGTTTTTTTTCTTCTTATTTTGTGTATTTTTGTTGTTGCTTTTGTGTGTTGTTAGTATTATTTCAATTATTCCCTTAAAGTGTGTGTGTTTTTGGTGTCGTCTGGTTGTTTTTTTTATGTCATTTTGTATGTTTCTTTACAGTGAAGTGCCGTGAGCACTAGGGTTGGGTAGGCAGGGCATTTGTTACAGCCGTTCACGCTGTGACACAAAGGTGGGAGGCGACAACGTCTTAAAGGTGTACAAAGCAAGATTTAATGCCAACAAAACCAGGCTTAAACATAAAGAACGACAACCAAGGCTAACAAATGATCAAAATATACTTAAAGGTGCATAATAAATGATGATGCCGCTGAGGAGAGACCCAGCAGCCACACCCATGGACGGGATCCTTCAACCTGTCAAAAAGCCAGTGGTGCGGACAGAAATAGTGAAGACCAACAGGCGGGGCCAAAACACAGCCAATCAGCACCTGCAACGAGGAGAAACAAGAAGGAGCGGCTGCCAGAACAAGCAGACTCCCCACAGTACAGGACAGGGCCGTAGCACATTGCAAATCGAGACCACCAATGTCAACACCAATGACAATTCCATACGTTTCTGCTGGCAAGTGTTAATTCAATTCAATTTTATTTGTATAGCGCATTTAAAACAAAGTCATCTCAATGCGCTTATCAAATAATAAAATTCACAATAAGAAAGGAAAAAACCCAACAAGATCCACATGAACAAGCATTTAGCCATCGAACAAAAAGAAACATTATTTACAAATATTCAATATAGCCTCCATACTCTCCCAACAAGATACATCTCATGACACGACAGCGCATCCGTTGTTTGTGTTAGAAACACAGAAACATGGAGAAAATGACAACAACAACAACTCGAAACAGTCTGAGTGAGGAGCATCCACCAAGCTAATCCTTCTTTTCACTGTGGAAAATACAAACAATTTCCTGACCTTACCTTTGCTAAAGGTCTGGTAGCTCAGGTGTTGGTCTCCCATTGTTTAAAAGCTGGTGTTTTTCCTCAAAAGAAAGTTTCTCTATCGTCTCTAGCGCTGTCATCCTGCCTGTAGTTTTATCCCGCCTTCTAGCTAGAGAATGTAGCAGCAGCCAGCCACGCTGTACCAATTCACTAATGCACTCTGAAGGTACGTAATTATATTATAATTAAAACAAATAATCAAAATATCAATTCACCCATGGGTAGGCACTGTCTACCTTGCCTACTCTGACTGCACGTCACTGTTTCTCTATAATCTTTGTGTATTTTGTAGTGATCTTGTGTATTTTTCTTTCATTTAGTGTCTTTGTTGTCATTTTGTGTTGCTGAGTAATTTTTAGAATGATTATAATTTTTTTTTTAAAATTAACATTATAAAACCCCATATTTTTAAAATTTTTCACCTTTCTCAAACCAATTGGCTCAAGTGGTACGATGCCTCATGAGGCTTCATCTCACCTTCACTAGTTAACACCACACACGTTTACATTGTTTTTATCACTTCCACCTCGTCTTATTTAATAAAACGTCATTCAGAGTTCTTTATACTGATGGCTTGAAAGTTTAATATTGTACATAGCTTGAGCATAACACCACTGTTTTCACCGACGCCACCGTCGAACTAAAAACACAACATAAGAATACCATAAGGTAGAAACAAGGTGTAAAATAAAGACATAAAATTGCATAAAATATATAAAACATACCTCGCTGGCTGACCCATAACTACAAGGCAGAAATGAGGTCTTATTTAGCACTTTTGTTGTTTTAAACCGTGGCCTTGATAAGCCAAGCTGTGTTTCTTGCTTGGGGTGTGCATCACTCTAAAACGTCCCAGCAGAACCAACATAACAAATAATTGTTCCTACCTGGGAATATTCACATAAATGTCCTGATGACATGCAAAAATATGCTTAAGGCAAAATAAAATACATAAAACTGTCCTGATGACATGCAAAAATATGCTTAAGGCAAAATAAAATACATAAAACAAAAGTATGGCAGTAAAACTCCCACCAATCACAACCTATTGTGATTTCCCTTTAAAATACAACATTATACAAACATATTCAATCTGCTTCTAGCAATAAAACTGTTTTGTGTACTGGTCTATCAAGATACACTGGTTTGACAGTCCTTTTTCCGTCCTTATTCAAGGTTGAATCGCTGAGCAAAAGCTTTACCTTTCTGACTCTTCCATCCGCACTAGGATATACTTCCGTTACTCTTGCCAATTTCCACTTGTACCTTGGAGAATTGTCCTCTTGAAGAATAACAATGTCATTCACCTTTGTGTTCCTTTTATCCTTTTGCCAGATTTGTCTCTGTTGAAGATTGAGAAGATATTCTTTCTTCCACCTTGTCCAGAATTCATTGGCTAAAAACTGAACTTGGCGCCATCTCTTTCTTAGGTACAGGTCCTGACTCACAAACTCGCCAGGAGGAGGCAGAAGGATACTGGATTTCATCATAAGAATATGATTTGGTGTAAGAGGTTCTACACTTGGATACTGTTAATGGTCTGCTATTGACAATAGCCATAACTTCATAAAGGAATGTTCTGAGGGAGGCACTATCAAGTCTCTTAGAGGACTGATCTAGAATAGCAGTTAAAACACTTCTAACAGTCCTTTTTTGCCTCTCCCAAACACCTCCCATGTGGCTTGAAGAGGGGGTATTCAGAACAAACTCACATCCATATTGTTTCAACTGTTCTTTGTTACAGTCTTTCAGTGCATTCAAAAACTCTCCCTTAGCACCTACAAAGTTAGTACCTTGGTCACACCTGATTTGTCTTACATGTCCACGAATAGAAATAAAACAACGTAACACATTAATAAAAGCATCACTAGTAAGATCATCTAGCATTTCAATATGTATTGCTCTAAAACACATACATGTAAAGAGAAGACCATACCTTTTAAGTTCTTTTCTACCCTCTTTCACAAAAAAAGGTCCAAAACAGTCAATACCACAGTAGGAGAATGGGGGTGTCGTTTCCATTCGATCCTCTGGTAAGTCTGACATCCGTTGATCTTGAGTATTTCTTCTGTACTTTCTGCAGGATGTGCACTTGTAGATGTGTGAAGCAACTGCGCTGCTGCATCCTGTAATCCATAGGCCATTGGAACGCAGCTCGTTGACAGTTATTCCTCTTCCTTGATGCCGCACTTTCTCGTGGAAGTGTTTAATTAGTAAAGACGACACATGACTTGATTTTGTTAAACGTCCTCCCACCCTAAGTACTCCCTGCTCATCAACAAATGGACTTAGGTTGTGCAACTTGTGTGTCTTATCCTTAAGTTGAATGTCTTTTCCTTGTTTTAAGTCTCTGATTTCCTTGCTGAATGTGTTTTCTTGTGCAAGTTTTATTATGAACAGTTCTGCTTCTTCTATGTCTGTAACATTTGTGTTTTCACCTTTTGTTTGTGAGACTCCTTTAAAATCTTTCACAAATTTCCTTAGACGAGCAATAGCTTTAACAGCTCTTCTCCAGTCTGAGAATTTGATTAGACGGCCTAGTATTGTTCTCTTTTCCTGTACCTTGGTGTTGAGCACATGAACTGTTTTAAGCTCAGGGTCATTAGACATGACTTCAGTATCCTTGTCGTTTTCAATGAGTAGCTCTCTTTGCCACAAAAACTCTGGACCTTTAAACCAGTTAGAGTCGAATAGCTGTTGGACACTTAGCCCTCTTGATGCGTGGTCTGCAGGATTACCTTCAGATGGCACATGATGCCACTGTTGGGGATCTGTGAGTGACTTTATTCTTTGAATCCTATTTGCCACAAACACATGAAATCTTTTAGCATCATTATTCACGTATCCTAACAACTTTCGAATCTGTCCAAAAATGTTCTTGCAGATCGCTTATTTCCAGTTCACTTCTTAGCATTACACTTGTCCTTGCTGAGACTACTGCAGCCGTTAACTCAAGTCTAGGGACTGTAGTGATCTTGGTTGGGGCTACACGTGCCTTTCCCATGACAAGGGCACAATAAACATCGCCTTTGGAAGTGACTGTTCTTAAATAACTACATTGTCCGTAGCCTGTTACACTAGCGTCCGAAAAGTGGTGTAAATCCCACTGTGCAATGTCTGTGTTTGTTGGTACAATGCATCTTTGAATTCTAACCTTTGACAAGTTTTGAAGATCGAGGAGCCAGGCTTCCCATTGAGTGCGGAGATGATCCGAGAGTGGCTCGTCCCATCCTACTTTCTCTTGACATAACTGTTGCAGGATTTGTTTACCTCTTAAGATGAACGGTGACACGAATCCTAGTGGGTCATAGACTGATGCTACTGTGCACAGGATTCCTCTTCTTGTGATTGGGTGCTCTTTCACAGTTATTCTGAACTGAAACTCATCAGAAGAAACGCACCACTGTACACCGAGTGCTCTTTCTATCAGCGGCTCTCCAAGTGCCAGATCTAAGTCCTTGACACTTTCGGCACACTCCTCTTTTGGCAGTGACCTTATCACAGTTTCACTGTTTGATATGAACTTATGTACTCTTAGTTTACCTGTGCTACACAGCTCTCTTGCTTCTTTGACTAGTTTGATTGCTTCTACTTCCGACATCACACAAACAAGTCCATCGTCAACATAAAAGTTCTTCTGTATAAACTTGACTGTACTTGGGGCGAACTTGTTCTCTCCTTGTGAGGCTAGATGTTTTAAACCAAAGTTGGCACAGCCAGGTGAAGAAGCAGCGCCAAAGAGATGAACTTTCATGCGAAAAACAGAGGGCGGAGCACTTAGGTCACCATGCTCCCACCATAGAAACCGTAGGTAGTCCTGGTCTTGAAGGGTCACATGAAACTGGTGAAACATACGTTCCACGTCGCACATTACAGCTACTGAGCCCTTCCTGAACCTACAGAGCACTCCCACCAAGGTGTTTGTAAGGTCGGGCCCTGTAAGCAGGTGCTCATTCAGTGAGGTGTCTTGATATTGTGCAGAGCCATCAAAGACTACACGTATCTTGCCGGGCTTTTGGGGGTGGTATACCCCATGGTGGGGAATATACCAGGCAGGGGTATTACACAGTTCTTTCTCTGGTACTTTCTCTGCGTCACCACGTGCAATTATGTCCTTCATGAAATTTACATAGTCTGTATAGTACCTTTGGTCCTTTTTGAATCTGCTTTCGAGACTGCTTAAACGTTGCATTGCACTTGACTTGTTATTGGGAAGATTTGGTCTGTCGCTTTTGAAAGGCAGTGGCATTTCATAATGTCCGTCCTGCTTTTGTTTAATTCTTTGTTGTAGCTTTGTGAGGAAGCGAAGATCTTCTTGTGAAATGCTTGTCTCTTCCACTGCTCTCTCTGAAAAGTCTGATTCGAGTGCTTTGATTATATCTGGAAATGTTACTTCCTTTACTTGTGTCTTGCAGACATAATGAACTTCATTCTTTAGCTTTGTATTTAACTCAGTTTCTGGTATTACTTGTCTTACAAAGATGCGGTGACTTACTCCAATCACATCACTGACTGCTTCACATGAATCACAGTAACTTATGATGCTCCAGCCTAAATCTGTTTTCTGGGCATATGGCTGGTTTTGTTCTCCACATACAACTTCTCTAGGCATTAAAGCTTGTGGGCAGTTGTACCCTAACAGAAGCCCTATTTCACAGTCCAGTGGTGGAGCAATATGTTCAATGAGATGCTCCAAATGTGGCCAAGCCCTTGCAGTGTCTGGAGTAGGAATGTGACCACAATTAGCAGGTATAAACTCACGTGTGTAAGCAACTGGCACAGTAAGTTTCTTCTTGGAAAACAGTCCTCTTATTTGCAGAGCTTCAAGTTTTGTGCATGGGACAGTTGTTTTGTTAGATGACATTGTAGATAGTTTGAGCTTAACTTGAGTTTTCTTTGTGTCCAAGTTGTCTGCTACTTCGTTGAGAATGAATGATGAATCACTCTGTGTGTCCAGCAGAGCATAGACAAGTACTTCCTTGCTTGGTTCACTGTTTGTGGATATATAGACAGGTACTATTGCAGATGTCTGTGTATTATTACTTTCATGAGTCACTCTGTTAGATGTACTTTCACTGACTGTATCTTGTGACTGTGTTACTTGTTGCTTGGTTTCTTTTTGTTCACTTACTTGTTGCTTTTTATGTTGTTCTTTCGTTGTCTCTTGTCTTTGTTTTTCTTCATGCAAGCAAGTGGGATGGCGTTTGGAACATGTGCTGCATGTCATCCGGTTGCTGCAATTTTTGGAGAGATGGCCAGTGTTTAAACAGCCAAAACATAGTTTTTCACTTTGAATAAACTTAACTCTCTCAGTTACTGGTTTCTCAGTGAACTTCCAACACTTGTGTAAACTGTGTCCTGCCCTTTTACAAAGGACACAGGACACCATGCTCCTTTCAGTAGAGTTGGTTGTGAAGATTTTTGCTGTATCTTGTCTCTTCTGAATGGGTGTAAATTGAGGTTTTGTCTTGGGTTTGTCAGAGTCAATTTGTCTTATGGCTTGGTATGATGTAATGGGATTACATGCAATACTTGCCTCCATTGACAGGAACGTTACAAAGTAACTGAAGAGTGGGAACTGTCTGCGCTCCAGCTGATACTCTGTGGCTTTTCGATTCCATCTGTTACTTAACCAGTCTGGCAGTTTAGCAGCAAGTTTTTGGTTCTCAATACCATCATTGAGGATGTTCAGATTATCATTATTAATCATTGCAGATTGGCAGCTTTTTAAAAAATCCACAAATTTTCTTAACTCTGTACTATCTTTTCCAGTGAGTTTTGGCCAGGAGTGTAACTTGTCCCTAAAGGCCATAGCAATGACAAAAGGCTCACCGTAACGTTCATTGAGCATATTCCATGCTGCTTCATATGAATCTTCAGACCCAATCAAGAAATAGCCATCTAAGGCTTCTTTAACAGTGCCACCTACATACTTCTGTAGGAAGAATATCTTTTCTGCAGTGGGAATGTTCTTTCTCTCTATGAGAGTTTGAAAGGATGCCTTCCAATGCTTAAACTTAAGTGGATCCCCACTAAATACTGAGGGTTCTGGAATAGGTAGTCTATTAGCTGACATAGCTTCTGCCAAAACCTTTATAAGCTCACCTGTACTCTCATGAGTGATGTTTGACTCTCTTGGTGATTGTAAGGGCATATGAGCAATGTTCTTGAGCTCTGATACCTGTACATTTGCAGGATTTAGAGTGAAACTTTCTTGCTTTACTGCAAAGTAGTTTTCATCATAAACTTCTAGTTTTGCCTTCGCTGCATTGAATCTTTTGAGATTTTCCAGTCTTTCGATTTCTCTTTTCAAGTTCTCAAGTGACTTTCTCCTTGCAGCATTTTCCTCTTGTTGTCTCTTTATCATAGCCACTTTCTCCTGTTCTCTTTTAAACTTGCGCTCAGTTTCCTCTTTCTCCTCTAGGAGGCGTTGTGACACTGCAGCTGCTTCTTGTTCTGCAGTTATGCGTTTGTCTTCTTCTTCGAGCATTTGCACTTTTTCTCTATGTCGCTCTTGTTCAGTCATTATCTGCAGCACAGCCCTTGTAGCTTCATACTCTGCAGCAGCTTCTTGTCTTTTGGCTGAGGCATTAGAAACAACTGTAGTGGCTTTAGACAGACTATGAATTGAACTACCAACAGAGCTAGAGGATGCAAATATAGAGCTAGCATCAGGCCATACGATCTCTTCTTGCTTTTCTCCTTCAATGTGAGATTTAGCATTTTTCACAATTGCGTCAGTCACAGATGTGCATTTGTCTATCTTGGAACGCATGTTTTGAGGTGGGCCGTCATTTGCTCTATATTCATCATAAACATCATTAAGCTCAGTTACTTCTCTTTGAACAGTGTCTATATGTCTTTCAAGAATGTCTACTGGATCTCCCTTTATCACAGATTTTTTAGCAACTTTAATCAATGCCTTCCATCGGTCATAAATGCTGTCAAAGTGATGTTGCAGCCTTTGTAACTTTTCCTTGTGAAATTCTTTTCCTTTATCTGTGAGTGTGCGAAACCTTTCACTTTTACGCTGCTCAACTTGCACTGTTTGCTCTAAGGTTTCTTCGATTTGCCTTTCTTCTGCAGCTTGTTCTGCAACTTCATTTGTTTCTGACATTTTGATTTTATTGATATTTTTATTTACTTATTTCTCTTTTCACTTATTACTTGATGAAAATGTACTTTTTATTTATTAACTTGACTTGAGAAATTAATTGTGAACTTGGTTGCATTAATTCCCTTCTTGTTACCTTGTTTACTGTTGTTGTCAGGCTTAACACAGTTCCTTATTGTTTCTCCCTCCTTGTGTCACTTTTCCAAACATAAACTTGAATGTCTGGCTTCTGGACGTCTTGTTGAGGTAGCAACTGTTGAACACGTGTCTCCATAAACATTTGCAGCAGCTTGGTCCTTGGTGCAGTGACGCGATGTCGCCACCAGGGGGCCGGGAATCATGCAGGTCCGAGTTCGACTATCACTTCCACCTCGTCTTATTTAATAAAACGTCATTCAGAGTTCTTTATACTGATGGCTTGAAAGTTTAATGTTGTACATAGCTTGAGCATAACACCACTGTTTTCACCGACGCCACCGTCGAACAAAAAACACAACATAAGAATACCATAAGGTAGAAACAAGGTGTAAAATAAAGACATCAAATTGCATAAAATATATAAAACATACCTCGCTGGCTGACCCACAACTACAAGGCAGAAATGAGGTCTTATTTAGCACTTTTGTTGTTTTAAACCGTGGCCTTGATAAGCCAAGCTGTGTTTCTTGCTTGGGGTGTGCATCACTCTAAAACGTCCCAGCAGAACCAACATAACAAATAATTGTTCCTACCTGGGAATATTCACATAAATGTCCTGATGACATGCAAAAATATGCTTAAGGCAAAATAAAATACAT